>NC_085139.1:174275788-174582337 GCF_024139115.2 Armigeres subalbatus | reverse complement strand
CTATTTTGGCTTTATTCACGCACCGGGGGAGAACGTCTAATTGATACATTTTTAACCGAAAATATCATCAAAAACCGACTAATTTCATCAACGCGAGGCGATCATGTTCCTATTCTGTTCCTATTTTTAATACTAGCAGACTCGACGAACGACTCGACTTCGCCTAAAATTGATTTATTCTCTGATTTCATGCTTTTTTCAATTTTTCTACAAGTTTTTGGCAACTTATAGTTTACTATCTTGTCTATTTTCTTCTAATGTCGAGTTTTGCCGATTTTATGGAATATAAGTCATGTTTTAGGATTTTTCCTTCACACGGTTTTGAGGTGTTTGCACAACACAGTTTCAAGTAATTTCTTCAAATTTCTCACTAAATCCATTGCATATGCTAAATTAATGATTTTGTGTGTGTTATTTCTACGTGAAGTTTAACGATTTACAATGATATGGAAATGCATTTCCATATCATTCATTGCATATGGTCATTATGCTTATTTACCAAGCATTACAAGTGTCAAAATTAAAATATTGGCTTCAGGAGGGTTTCGGTGATGAATGCAACGTCGTTCTCTTTCTACTAGAGGAAACCACTGAGCTCGATGAGAGCTCTAGAGAGCAAGCGTTCCACATGATTAGATCCATACTAGTAGTGATTTTCAATGGCGAAAAGGCTTCGTAGTTCAGTTCATGCATTGAGTCTCGCTAGACCGGATTGTGTTTGATCAACTCGACGGCGGTACTGTTTATCACCTTCAACAGCTTGAGGTCTTTGAAGGACCTCAGGACCTTATTCCAGGTGCACGAGGTATAACTGATCCCGATAGGCTTGCTGGCTTCAGCCCCCTTTCCTCCAGAGCTTCCTTCAGGTATGGGAAGATCCATAAAGTACGTCACGCAAAAATTGGCGATTTTTGACCCCCCCTCCCCCCTTTGTCACACTTTTTGTATTAAACCTCTAAATTTTTTTTTGAGTCGTCACGCTGCTCGGAACCCCCCCTCCCCCCTAGGAGCGTGACGTACTTTGTGGATGGCCCCTATTTCACTTTGACATCGCCAAAGCCACGCAGAAGGACTTTAAGTGGTTTGCTGCCATGGACATCGTGCGTGTAATGTACCATCCATCACAAACATGGACGGGCACTCCTTCCACTCTGGTGTTTTATGTTGAAACCGCGGTTACTACTTTTTTTTGTGGTTCCCAGCGGGTTGCCAGCGTCCTCGTCTTCCAGCAAAGAGAACTTGTAGCTTTACACTTCCCTCGTCAGACGCAACCTCTTCCGATGTACGCTTTCGAGTTCCACACGCTTAAAATCAATAACAGATGTGTTTGCTTCACACAAAACGGACCTAATGCAGAACAACTCCTAGATGAGCGACAGTTACACAGGCACAAAAATGCCTCGTACGGTCATGATAATGGTCCTTTTTAACATGTAAACGTTTGTACAGATTCCTTGTTTCATGAGGAACCAAATACTGTTGAAAATATTGAAATTTAAGCTTCAATAAAACCACACGAGCTATTTTTATGGCTGTGTAACTGTCGCTCATCTAGGTGTTGTTCTGCATTAGGTCCGTTTTGTGTGAAGCAAACATATCTCTGTGTTATTGATTTTAAGCGTGCATTCGCGAACGAGCTGGCCGCGCGTCTCCTATAAACGCTACACACACGCTCGCTCAAACACGTTGGACCAACGTTGACTCCGCCCTCAAGAAAATGCTTCGGTTGCTGCTTTGTTTGACCGTATGTGAAGTTGTTCGAACAACCATTTGGCAGTTGGTGGCTCGGTTTGAAAAAATCAAAGCGGTTTGATTTTGGTTTGAGCTGTCGGGGACGGAGTCAAGGTTCGCCGAGCATGTTTGAGCGGTTGTAGTGAAGTTGCACAAGCCCCCATATATTTTTTGATGAGTGGTGTTCAAGTTCGCGCGTCGGTCGTTCGTGTGTGATATTGTGGGGTGGCATTGCGCATCTCGATTCGAACGTAATTCTATCGAGTCGAACATGTTTGGCATTACGGCTTTCGATTCGATCTCGAAAACGACTCATCGTTCGAGTATGCTCGCGGAGGTACAAGAATAACGAGATGTTCGAGCTTTCGAATGTTGTTCGAGAGTCATTTCTTGCTGAAAGTTTTTAATTATATTTATTATAATTTCTCTAAGGGAAGACAATTAATGTTTCATTATTGTATCTTGAAGGAAAGAATGTCATTAGTATACATAGTTTTATAGTTTACAGACAATATGCAATCTCCCGAAATCCGCGTAAAAACGACTTCAACTAAAATCGTTTTTTTGCAGTTTTTAAGTATTTCTTGACGATTTCGATAAACCGCGTGAAAAATCTATGGGGAAAATCTGCGTAAAAACGTGTACACCCGATTCTTTTTTTACACGGGGGATACGTTCCGTGTAAAAAAAGTTTTCAGTTCAAAATTTGAAAATCCGTGTAAAAAAAGTTTTATGATTTCTCGACAAATCATGCAAAATGGAGCAACTTTGCAAAAATTTTGTATGGGATTTTTTTACACGGCAGAATCAGAATCGGGTGTACATTCAAAATAGTAGAGTTAAATAAAAAAACGCGCAGGAGGTGACCCGACACATGGAAACATCGAAGTAATTTATTATCGAATCCTTCTTCAACTTTATATTATTTAGCTCAAAATTGGATCAAACTCAAATAAACATAAAATTTATAATTTGTGTCGTAACAATATCTCAATTTACAAAACATATCGTATCGGCATAATGTTTTAATCGGTTGCAACTGCTCAATAAATAATATTGCTTTTTATAGTCATTGAGCACAATTTGCTTCTTTATAAATTAACTGCCAATTCATGCCCTGAAGAATGCCTTTCCAACAGGCAACATGCTACACGCAGATGACATTACTATTATTCTCTCTGTTTACTCACATTCGCCATGCGCTGATGGTTGTCTCTCCAGCGGGCGGCATACTAAGGGTCTGTCTCATTTGGAGAATTAAACTTAAAAGTGACATTTCAATAATTATCAAATAACCCTGCTCGCAGAGCAAGATTACTTTTGACAGATATCGAATCATTTTGCATCGATGTCTTATTGGAATTGCTGGGTAGCACCAACCATTCTTATGATTGGGTTATTTGCTAATTTTCGAACTGTCACTTTTAAGTTTAATTCTCCAAATGAGACAGAGCCTAAACACGGAGACAGCTATCTCTCATTCTCTCTGTTTATATTTCGTTTGACAGAACATACTCGATTGAGCTAGTACAGCACCATTCGAAATCTTGTACTGCGACTGAATGAAGTCGAACGAAATACATAATGCCGAATTTTTTCGAAACGAATTCAAAAACGTACGAATCGAGTGATTCGATTCGAGATGCGCAATGTCACCCCTGGTGTCTACCCACGAACGAAAAACACGATCAAATGTGCCACTATCTCGGACGACTGTCAAAACGTCACGTGGAAACAAACCATGCGTTCGGACGCACAGCCTACTTGTAACGGGCTCTTCCTTTTCCTTTATAATCGTCTCGTTGTCGTTAGAGAAAGCGTGTTCCAATTTTGATTGAAATCAACCCATGCGATGAAAGTTATACAAAACTATTTGTTTTGTAACAAGCCATAAAAATGCAAAATTCTCATGACTGCTTTCATTTCATCACTGAAGATGCCCAATAGGGCACTGCACGGAATAATTTGTCTCTTTTTCGCTGCAAAGAAATTAGAAAACAACAAAGCTAGTAAACGTCAAAATGTATGAGGAACGAAAGAGAAAGATATGTTCCCGTGCAGTGCCCTATTCTGGTATAGTTTAGTGAATGAATAATGCAGAAAAATATTAAAATCGACTGAAATTAAAACTCCCCCTGAAAAATCAGAATTTTTCCATAAAAAAATAGGAAGTTGTCAATGATGAAAACAGAGTTTAAGCAATAAATAAATATTAAATTTCCCTCAATAATGCAGAATTTCCATAAACAATTAAGAATTTTCCACAAAACAAAAAGAAATTAACACTTTTAAAAGCAAAAATTGCAATATAAAGGAAAAATGTTTCCTGAAGAAATCAAAATGTTCCATTGAAAAAAATACAAAATGACCATAAATAAATCAATATTACAAAAACACAATTATAAAATTTTCCACAAAATGAATATTGTTTTACATAAAAAATTAAAGACTTTCCTTAAAAAGAAAATATGAAAATTTCATAAACAAATATAAATAAACAATAAAACTGAACATTTTTTCATAGATGACCCCTTCTTCAAACGCATTTATTTTTCATGGGATATTTAATCTATTCTATTGCTTTTTTTTTTCAATGGAACATTTTGATTTCTTCAAGGAAAATTATTTATTTATAATTGCAATTTTAGCTTTTAAAAGTTCTTATTTATTGATGTTTTGTGGAAAATTCTTGATTGTTTATAGACATTTTGCATTATTTGTGGAAACTTTATATTTATTTGATGAATATACCCTGATTTCTTTATTGGCAATTTCCATTTTTTTTTATAGAAAACATCTATTTCTTTATGGAAATTTTATTATGCTATCTCAATCAACACACTATTGGGTTCTCGAGTTACTTGATATATGAATGCATTGTTTATTTTCTTATGGCGCTTCTGGTGGCTTGATTTTGATTATTTCAACAGAAAAATAATTGGGATGGTTTCCATTTCCAGCGATAAAACTTTTAATACGATTGGTTAAGATTAGGAAAAGTTGGGACAAATGGAAGGCGGAAAAATTGTTTTAGTTTCATTATGAAAGTCTTTGTTGTTTTCAAATCTTAGGTTAAGTTAATAACTTATGACGAAAGGCGAAAGAAGAAAATTAATTCCGCACACTCATTCGTCAACTAGAGTGGCCATTTCATTGACCATTTCTTGATTTCTGTAGCATCCCCAGAAACTTCTTTATTTTTTACACAATCTGCTTAACAATTGCCCAAACTTTCACGACTGAGCGGTATTACAAGTTTTGCATTTCTGTAGACCTCGAGGTATCACTACTAAGCATATGCGGTATTTCGAAAAATTTCGTTTCAGGTGGTTCGAAACGAAATTCCGCGGAATTTCGCGGAATTTGAGCAAGGCGAAATCTGATTTCTTGATTTCGTTTCGTTTCGTAAAATTACAAAAATTTCGATAGAAAAAACTAGCTTCTAACGAAATTTTACGGAATTCCGCGGAATTCCGAAACAAATTTAAACTTAAACCATACTTAATATTATCAAAATTTTTGGCTGTGCCGCTGAACAAAATCATAAAGCTGTTTTCAAAACTTTAGGTTATACAATTTTTTCTATTAACGCTTACTACATAACTCCTAGAGTGGGGGCAGTTGTATGGAAAAACGCAAACTTCGTCCGATCAAATGAGATCAAGATTTTTCTGAATCGTTTTGGGACCCCAATCAACTGTGCAAAATATGGGTTAGATTAGTTGCGACCTCGCATGCCGCATCGCGTTTTAAATTTACATGGAGATTAGTATGGGAAAACGTACTTTTTTACATTTTTGCTATTAGTGGCTTCAATTTATCATCAATCACGTGACTCAATACGTTAGCATATAGTCTGAAAGATGCCGAAAAACTATGCTTAAATAGGTACGTAGCTGGAAGTCTACAAAAAAATGTTATTACGTTTCGAAAATTGATTGTTCAATCCATATGCAAGAAATCAATGTTTCTGCCAGCACTACCGGACAACCTATGATTGTCGGAGGGCAAAACCTATCTTCCTTCTTGTCGGTTTTTTTCTTTGTGAAATGATTCCGGATAACTCTCATTAGTTCCAAAGCCCTATAAAAGATCAATTATTTTGAAATAACACTCAGTTAAATTATTGCAGTGCTGGCAGAATAAACGATTTCGTGCATATGGTTTGAACACTCAATCTTCGAAGCGTTATAACTTTTTTCGTGGACGTTCCAGCAATGGGCCTTCTTCAGCAAAGTTTTTCGGCATCCTTTAGGTTATACTTTAAGCGAGGGAGCAACCAATCGGTCCCAAATTCTGCACAGTTGTTCAGGACCCAGAATGGCTTTTTTACTATATGTACAATATGAATGCGGAATCGATCGTGTTGCTGCGGAAGAACGCGAAGTGAAAAAAATCTACCTCGCGTAGCAGAAATTTGTTTAACCAGTGTACAATCGACCTTGTTGATGTTGATCACACCAGCTAGTGTGGGAGAACGCGAAGTGATAGTTTTATCTATGCATCGAAGAGCACAAAATTATTTAGTGCGGAATCGATCATATTGTAGAAGCTTATTGAACGAAGCACATTGATCTTGCGTTGGATTGATTAGAAACACAGTTTTCGTCTTCTTGTTTTCAAAATATCTTCGTTTACAATAAATATTTAGTCGCTTAACAAAAGGGCTTCACATGAATTACCTTCTCTACTTACCAACGATTCCTTTCCCGTAGCGCTCACAGATGCAGAGCATTCCCCCGTAACGTTCCGACGGCTTTTTTTTATAACAATGAGTGTTAAACTAATTTTCCTCTCTTTGTCCTATATTGACTGTGAGGACGTGACCAGCATCCCCAGTCAACACAAAATCGTAGGGGAACTGTTCCGATCTCCATCTCACTGTACATATTTCCATCTCATCGCTAAACAAAGACATACGGCACCGAATTCGTCGCTTCTTTTTGCCAACATACGTGCTTATTGCTGCAAAAAATCACAAAAATAATAAACAAACACAGTTCCTTTCCTTTGCTTTGTTTTTGATGGGATGGAAATAGGAGCTATAAGATGAAGTGGCGAACCGTTCCCTATATGATGTCACATAAGATGCTAAAGTGGAGGCAATATAGGTACTTCCCTATACAATATGTACGTATATCGCCTCCTCTTTAGCATCTTATGTTGCGTCATATACGATTTTGTGTTGACTGGGTTATTATTGGCCATGAATTGGAAACTCCGAAGCAAGTATACAATAAGAATAACTTTTTGTAGCCCAAAAATATTATTTAATTGGTGAGCTGTGCATATTTGCTGTTTCTCGGCCAATCAAGATTAGCAACTACTATGTGTGCAGTTAATCAAGCTAAGCTCTTCTTTGACTATTTGCACAATATGTAAGGAACATTGCAGATTTGTGGGCATTTTTAGAATTTCGCACGGAATTTGCAAAAAAAAATCCAGAACGGGTCAAAAGATCATTGAAATAGCTGAAAGCTTTACTTATGATTATTTTCAGCTCATACTGACCATAACAGCAGTTCTCTTATCCCAAGGGCACACAGACAATAGCTCAGTTCGTTGAGCTGATTGTATATAAAACTATGGGTCTGTGAAATTTAATCTGAAATACGTATCTTTGTGCATTTTAGAAGAGTGCACAGGTTTCTTCCAAGCATTCATTTTCTAATTTTGACAGCTCAATACTATAAAATCACGCTGACAAGACAATATGAAGCATGCTTGTATTGCCTTATCGTCAATGATGCGGTGATTTATCACAGAGCCCCTCTTCTGTTATTATAACTGTATTGGTCGCAAAACAGTTATTTGACTTCGTAAAAGTGAAATCAGAATAGCGTACATAATGTAAAACCAATTTAATAAAAATTCCGCGGAAAAAAATTAAAATTTCGTTTCGTTTCGAAGAATTTCGAAGTCATTTTAAATTTCGTTTCGTTTCGTTTCGTTAGGAAAAAGTGTGTTATCGCATACCCTTAATCACTACCGGTGTTTGCTAAGTGGTGAATTAGAACTGCAGCTCATTTTTTTAAATTAAGTTTTTTGCTGTATAGCGATGGACAGTATTAGATTTTATATCTGTAAAATAATCGGATCGTTTTTTTGTTATTGGCAAATCTCATTAAATTCATCCTAATTAATTATCTAAAAGATAACTCGTCTAGCTCAAACCTTTGTATGGGGTATGTGGCGGGACCATCATCATCATCATCTGAGCGACATTTGTGTAGATTGAGGTTCTTTTCGATTAGAGTTACTGCTCCTACAATCCTGTGCCTACTCACTCCTGTACCCAAATCAATATCATTACCACAGCCGAGTTGAAACATATCATGAAGTGAAATCGATATCTCTCACCTTCGCGAACGTTGAGGATGTACGAGCAATTTGTGCCTTTTTAGCAAACCTCAAAATTGTATGATGGTTTTGTAAAAATGTAGATTTAGCATTTCAGATGAAATATAAATCAGAAATATATATGTGAAAATATCAACATTGCATGAACAAGATTTAAAATTAATTGTTTTCATATAAAATGAACAATTCTGGCTCACTGCACCACTCGGCTCTCCACCAAATTCTTAGACTGATATATTCATTTTAATAACGATATTTTGCAAAATCTTCCATTATACTAACATTTTTGGCGTCAACCGTTTTTGATTTTGCAACAAAATTTATTCTATTAATTAGGAAAATGCCTTGGCTCACTCTAACGAATAGGAATACAATTTGGAGCTGATTCTCTCAACCCATCTGGAAGGTAACGTACATCACTCAGTGCTTCAGCATACTTGGACGTAGTTACAGCTGAAACCCAACAGCGACGACTGTGATTAAATCTCAGTCTTCCAACCAAGCACATTGAGGGTGAATATTCAGATCACGGACAAAATCAAATACATTGCCTAGATTCTATTTCGGTTCTTTCATGTTTCAACAACTGTTCCGCTTTATTTTGGTATCGTTAGAGTTTTATAATACCTATCGAATTATTCGGCTCGAGCTCGTTTTTGGCACTATTCCGAGAATATTTTTGAAAATCCATGTAAATCTTATTAAATTTCGCAAATTCAAATGTTGTTTTCCATTGTTTACACTTTATATATCACTTATTAAATCTGCACCTTACTACCTGCTTATTCAATGGTGCATTCAAGATCCGTCGGATCACTATTAAGAACCATTTTAACTGCGTGATCGCCTAACATTCTGGGTACGTGTCCGGCCCACCGCCGACCTTTGTTTGTTCGATGGATACTTCAACGATTCCGATTCACTTAGCTTACCTCTTCAATGTAAGCAAACCATCAGTAGCTTCAATTCATCAACATCGATTAGGGTCTGCATCATCACAATCAGAGCATTAGTGATTAATCATAGATTTAATCATGATTAATGAATAATGGGTTATTTAATCATTATTCATTAATCATAATCATGCAAAAAATATGATTTAATCATTAATCACTACTCGTTAATCATAAAATTTTACATTCAATCACTAATCTTTAATCATATTCATAATTGTTTATAGTTCATTCATTAATCATCAATTTTAATCATTGCCTACAGTGCTTTTATTCATTAATCTTTAATCATAATCATGGGATTTTTATAACCTTTGAATAACCTAATTTGGTAGAAAGGTTACTTGATTGTTGATTGCATAGTGATCATTCAATTTAATTATTCATAATCATTAATCATTAATCATTAATCATATCGATCGTTAATCATTAATCATATACATATTGTGTCAACATTTAATCACGATCGTTAATCGTTAATCATACTCCAATCGTTTTATTCATTCATCATAATCGTTAATCATTGTCAAAAATTAATTTATTCGTTAATCATAATCATTAATCATTGTCAAAAATGAATAAATCAATAATCATAATCTTTAATCATAGAGTTGAATGATTTAATCATAACAAATTTAATCATTCATTAGAAGCTTTATTCATTAACGCTCTGATCACAATCACTATTTCAGGAATCTTCAACTCCACGAGATTGCTATTGTTTTTATGATTCATTGTTACAGTCAGAATCACCCACTATCCACGAGAGTTGCCTCTCGTTGTAGCATTGTTCCCCACGGATCTCTACCCAGTCAATTTACTTTATTGGATTGCGCCTAATGGCTGTCGGAGAAACACTGGTATCGCTTTACGGAGCACCTACTAGCGATGATCCGTCCCTGCACTGGCTCCTGATGCGATGGTCCTATTTATGTTGGTCCTTGCTTGTTACCCCCAACTGGCAAACCACCGTCGTCCGCTCCGTGGGATATTGTATTATGGCTTCAGTGGAAATCGGAGCGAAGCCTCACTCGCGCTTCATCTGTTTTTTTCACTCTTCAGTCTTTAAATTCGTGCCAATTCCTGCCTTCGTTAGTATCTTTTCCAGGCAATTGGTTGTGCTTACTTCTACGTTAAGCATTCCTTCGGGATCACTTAAGAATGTATACGAAACAGAGAGCATGACTAGTTAATATTGTTAAAATGGTGAATTCGAATACGCAATACGTTTGTTGTTCTTGAACCAACAAGTTGATGCTAGCTCTAATTTCTTATTGATGATTGTTTATTATTGAATGCAACACCTTTGTTGGCATTTAGTTTCGATTTGATCAGATTTTCTAATTTATTCAACAGTGAAAAGTTTGTTGGGTTTAAACTCGAACCAAGTGAACAAAATTAACATCATCACGGTGGAAAATCTAAGGTCTTCCACGCTCATTTTTTGCCTTTCTCGTATACTAAGTATACGTAAAGGCTATAATTTCACTCCAAAACCAAACTTTTGATAGAAGGCTCGGAGACCCCTAGTGTTATATACCAATCGACTCAGCTCGACGAATTGAGGTGATGTCTGTTTGTGTGTATGTATGTATGTGTGTGTGTGTGTGTATGTGTGTATGTGTACAAATTTTGTAGACACACTTTTTGGAACTTAGCATTATCCGATTTACTCGCAACAAGTTGCATTCGACGGGGAATGCGGTCCCATTGCTATTGAAAATTTGACTGATCGGACATTGCATTTTGGAATTATTGAAAAATTATTGTTTTTTCCTTGGAAAAAAAAATTCTAAACCGAAAAAAAAATTTTTTTTTAAGAATGGTGGGAATGCATAGTAATTAATGCAAAAACATGCAAAATGATAGAAAATATGCGATCTACCCCCCTAAAGTGCTTTTTTGACCTTTCCTATGTGATTTTTTCAGTACATTTTACGATGCACGAGAAAGGCATCATCGCCGCTAGGTGGATTAATCTGGGTTTTAATATTCAATCTGTAATAGCTGTAAATTCACTTGCTGCATTCAATTAATTACTGAAGCAATTACGATACTATTAGCTACACTACTAAGAACTGATTTTTTTAAATTGAATTCCAGCGATTATTAGATTTCCTTACAATTCTGTATAAGAACCCAACATTAGTAATCTAATAGCAATTTCGCATATTCTAAGTTCATATACAGATTTTTAAAGCTTCTTGTTCTGTAATAAAATCTAACAATTGTCGGTTTGGTGTTGCCGTAAATTAAGGGAAAGAAGAGGGTGTATCATCACCCTCTTCACCCCCACCGAAAATTCATAGTTATTTAGCAATCAATTCTTAGTTATTTAGTAGTTTCATCTTGAGTTTCAAAGTTCTTCAGTAATCTAGACTCATTCGTTGAGAAGTTTTCCGGAACCTCCACAGCAACCGATATCTCGTATGCTCAAGCCATAAAGCTCACAGTTTGATCGCGGTCTTCTCCGATAGTTCTGTCCATAGTTCTTTTAGCTGCTTCTCGCGGCAAAAGCATCCTTGAACAGAACTGAGAATTGATCTTTCCGGATTGGCAAGCCCACGGCTTTGCTCGCAAGGCTAACTTGAAGTCTATATAAGAACCTTCTTCTTCTTTCTGTTTTAGGTTTTGTTCTTTTGTGCGCACACACCCACCTAACTACTAGACTGGCTCGCGGGCCATATGTCCAATCTTTTTCTATTTATACTCCGTGAAGTTTACAATTATGGTATGATATTCTTCTTTAACGACATTTTTTCGTTGATGTGCCGAACTGCCGAAGTGACATTTAATTCTAGACCAACAATTGAAAAGGGCGTAACAGCCCCCGCGCTGGTTATTCCCATCTACTGGCGAAGTCGAATAACCTGTACATAAAAAAATCTTGCCCATGACTATCTGACTCAGAGTCACACGTGTGGACAACTACTCAATATGATAGTGGATCCTAAAACATACTATAGATGATGTCAGAATCGATAACGGAGTATGATTGACATTTTCTGCGACGTTTTCATTTTTTGCCTCCAATTATAAATCAGGTATGTATAATTATCCTACTTCATAAAAAAAGGGTAACACACACAAGTGCCACAACCGAACGAACTATGCCTGTAGTACTAACAACACAATATTATCCTCAGCATAAAAGCCAATATCATTCTAGTCGATAACCTCACTCAAAGAAGGTACCACTTTAAGTCCCAACCCCTTGATTCTGCTATAAACTGGCTGTCTGCCAGTGTGCACTACTCCACACCCCGCCCGAATCTGATGGGGGTAGTAGGGTACGATGCCATGGTTTTACTTCAGCAACCAAGCCATGTTATATTCCATTTCATCGATTGCTCCGGGCAGATATTTACGGTTATGATTTCAAACAGCCCCAAGCAGACTAAAAATAGTGCGGCAGCAAGCAGTCTCGACGCTATTGGCGCCTGAATGACGACACTACCAATACCGAGTCGGTTTATATCGCAAACAAGCGTATCTCGTTTTCCCGCCATACATAGCCGTCGGATGTCGACCGGGAGAGCCGTGTTACAGACAGTGCAGTGTGTGCCGCTAGGAACAAATATTGCGAGCTGGCGCGAATACGAACGAAGGCAATGCTCACGGAAATATAATACTTTACCATTATCCTTGAACCTTTGTCCGTTTGGACATGCTTTGGGATGTTTTCGACTATATAGGACAATAATGTTTCCCAGTGTAATGGTTACGGTTCACTCCACCATGATATAATTGAGAGCAACTGGATATTAGAGTGCCCATAGTATGGCGATTCAGTTTTCGCAACATAATTATAGATAGCAGTATTCGAAAACGTGGTGCTGTAATGGCGTACACATCATACATATCAGAATATCAGAATGGACCGTTTCGTTTCTTGCTGTAGTCGAATGTGGCCGAACTTAGACTGGCGCCAACAGAAAGTGAAACTCGATAGCCTTAGGTAAACATGTGACCAAACAGCAAACACACATATTGTGTGCCCTGGTTCATCGATGGCTTCTATTCTCCTGAGATGGAATTCCCATGAATAAATGACGGTGATACGTTGTCATATTCGAAACCAATGACAGTTGAAGGTCGTAACATCCTCGAAGTAAACATCTCTTGACATAGTTGATAATGAATAATGGGTGTGAATGATGCTAGAAACATAATCCCAACATCAGTTCGCTGTAACTAACAGTAACTACTAACAAAGATAGAACAAACAATGGCATTCATTTCCGATTGTGTCATAGAAATGCAATATTCGACGTTTAATGATTAAAGACAAAGCATTACACCAAATAGTGATGGAGAAGAAATACGGTAGAAAGGATAATAATTAGCCCCAGACCGCACCCATAGGTCAATTCCTATTAAACTAGGCCCGTCCAACCTTTTCAAGCCACGGGTCAATTTTCAGAATTAACACCGGGAGTGGATTATTTAGCATAACGTCATTTTGCATAATTAAGGGTCTGTCTCAATTGGATAATTAAACTGAAATTAAACTTAAAAGTGACATTTCAATAATTACCAAATAACCCTGCTCGCAGAGCAAGATTACTTTTGACAGATATCGAATCATTTTCCATCGATGTCCTACACGGTTAGATGGCTTTACCCATTAATGGGTACTATGTTATTGTTGATATTATTCCCACCGTGAAAAATTCACCCATTTTCTTGAAAAAGCGCCACTACTCATTAAAATGGGTAGTGGCACTTTTTCAAGAAAATGGGTGAATTCACAGTGAAATAATATCAACAACACATACCAATAATAAATAAAGTCATCTAACAATGTATTGAACTGCTAGGTAGCACCAGCCATTCTTATAACGGGGTGATTTTTTAATTTTCGAACTGTCACTTTTAAGTTTAATTCTCCAAATGAGACAGACCCTAAGAACAGTGTCATTTGTGAGGGTCATTTGGCATAACGGACGTTTGGTATATTTTTTTGTGTTTACTAAATTAGTTGCTTGACTAAGTGGTGCTGAAAAACCTAGAATGGTTAATGTAACAACTGTCAATAATAATATCAAAAAGACGTTATCGTGTCGTAGAAATCTTGCAATGGTGGTTGTGAATCCTATTTAAAAGTAGGCACTTGCTCAGATTAAGGCAATGGCAGATGTGATTCCTTCTCTGAAAGTAGGCGTTTGCTCGAAATAAAGCAATGGTGGATGTGACCCCTTCTTGAAAACTAGGCGCTCGCCCGGATTAACGCAATGGTGGATGTAATGCATTTTTTTTAGTATAAAAGGCCCTAGGGCAAACGATCCGACAGTCGTGGGTGTTCCTAAAGTTGCGGTAGTACAGTATGCGTTAAATCTACGAATCAAACGCAGCAACCCATTACGTATGATGATAAAACAATATGTCAATATACGAAGCAAGTGAAAACGGTCTTGAATATCTTCAAAAACTGGTAAATATTTAGAAAATACTCTACTAAATTTTCGCCTGTACACCAATAGTTGCGGTAGTGTTCCTATAGTTACGAGTCCCGTAATAAAACAATGGGATTCGCAACTATAGGAACACGAATTGAAAAATACCGCATGGGAACAGTGTGCCAATAATTGGAGTTGATATTTTAGGACGGAATACATGGAATACATGCGACGGAAGCATTTTTCCAATAAAATAGATGGGGAACGCTTTCGAATATATACCCGAGGTAAGCGAAATGAAATTTTGTTCAATTCTAGGAAAATGAATAGTGTTGGAACGTGCTTAGTTCCTCCACTATTGGATCATTTACCCTATATAAATGCATGGTGGATACTTTAACTTGCAAGAAAAAGACAAGATATTTGTCCCGAATGATTATCAGCTAAAGCCCGCTGTTGGCGTACAGAGTATGCTAAAATTTTCCTGCTTTGCCTTTCTGACTGAGAGACATGCTCATAAGCAGAGAGGGCTAGGGAAAAATACAAAATAAATAAATCGCAGTCAGCAAGTGCTTTCGATAAATTGCAGCACTGGTTGAGACTATGGTGGATGTGATTCCTTAGGCGCTTATGCGGTGTAAGGCAATAATGGATGGGATTCCTTCTTTAAAAGTAGGCGCTTGCCCGGATTAAAGCAATGGTGGATTTGATCCCTTCTTCAAAAAAACGGGAATTGATTTTTTCAAGTGACCGTTCGCCTGGAATAAGTCAATTATGAATGTGATCTCTTCCTTGGAAGTAGTTCTGTCGTTTCGTTATTCGCCTTTTTGAAAAATATCTTCCAACATTCTAAATTTATCAGAACGCATCCTTGATCTACTTTATCTATGTGAAAAAATACATCGATTAACCCTTTCTCTTTCACATTTCCAAATAATGCCAAATGTCCGTTATGCCAATGACTTACTCTATTGTTGCAATTGAAAATAATGCCAAATGGCCTTTATGCCAAACGACCGTATGCCAAATAACTTTATACCAAATGACCCAGACACATTAAGGTCACTCCTGACAGAATCCAAGTTTCAAAGTGCTCGTGTTTTCGGGGGCACACCACTCGATACATTGTTTGACCAGTAGGTGTTAACTGGTGGGCCAGAAAATATTTGCCAGTCGAGTTCAGTACATTCAAAGTAATTTATTTATTTAGTCAGACTAAGGCCGAAGTGGCCTGTGCGGTATATAAGAGTCTTCTCCATTCGGCTCGGTCCATGGCTACACGTCGCCAACCACGCAGTCTACGGAAGGTCCGCAAGTCATCTTCCACCTGATCGATACACCTTGCCCGCTGCACACCTCGCCTTCTTGTGCCCGCCGGATCGTTGTCGAAAACCATTTTCTCCGGGTTACTGTCCGACATTTTGGCTACGTGCCCGGCCCACCGCAATCTTCCGATTTTCGCGGTGTAAACGATGGATGGTTCTCCCAACAGCTGATGCTACTCGTGGTTCATACGCCTCCTCCACGTATCGTCCGCCATCTGCACCCCACCATAGATGTACGCAGCTCTTTCCTTTCGAAAACTCCAAGTCCGCGTTGGTCCTCCAAGAGCATCGTCCAGGTCTCGTGTCCGTGGAGAACTACCATTAGAGCGTTTTATAGATAATCAGTTTGGTACGGCGGCGAACTCTATTCGATCGGAGCGTCTTGCGGAGTTCAAAGTACGTACGATTTCCTACCATGATGCGTCTCCGAATTTCTCTACTGGTATCGTTAGCGGAGGTCACCAGTAACCCCAAGTACACGAATTCTTCAACCACCTCGATTTCGTCACCACCGATGCAAACTCGCGGTGGGTGGCTCACATTGTTTTCTCTTGAACCTCTTCCTATCATGTACTTCGTCTTCACCGTGTTGATGACTAGTTCGATCCGCTTAGCTTCCCTCTTCAGTCTGATGTAGGCTTCCTCCATCTTCTCAAAGTTACGTGCCATAATATCTATGTCGTCGGCGAAGCCAAATAGCTAGACGGACTTATTGAAAATTATACCACTCGTGTTAATCCCTGCTCTTCGTATTACCCCTTCCAAAGCGATGTTGAATAGCAGACACGAAAGACCATCACCTTGCCGTAACCCTCTGCGCGTTTCGAAGGGACTCGAGAATGCCCCTGAAACTCGAACTACGCACATGACCCGATCCATCTTCGCTTTGATCAACCGTGTCAATTTATCCAGAAATCCGTGTTCGTGCATTAGCTGCCATAGCTGGTCCCGCTCGATTGTATCATATGCAGCTTTAAAGTCGATGAATAGATGATGTGTAGGCACGTTGTATTCGCGGCATTTCTGCAGCACTTGGCGAATGGCGAACACCTGATCCGTGGTGGAGCGTTCGCCCATAAAACCCACCTGGTACTGCCCCACGAACTCCCTTGTAATTGATGTTAGTCGACGGCATAAAATTTAGGAGAGTACCGACGTTCAACAATGTGATTGCGCGGTAGTTGCTACAATCCAGCTTATCGCCCTTTTTGTAGATGGGAGACACGACACCTTCTATCCACTCTTGCGGCAAGACTTCCTCCTTCTAAATCTTGGTAATGACCCAATGTAGCGCTCTAGCCAGTGCCTCACCACCGTGTTTAAATAGCTCTCCTGGTAGTTCGTCAACCCCTGGGGCTTTGTTGTTCTTCAGCCGGCCAATCTCCTCCTGGATTTCCTGGAGATCCGGAGCCGGTAAAATTATGTCCTGTGCGCGTTCTCCCACGTCCATCACCATACCGCCATCTTCGTTTGCCACATCGCCATTCAGGTGTTCTTCGTAGTGCTGCCGCCACCTTTGGATCACCTCACGCTCGTCCGTAAGAAGGTTCTCGTTAATCTCCTCACACATATCAGGCTGTGGCACGTGGTCCTTACGTGAACGGTTTAACTTCTCATTGAACTTTCTTGTGCTATTAACGCGGTACAGTTGCTCCGTCTCTTCACGGTCTCGATCTTCCTGCTGGCGCTTTTTCCTTCGAAAAATCGAGTTTTGCCTGTTCCGCGCCCGTTTGTATCGTGTCTCGTTCGCCCTCGTGCGATGTTGCAGCATTTTCGCCCATGCTGCATTCTTCTCCTCAACTAACTGCTCACATTCGCCGTCATACCAGTCGTTTCTCTAATCCGGGGGCACCGTGCCTAGTGCAGTGGTTGCGGTGCTTCCAATGGGGGGTCGAATATCTCTCCAGCCATCTTCGTGATGTGGGAGAAGAATTTACCGTCGATTAGAATGTGATCGATTAGGTTTTCGAGTCGTATTATCTTCTATGCTGTCCGTAATGGTTGTTGTTAAAGGCAACTTATTGGGCCTACACAAACCTCCTTTCTCGTCGGAGGGCCGTCGTGTTAGGTCTTTTTAGTGTCCCACCTAACACCAGGACTTTGGCTTGTGCGGCCACGATTTCCATCAAACAAAGAAACGGTTGCTAGTTCGGTTGTTATGGCGTTTGTTAGTTACTTAATGAAACACAGTGCTCCCCCGTAGGGCCTACGCTTTGGATTGATGCCATTCGTAATATAAAATGCGGTTAGAAAGTTTTCTAGACTCACGATATGGATGAACGAACGGACGATGATATAGGTAATAGGTAATCTAAAAATAGATTTTGTGTGGATTCTAAGCGTCGAGAATACCACAGTAGATCTCGGCACAGTAGCGGTCGTCGAACACAGAGTGCCTACCAAATAAAGGAGTTGATTTGTGACCTGTTTTGCACGAATAATCTTAACTTCGGCATGACATGGAAATGAATGAGCAGATTGGACATCGTGTAGAACGGTTGCATTGTAATACGAAGGTGTGTGCACAGCAATAACAGAAGGTAATTTTGAGGATGGATGACGTATTGAAGCTTCACTACGTTTCATGCCACTACCACAGGCAGACAAGGATGTGGTGATCTTGTTTTGACTTGGCTCTGCTGATATTTGTCTCACAACATTGCCTTTCCACTGCTTCCTTTTGAACAGCAAAATCTGACCTTATTTTTTCTGCAGCTGTTTTGAAAGCCTTTTCAATTTCTATCAAACTCTGTTCATACTCCTGTTCGATGAGCAGCTCTTCTGCTTCGTACTGCAATTTCCACAATTTGCCCCGCTCTCCTAAGAGCTCCAGACATCGTTTTGTTTCTTCCAGCACAGCTGAAATAATAAAAATGACAGTTGTGCGGTGCTTCCGTATTGAGTGGTGTTTCCTTGAAAACACGAGTACTTTTAAATTTGGATTCTTTGAGGATTGTCCTTAAGGAAGTAACCAAAAATTGTATTCGGGGAAATGGTTTTCGGAGCATTGGCGTATAATCGTTATGCTGTTCATGGCTTCTGCCAGGGAAGACCTGTCCAACTTGGCACATAGCGGTACTCTTCCTATAGGACCTCTAGCAGCATACATGTTTCGAAGAGGTTCCTGCAACTGATATGTGACCAGATTTAGTCACAATCAAGTTGCTGCAACCATTTTCGTCTGACTTGTGCTGCTTGGCACTCTAACCATAACCTTAGGAATTCGTTCTTCTATACCGAACTTGGTTCTGTCGTCTGATGCCAACTAGCTGCCAAGATATTGACCTTCTCCACTACTTACCCGGCTACTTAAAAGTTTAAGGGGTTCTTTGTGTTTACATCCAACTATTTGATCTTGTTAATGTTGGCTGCTGCCGTCCTTTTACACTTTATCGCAGCCTTTGTTTCTCTAGGCTGCTCAGTCTTCCGTCAGGTTACCCCGGTGATCCACTCTTTTTGCTTCGCACGCAGCTCAACTAAATTGTTCTAGCTGGTTTCGATAAAGGCACTCTTGATGAACATCCACTGCTGCTCTACGCTGTACCTTCCAGAACATCCGCTGCCCGAGTTCCAAGTTTTTCAACGAACGATCACTTTTAACCTAGCTCTCCAAGTCGGCATGTGTTGAATCGCCGTCCGAGCCTCTGTTGGTCAGACGCGATTAAGCACTGCCTTATTTTTTGACATAAAGAAAGCTCCTTCTAAATTTTCCGCTGAATCAGATGTGGTCGATGCGATTTTCAGTATGCCCATCACGAGAGACCCACGAGACTTTGTGCGCTGGTCGATGGGTCGGGATAGTGTCTTCAACAGATTTATGCTGGTCGGGCAGCTGGTTGAGTAGACTGCGTGATTGGTGTCGTGAAGCTATGAACCTTGTGGAATGGAAACAACTTCTCCGGACGTAGTTTGAGGATAAATAAATAAATAAGTGAATAAATACACAAGGACAGACATATATTTGTTCAATTCGTTGGATTAAATTGACTTATATGATATGAGATAAAATTCAGGAGCTATATAGCATACAACTAGTTCAAATTGATTACCCCATCCTACTCCCTTTATGTTTCCATTAAACATAATGGCACAAAAGCATTAAACGTGACATTATTAATTTGCTAGGTTACGATTCGAACTAATTATTATTAATGTGTTCGAATGCTTTCTATTGCATATAATTTAAATTTTCATTTTTGTGTAAATCACTCGTTTGCAAAATCGCCTATCAAATGCACATACATCAAAATGATAACTACAGCAATCCGGTTGGCAACTGCTGCAGGAAGTTGGTCATTAAACTATGTTGAATCAGCAAAGCTAATTGTGGCGAACCGGAAACCAAGATCAATAATTAATTAACAATTACCACACTTCACTTCAATAGGCAGTCGATAAGCTAAAACTACACCGACAAGAGCTGCACCATGCGAGAAATATCCACAGCTATGCCAAAAATTAGAACAATCCCAATCGCCACCCTTCCTATGAATGTCATCATGGCGCCAGTGTTCAACACCTGTTATTAGGAACAGACCTAAACCGAGAGCAAGAGGAATGGCCTGAACTATAAAATATGTATTGAAAATTAAAATCTATTCCCCGCCCCCCTTCGAGTTCACTTCCGCCCAAACATGCTTCCGGGTGTTTTCCACGTCGACAGAGATCGGTTATCCACCTATGTATGTTCGAATCGTCCGACGTTCTCCCCCGTCGCTGTTTTTACGGAATCAGTATGTTTGCCAATAAATTAGTAAAAGAGAGGAAATTGATATCCATTTTAGATCTGCTCACCGTAAAACCGCACCCAGCCCAGTCCTCGTAAGTCCACCATCACAATTTCGATATTATCTGGAAAGGAATAACGTTTGTTGATTTGCTTCATCTACTATCTATATGTAGACACTGTTGCTGCTGCAGGGATCAATATTGAAAATTGATTAATTCATAAAATTCCGATCCTGAACAAGAATCTCAGCAGCATATAAATCAATGTTGAACCTTGTAGAGCAAATCGGACCCATCCGGGATGTGATTTGGGATAACATGCCTATGCGTATGTTGATGATATGAAAGTCGATATTCGTTGGGCGGTAGGATCCGACATATTTAGGCGTAGGCCTATAATGGAATCAACATAATTACTGATAAGATTAGAAGATAAGAGTTCAGCTGGAATGCTATTTATGATAGTGAATTTAGAAGCCGTTTTGAATATTCCAAACGTTTTCAGGGTGTTTAATCAAAAAGGTTGTTTTTCTAATAACCCTACGCTCATGCAGGACCCTGGCGTGTCTTCCAATTAAGTACACCCAGGATTTTTTTACACGGTTTGGTTTTAGTCGATTAAGAGCTTTAGCGTCAATGACCCAAAAAAAAAATCATAAAAAAAATCAAAGAAAATTCGGGTTGTATTCAAAAAGCTGTGAAATACACTAATACAGTTTTTGAACTTGGTAGTAACCCTTCCTTCTCTAAGCAAATAAGTAGAAACACAGATTCATCCACTTAGCGGTGATGGTACTTTTCTCGCTTTATTATAAAATGTGATATAACAAAACACATAAAAGAAGTCAACTGATAGATTTTATTATTTTTTTTATACATTTCACATTTATTTGCATTCATTTTGATGCATTGCAGCAATTTCCGGAAGTTAGTTCCTATTTATTTTCGGTTTTTAAATTTGTTTGAGAAAAAACAATGTTTTGTCAGTAACATAAAGCTTCATGTTACTACCAGAAATTCGGTTTGAAAGGAACTCCCTTGCCTTTACGTATACTTTCTATGTTTTCTTTTTCTCGTAAAAGCATACATTATAATTGAATAAATGCAAAAATGTAAATTAATGAATTCCATCAACACCAGACAATGTAAACCGCACCTGCTGGCTGAAAACCTGTAGGTCGGAGCAAGTTGGGACCATCAACTACTAGTAGACTCATATCGGAACTAAAATGAACTTCCGTACCGCACCCAACTCTATACTAACTAACTTATATCTACATCTTGTAGTTCGTACCCTCCGGAAGGAAATTGGTTAGCCTCGGTTTGGTGGTGAGAAGAAACTGACCTGCTGCAATACACTGTACTTGGCTGAAAACTCGATGTGGGTGGAAAGTTTCCTCTACCCTGGATGGGTTATAAGAAGCAGAGTACGGAAGTAAGGTAATTACTTTATCAAATCCGTGTTTGCTTTAAGTTTCATGTCAAGATTAGGGCACTTGCGTAGTGCCGGCTTGCTGAAACCGGGTCATAAAGAATAAGCTTGAAAGGATGAGCCAGACACACTGAGAAAACTTTCTTGCACCTGTCGTCATTCCGGTACGTTCGCCCTACAATGTTAATCTTCAGTCGTTATTCTTTTGTTGTCATCTTAAATTATAAAAATTGAATAGTTTCTTCAGAAGTGGTACATTCCAGGTAGTAATTTAATGGTCAAGCGGCAATCAAGTTTTCGCTATGCTATTTGGGTGTTTAACAACACATAAAGGATTACCTCCTATTCATGGAAACATCAATGTTTGGTTTAATGAATATTCGGAGTGTGAGTGGCTGATAAATGCGGTGTATATCAGCCACACGGAATTCATTAAATCTATTTCAAACATGAATGCATGTACTACACTGCCTAATTGAATTAATATGTTAGGAATGGCATACCACAGATAATAACCTTTTTAGATACACGGACTATGCTGACGGTATAAGAGGAATTTGATGTTTGAAATTGCTGGTGGCTAACACGAATACTTGCGATAGCTCTCTCGTTAATCACAATTTCAAATGTTCTGTCCATCGACAAGCAATTCAACTTTCATACCAGCTATAATCATATCCAACGCGATTTTCAACCATCACTTTACCATTACTTCCGATAGGATCTGATGAGCCGGAAACCAGATATCTTCTCACCGTCTGTTGATTATTTAATTAAAGTTGTAAGCTTCCCGGAAATTTGACTAGTACTTCCAAAATTGCGTACCTCCAGAGGTGAACCAGCCAAGGGCTGAAAAATTGCGTACCGATAAAATAAGCAAACGGTATGTTGTCTAAAGATAAGTGAATTTTGACATCGAGATACTCTTCATCATATCATAAAGCTCGTATTCTGGACAGGCAATTACAAATTTTCGCAATGTATCGATCATTTCGAGGCAAACGTACGTTCCCAACAAACATTCACTAGTTGAACTAACATCAGTGTGATGATTTAATTCAGCGCTGTGTTGAATTATGTCTGTACTATTTCTTATCACAACTTCTGTTCAAGCATTGTTCACACAATTTTGGCGAAGTTATACAACTACATCATCTCATTTTGAAAAACAACTTTATTAACTGATTCGTTAAAACCTTTAATAAGCATTTTACTAAGCCTCAATTCAGCTACATGTGAATTCTTCGAAAATAATAACGCATAGAAGGTAACATCAGTAAGATCTTCAATGAACGTATTTTGAAGCAATTGCTATTTTCATATAATCATTTTAAAATTTTCCTAAATCGGGTCTCGAACTGCTGCCATTTGATCATCCGCCGGTAACGTTGTCATCCGCGCCATCCTTGATTTGTTAGATATGGCTCACTCAATGCATAACATAAATAATCTTATTGCTGAATATGAATCATAATTGGACTTTTTATTCAATAAGTCGATCTGTCAAACTACAGTTTGTTAATAACTGTACAATTTTTTATTTCAACCATTGTTCAACCAGTCATAACGATCGCACACTAGGAAAATACGTAAAAATAATCTCGATAAACGATAAAATAAAATCCGTCCCCAATGCTATTTATGAATTTATGAAAATAAAATCAATGTATATTCGGCCTTCCTCAGAATCTCGTGATAATCGGTTTGCGATATGATTGTCAAATGCTAAGATAATTTCAATTATTTCGCCGCAATAAAGATCAACATCCATGCGATAATATTGGGATTCCACACATCAAAAGATTCAATAATTTTCCGATGTTATTCAACGGCGTTATGTCCGGCTTTTACTAAATTTAGTTCCGCATTAATGCATGATTTTTTGTATTGCTCCAGCAGTTTTGTTCGTTATAATCTCCGACAGTTTAATAAATCACGAAAATAAAAGCATGTCTTGAAAATAAATCATTTTTTTTCTATAAATCAAATTTCCCAGATCTAGGGCCCAGATTTTTTCTCAAACTGAAAAAAGCATGTTTTTTCCCACTGTGCGATAGATCAGATAAATTTGAAATCCAATGGTTAAGAAGGACAAAGGTTAAGAAGGATATCTAATGCCTGCTTATTAACTTACTATTCAAACTCAATTCGACCACCCTTTCAGAGCATCACATCATAGTCGAACAGAGAACTTTAAAAATCATTAGTTCAGTACATTGTTAAACTTCCCCAATGTGCTGAAATGTGATAAAACGAAAACGTAAGTTCGACTTCAAATAAAGGTAGTAAACAAATAAATAGGCCATGTCGAATATTAGTTAGATTAAATGCTGAAATGAAATCTGTCTAGCAAATTATTCAGCATCCATTTTATTCAGCTACAAAGATCACAAATAAACAATAATTCAACCTAGATGCTTATTTGTAGCTTGTCGTTGTTTGTTGGGTTGTTTGCATTGATCCATGAAGGAATTTCAAAGTTTTTAACTGAAATCAAATCTAACCTAATTAATACTAAAAGTATATAAACAGCTAATCGCTGTCTATCATCTGTTGAACAGAATCTTCTTCTTCAATGGAACTACATTCCTGGAGCTTGGCCTGCTTTTCAACTTAGTATTCTATCAGCTTTTCCACAGTTATTAATTGAAAACTTGTCTATGCCCGCCAATTTCATGAGCAATGAGCATGTATCTGGTGTGGCAAGTATAATGGATAAACTGTGCTCAAGGAGCAGCGATAGTTTTCCACCCGAAAACACTCTAGGCCGGACCGAGAATTGAGCTCGCTTTCTCCGGATTGGCAATCCTATGCCTCTGCTTGCAAGGCTTATTGGAGATCCTACAGAATACGGGACATAATTTTGTAATCCGAATTCAAAAGGGTAATCCCTCTGTAATTGATGCACTCTAGTGTGTGAACTTTTCTTATACATAAATTGGGCATAAGAGGCTATCCAACCAGCCGGCTTCCATATTTTGGAATAATGTGGTGGATCGATTGATGCCGCTTCACTATTTTTCAGCTTATTTAGATCCTTCTAAACCGCAACCAGCGTTGGTGGTTTCACAGCTTGACCATAGGTCGTCGACCATGTCCATCATGCTTCTTAAAACACTTTTGTTTTTATCGTTCATGAAATCCTCGAAGTGTTCCTCCCTCCTGGCTGCCACCATAGTCTTGACTGGTCGCAAACTCCCCTCTCAGTCATGCTGGGCACTGGCGCAGATTTATGGCTAAAACATCTTCTCTTGTTCAGTTATCACACTCTTTTCGTGCTACGATTTATTTCTGCGGTGGATTCGTTTCTCTTCTGCTCTTGCAACTATGTACCGTTCGTTATTACATCGGGTATCAGCCACTATAGCATTCGACTCCTGGTATCATTTTTCTCATCCGTTACTCGCTGGTACTCCTCAACAAACCAACCATGTTGTTGACGTTACTGTGCGTTACTGTTCATATATCTAGCAAGACTGCAGAGGGCGCTCCAATGTAGAGCATTCGATGCTGAGAATTGACTACTTCACCCAGGGTGCGTACCTCAAGTGCTGAACACGCTTTATATGCTGTTTGGCCGTCCGGAGCTTATTATTCAGACACTGTTGAAAAAGATTCGCGAAGTCCCGGGACCAAGATCAGATCGATTGGATACTCTAATACGTTTTGTTTAGAATGGCGGTTCAAAATCTGTGCGACCATCTAGTGGCTGCCGAACAGGTAGCTAACCTAAGCAACCCGACCCTTCTACAAGAACTGGTAGATAAAATCCCTGCCCAGCGGAGGTTGGACTGGGCGCTCTACCAAGGGCAGTTCGTTGCGGTCGATCTTCGCATGTTTTGATCCTACATGTCTACCTTAGTAGCAGCAGCCTCGGAAGTCACGGTTATTGCGGACAACAAACCAACAAGAGCAGGCAAAACGGAGCGAGTTAAAAACAGAAACTTTGTTAACACGCATTCATCAATCGAACCAACGAAGGAGTTGCCCAGAGAAGAAGATCATTCCGTAGTAGTATGCCTGGCATGCAATGACGCTGGACATAAGGTAAAGGATTGTGCAGTTTTCAGAAAACAGTATTCAGAAAGTCGATGGAAGATAGTGCAAGAACATCATCTATGCCGAATCTGTTCAGGCAAACACGGACGTCGCCCGTGCAAATCGCAAACTAGCTGTTGAATTAGGGGCTGTCAGATGAGGCACCACCAGCTGCTTACTCGGGCCGAGATCAGTAAACCCAAACAAGAGCAACGTTGAAGGGATAAATGCGCATCACACGAATGAAAAGTCTACACTGTTCTGCATAATTCATGTACAACACGGCATGGTAGGATAAACCGGTCGGTACGTTTGCGTTCCTGGATGATGCATATTCGAGGACGTTAGTCGAACTGTCCATAGCGGATCGTTTAGGCATAGACGATGGGGAATCACTCCCGTTTTGCTTAACTTGGACTAGCAATGTGAACAAGGAGGTACCGAATTTCCAACGAGAAGTCCTAAACATCTCTAGTCCGGGACAATGCGAAGGCTATTTGCTCAACGATACTAGAACGGTAACAAACTTGAAACTCACACAACAAACTCTACAATATGAGGAGTTGGCGCAGAAGTACCCGCATCTTCGGGGTTTACGTATAAACAGCTACGAAACGGTGGAATCTTGATAGGATCAAATAACGCAAGCCTATTTGCAACTTTGAAGCTTTAAAGCGAGGGACAACTGGGAGATCCTCTGGCCGCAGCAGACCAAAGAAATGGTGCGAACTTCAGATTTCATATCTGTGAGTGCCACAACGCCGAGCAAGAGCTACACAAGATGGTAGAGCAACATTTCTCCGGAGTATCGGCAGATAAGGGACCGGCAGATAAGGGACCAGATTCCGAGGAAGATACACGCGCTCGTTGCATCTTAGAAGAAACAACGAAACGGATCTCGAAAAGCTTTGCGACAGGTTTGCTGTGACGAACTGACTTCATACAATCTCCTAACAGTAATCTCATGACATTACGTCGTCTGGAATGTTTTGAATGGAAATTGTACGGAATGACGAGACAGCGTTCATCAACAGATCAAAGAATACGAGGAAAATGGCTACATCCACGTTACTTCGAAAAAATGAAAACCTTCGACCCAAAAAGGGTATGGTATCTCCCACTAGGAGCTGTCAGAAGTCCCTAGAAACCTTGAAAGATTCGGCTTATTTGGGACGCAGCGGCATACGTTGGAAGCGTGTCGCTGAAAACGATGCTTCTGTAAGGTCCGGACAAGCTAAGTACTAAGTACTTTGCAATACTTTGCGGCTTCCGATAACACGGAATTGTGGTCTGCGGGGATCTCAAACAGTTGTTTCACCAGTTCAGAATTCTCCCACAAGATGCTCATAGTCAGCGGTACCTTTACCGGGAACGTCCAGTTCAAAGGGTAAAGGTTTTTGTCATGGACGTCGGAAGCTTTGGTGCTACATGTTCGCCCAGACGATATATAACAACATTATACGTAGTTATTTAATCGACAGACAATAGTATGTTGCTATTGAAGAATCACGAAGTAAACTACAAACGTGCAATATTGGTGTCCCACAGGGAAGCAACATAGGACCCCTTTTGTTCCTCATATACATAAATGAACTTGGAAAACTACCTATTCGGGGCATTCCTAGATTGTTCGCCGATGATACAGCAACTTTCTATCCAGACCATGATAATTCATCTATTATCAAATGTATGAACAACGATTTACAAATACTTATGAGATATTTTGACTCTAATTTATTGTCTCTGAATCTACTAAAAACGAAGTATATGCTATTTCACTCCCCACGGAAGAAAATTGTATCGCATTTGAACCCATCTGTTGGACTGATTGCAATTGAGAAAGTTTCTGAATTCAAGTATCTGGGATTAATACTAGATTCTACGCTATCATGGGGAAATCATATAGAGACTGTACATAGAAAAATTGCTTATCTTTGTGGATTAATGTACCGAGTTCGGAGATTTGTTCCACGTAGTGCACTTTTGAAGTTTTACTTTGGATGCATACATTCGCATATTCAATATCTTATCATTGTCTGGGGTCATGCATGTAAAGCCAAACTTAAAAAACTTCAAACCTTGCAAAATAGATGTATAAAAAATATTTTCTCGTTGCCACTGTTATTTCCTCCGGTTACACTATACTAGTTCTTCACACAATATTCTACCAATGCGGGCATTATGCGACTTGCAAACTTGCCTGTTTATTTTCGATACGATAGAAACTTCCTGTAGACATCAAACTTTGGTTCTGCCAATAAGAACTCATGAATACAATACTTGACATGCTAACATCTAATCTAATCATCAAATATCTAAGATCAAGAGCTTCAAGTAACATTGCACAAATGAGAATATCTTTTTATGGACCTTCGGTGTACAATGTAATTCCAGAGCGATTAAAATCAATAAACAATAAGACTTTATTTAAAACTAAACTGAAAGAGTATTACAAATCCAAAATTAGTTCGTTTTAATTTAATTTCGTGTCAGCTGCCAGTGTCTTTCTTCTTGTCTTTCATTCTTCCTTTCATTGTGTTATTATCTTAATAATTGCTTATTTTTATGTTAATTATTATTTTTGAAATTATTGATGTTTCAAAATCTTTAAAAATCTTATTATCAACTATTTAGGTCACTTCGACCTGGGATCCCTTCAAAGGAACATAAATAGTTCCACTGGGTAACCCTATGTGTTAAATATTGTTTGTTCATGTTCACCACTTCCTTACACACACCAAAAAATTTAATATGTCTATTAAATAGACATAACAAATTTTGTTATTTGTGAGTATTATTTGTGTATGTTCTGAAGAGTCCACTGCCAGGCAGCTCGAAAAACTGAGCTTTTTGGTGTGGGGGTTAGCGGTAGGCCATTAAGAATAAAAAAACAAAAAAAAAGACAGACTTTAATGCCAAAGAACATGAATTATAGTTTCCACAGGCAGCCGAGGCAACAAGAAATGTCGAATTCGTTTTTAAACCTGGGTCAGTGCCAACCCGAACCCTGAATAAAAAAACATTTTCAGTTCCATCTGTCATGTTGGTGGGCGTAGCATCGTGTTTGTTGATTCGAAACATATGATCCAGATGATCGCGGACATCCAGTGCACTGGCAGTGCGTTGGCCTTGACTAAGCAGATCATGATAAATAAAAAATATGTTCAAGTGCGTGAACTGATTTTTGCGAATAGTGGAATTTACTTTTGGGCGGATATAAATAGGGGAACTGTTCCTGGAATTCATCTCATGGCTCCGATATTCATCCCATCAAAAACAAAGCAATGGAAAGGAATTTAGATTGTTTATTATTTTTGTGATTTTTTTTCAGCAGTGAGCACGCATGTTGACAAAAAGAGGCGACGAAATTGGTGATGTATTTCTTTGGTTCCCGATGAGATGAATATATTTATGTTCAGTGAGATGGAGATCGTTCCCCTATTTAATTATATTCAATAATCCCGTGCACATTTTTATACCAAAAAGTCCGTATAGAATTCATGTAAAAGAGATTTTCTATTTTACAAAAATTCATCTATTTCTACAAAAGTTTTTTTTTTTTTTTGAGAACACTCAGAAGCATAAAATAAAAATTCTCCATGCAGGATTCGCTAATTTGTTTCCTCGCTACCTCTCCTGATAAAGGTAGCCTCACACCTCGGGAAAATTTTCCGCCCGATTTTGGACCTCGTGCATTTTTAATTTTCAAGAATCACCCGGAGGAATTGCTCAAGGTAGTTCCGGGGGAATTTATGTACGAAACTTGCGGAGCAATTCCAGAAGGAAACTTCGAGTAAGTTTCCGTATTCCAGAAGAATTTCCTGGAGGAATTATTGCAGGAATTTCCAAATTAATTCCTGAAGCAATTTCCAGAGAAAATCCTGGAACAGTATTCAAAGATATTCCTAGAAGAATTTCCAAAGGAATTCATCTCGATAGCATCCCTTGGAAAATATATGGAGGAGTGCCTGAAAATTCAAGAAAGAATTACTGAAAGAATGTCTGAAGTGATTTCTAGCAGAATTCCCGAAGAAAATTCTGAAACGCACGAAAGAGTTTTTGAAAAAAATTCAAAAGAAATTCTGCATAAGAAATAATTCTATTCTATTCCTCAATTTTATTATTCTGACACTTCCAAGCGGATTTTCGGGTTTCAAGGTGAATTCCCAATCTAGGAAAACCTGAATAAACTTATGAATACATAACTTCCCTAACAATTATTTTTAAAACTGAATCTAGACAACAGTACTGGATTAATTTCATTTAAAACTACAATTACAAATATCACAAAATAAAAAAAATAAAAAGATTTTGTATTGTAAGTACATTTGTATTGGTGAACCCGGTGCGAAACCGTGAAACAACACAGTGCGAACCAGACAGATTTGGGGTTGGAACTAGTGCGAACCTAGTTCCAACCTGAGCGAATAAAAAACACTTTGACAGCACTTAGGTTGGAACTGGTTCCAACCTAGGTTGGAACTTTTTTAAAACGAATTCGACAAACAAGAAAGTGACACTATGTGGACGACTACCTTGACAGTTTCGAAACAGAGGATGAAGCCATTAAAACCGCGCTGGAGGTGAGTTGATTCTAACGGTGGTTCACGCTAACGGTGGGTTTGAAATACGAAATTGACATTCAAACTCGACTGAGCTGCTGGAACGAGTTGGAGAACCAAAGAAACAGCATTCCATGCCAATAAGCGTTGGCACAGAAGGTAAAGTGTCACCGCTATGAAACGGAACATATTGCGATGCGTTCCCGAGTAGACGAAAATAGCTCAATAATATCAAATGTTGATAAGATAGCAAAATGAGATATGGACATGATTGATATAAGAGATAAAAGATCAGACGACAATATCAATATTTTGCACTAAAATATCATGAGGATATCAAGATATATTATTTGTAATAAGTGATCGATATCAAGTGCTATTCGTTTGTTCTTATCCATAGCATATCTTGATATTTAAATGAGATTTCGGTGCACATTTTTTATATTGTTGCCTGTTCTTTTATCTCTTATATATGTAACGAAAATTTGTCATACCCTAATTACCTTTTCATATTTCATTCATGGATAAAACTATCTGAAACATGGAAAGATAAAACTAAAAGCTTTCAGGAAGCTTGTGCTGCCACCTACCGGCTAATAGGGAAACTGTGATAGCTGAAGTTTCGCGCACTGTATTGAGATCCACTCACAACGATTCATCTAGTCATCCGATCATCCAAAGGCATATTTTAAAACGTGCGTTTGATTATACTCGAGCAATACGATTTGCAAGGAGGATCGAATGCTATTATTCAAAATTTCAAAAGGAAATCTTTTAATCCTCAGTCCACTGAGTAGTCTTTTCCTACCTATGATGAGTTCCCTATACAGAGGGGTACAATAGTCCCTTTGACTATTATAATCGCATTTGACCAGAGATTGTCGATAGTATCGGACGATTAGTACGAATTGGTCGTTAAAACTTGTGAAGCGTTATCTAATAGTGAGATACTTAAAGTGTGCTAAGCAAATAAATACCGTGTAGCAACTTGAGCAGGTAAAACCGTAAGAAAAGCTTCTAAAACCTAGTAAATTAAGCTTTGCCTTTCTAGTTCTCGTGCTCAGAACAATTTGTATTTTGAAATCATCCACGTGTTTCAATAATCCACGTGTTAGGCTACAACCAGTTAGGCTCAGGTAAGGCTAATATTGTGAACCAAAGTGGAAGAATCTTAATAGTCCCGTTGAATAGGAACCCCTACTCGACGTGGGGTGTCGGTGCGGACACGATTCGATGCACCCAGCCTTGAGCGGTGTTAGCTGTGGAGGTGCACCCCGTGCTTAGTCTGCAAGAACCTTAACTCGGACTGCGAACTGACCCCGAATGCTTGGGACCTTCAGTTTAGGTCCATACGAACCCCTACAGCCCTAGCAGAACGACCGTTATCGATTCCTGTTTGCTATTTGGAGACCAACCTACACGTGCTCGAAAAGCTTAGCGTGAACTAGCGTATGCACAGAACGTCTTCACGCGCACGTCACTCGAAATTGGTCCTAGTCAGTTGTCGATCGCCTGGACACGACGTTCATCCGGCGTTTTCCACCCCGAGGGTGGTCACTCAGGAAAATCTAGTCGACTAAAAGCTTTCTACGCCCGTTCATCTGGCGTGCTCGAAACTGACCGAGTGCTTTTAATAGCTTCGTTTCAACCAGTGGTTTCGGCCGTGGGTTCTACCAGTGTGGGTTTATGCGTAGTCAACTGCAAGACTGTAAGCACCAGCTATTCGAGAAAAGCGATCGCCAACGAACGACGAACCTGCCACCTACTTCGACCTAGCGACGTGGAAGCTCCTCGCCGGAGTGAAGATAAGAAGAAGAATTACGGTAGGATAGTAGTAAGGACCTCTTCCCTAAAGCTTTGTAATCCCTGAAAGAGAAAAACTCGTATTAATACAATCACACCCAGTCCTTTTTATCTAGTATCTTTGATCAAATGTTTTAATATTTCTTTTTCTATTTTCCGGTTAATTTGATATCAATCCGTTTGGGTTTAAGGGTTTCCACCTGTGTACTGTGCCTGGAAGTTGGATGATGCTGATGATCGAGAGTGTTTGAACCATTTTGACCCGCCTTTAGAAGAGTCTCAGCCGGACTCAAACGCACATCAGCAGTCTCCCCTGTCGCGGGAGTGGCGCATAAGCTGCTGAACGGTAGTGGGTACAAATAGCTACGTTTCATATAAATCAAGTCCATATCATGTTTTGTTATTCTGTGCCTGGCTTCTACCCGGGTTATGAGCCTCTCCAATTCACAAGGCATCTTGTCACATATTACGGTACAAGGACGGATGATCGTCCAAGATACATGGCGTAGTCAAATCAATTGGAAAGAGGTTATGGATGACGCGACCTGCACGCGCTGGAACAAGTGGATCACGCTACTTCAGATGGTTGATGAAATCAGACTCCCACGGGCATACTTTCGTGGATTTTCCATTGCTGAAATTGACTCAGTAGACTTGCATATATTTACTGATGCAAGTGAGGAAGCATATGCGACTACTGCCTACTTTCGGGCGGTAATTCATGGACGGGTCAACTGTACATTAGTTCTGGCCAAAGAAAAAGTTGCACCACTAAAAGCATTATCAGTGCCACGACCAGAGCTAATGAGAGCAATTCTAGAGGCAAGATTGGCAAAGGCAATCGGCGAATATCACACGATTCCTGTTCGCCGCCGGATCCAGTGGACGGATTCGTAGGCAGTATTAGCTTGGATTCAGTCACAGCACTGCCGATATAGACAGTTCGTTGCGTTCATAGTAGGAGAAATCCTAAGCAAAACGAAAGCAGTAGAGTTGAGATGGGTCTCAACCAACCACAACGAGGCTTACAAGGCCACAAACTGGGGTAGAGGCCCTAGTACGAATACTAAGTCCCGCTGGTTTACGGGACCAGATTTCTTGTACATGCAGAAAACGGAATGGCCGAAAAGAACGACGACCACACAACACATAACAGACGAAGTCACTACAGACATCATCGACTGGCAGAAGTTCTCCAAATGGGAACGCCTTCTTAGTACGTCACATACCACTTTAAAATTCCTATTATACTGCCCCGTAATCACGAGCTCACGCAGCTTGTCATCAACTGATACCACCGCCAATACCTCAATGCGAATCACAACACGGTCCATAACAAAGTACGACAACGCTTCCACATGTCGAACCTGCGTTCGACGAGTAACAAAGAACTGACAAACGTGTAAGATTCGCAGAGCCTTGTCTGTTACCCCAAAAATGGCTCCACTCCCGGATGCACGCCTCGCCGCCACTGTTCGTCCATTGCGCTATTTACGTGCTTGACGATCAGGGCAGTTCACATTGAAAGTGTCCATACACTGTCTACGGAATCGTGCAAGATGGCAGTTCGTCGCTTTGTGGCTCGCCGAGGATCGCCCGAGAATCGAAATGTATGCGGAGAGTGAGAGCTCAAGTGAGAGCTCTCTCAATCCGGTGAACCAATAGGAGGTAGGGAATGTTCGAAATTCGAACATAGCTAGGAAGCACGCTTGGGGACATGTTCACTGATCGCAACTATCATCGGACGGCGCCAAACTAATACCATCTAGCCCACGAGTTGGTATCATTCGATAGACCATGCGATTGGATCCTCTGACCCTATATAAGGCCCATCGATCCACATGGAATCTCTATTAGATCCTGGATAGTGTGCCAAACGGTGTTTTATTTCGGCAGTGAAAGTTTTATTTTCCCAAAAGTTATTGCCTTTGGCAAAGTGGTTTAGTTCTTAAAAGAGAAACTATTACAGTTCGCGAATTCGTTAATAATCGCGACTGGTAAGGCTACTAGTTAGCCCCGGTTCTCCTTACCGTCAACGTAGAGACCGGTAGTTAAAGTGAGAGGTCGCAACAGGTCGAAAAATTTAGGTCGGTACAGTGATTGACCGTGAATATACCGACCTAGTGTGCATGGTGCCGCGAGTGAACTAAACCACGGTTAAATTCCTCTCGAAGACCCTATTCAGTGGTCTGCCGAAGGTCGTCCGTCAACAAACGACCCCAACGTAAAGTCCTTCAGGCGGAGGTGAAAGTAAATCCTTCCCGAATTAGTGGAACAGTGAAGCCAAAAAGCAGCATTTTCTCGGCAGTTCTAGTGCCGGAAAATCGTCTCCGGCCGGTTGTGAACCGTCGTCATTGTCAACCAAGTGGACCTCGTGGTGGTGATATCAGGTGCAGCAGCGTCAACGAGCTAAAGTGAGTCCGTTCCCTATTAAATTAACAGTGCCTAGAATTTCCAAATAAAAATAACCTAGTATCAAATTAATAAATTTCTAGTTCATTATTCAATTCCTATTTGCCAACTTCTTGCGTGCACCGAAAAATTAAATTTCAGTCCATTTACTTCACTGTGGCTGCAAAGTGGTACAGGTAAGTCCCCGCTAGTGCGATTGTTTGACCCTGAGATAAGGAAAAGAGATGAACTAGCTCGGGACGTGCGGATGTCCATGCCAAAGACGCATGGGCGTCATCGGTAGTAACAATGATGACACGCACAAACTGGACTCTGAATCGACAACTCATTGATCAGTTTTGGAAACGCTGGATCAGGGAATATCTCCCCACGATCGCTAAAAGGACAAAATGGTTCAACGAACCCAATTAGCCGAAGGTTAACGATTTGGTGTTAATGGTCAGCGAAAATCAACGAAACGGGTGGGTTAGAGGTTGAGTACTGTTTGTGATACTGAGATGTACAGAGTGGAATCTTCCGGCGACCTGTCACTAAGTTGGCAGTGCTTCAGGTACAACGCACTGAGCCCTGCAAAACCGGATGTGCGTTACGGTGGGGAGGATGTTGCGAATACTGGCCGCACTGACTAAGTGTACATTTCGCCTCATCATTTATATAATCATCATCATCATCATTTATATAATAGCCCTGTTTGTCTGTCCGGTGACTAGCCAACCAGACGCAGCACGCGGGGAAATTCTCACAAAAAATGAAATATTTGACACTTTAATTCTTTTTTACTATCAGCTGCAGAAAACAAAACCAGTGACAACCTTAGACAACCAGACACAGCATTTGATGAAAAAAATCACAGACAACAGACGTTGAAAATTTTGATTTTTTTAATGCAGAAAAGAATCTAAACACTTGCCACGGGCGCTACTGCGTCCACAAATAAACTAGTCATACATAAAAGTCAAATGACTGACAGTTGCGCCAGGACAGATGTACAATAGAATGCTGAGACACCATTTTGACTTCCAGAAGTAATGCTGGGAGGCAGTTACTGGGGGTACCAGGGTTTTAGTAGAGAGGGTAACTCAAGTTACTCTCCGTTGCTTGGGTGGGTTTAGTGCGTCCGGCGTTCCGTCAACACCACTCCCTGAGTGATGATTTCAGGTGTCTGTGTCTGGATTTGCTTTCATCCCTCTATAAAAATAAAATATAATTTCTAGGAATAGTTAACTGAACTCATCTCCCCTTTATATTGTTAATAGAACTACACCTATTGCTCCCAACTATAAACCAGTTAAACCAATTTGTTGGATTCCTCACTGAAAAGGACCAATTTGTAAGTACATGTATTATTAATGAACTCAATATATCTTCAAGATCGTCTTTACACCAACATTGGGCGCTTCTCTGAAAAGGCCAAGAAAAGAAAATCAAACAGTGGTGGTACATGGAGAAGAAGGCGAATGAACCACGAACTGTTGGAAGAACTACCCATCGTTCACATTGCGAAAATCGGAGGACTGCGGTGGGCTGGACACGTTGCCAGAATGTCGGACAGAAAGCTAGTAGAAATGGTTCATGACAACGATCCGACGGGAACAAGAAGGCATGGTGCACAGCAAGCAAGGTGGATCGATCAGGTGGTAGACGCTTTGTAGACTGCGTGGTTGGCAACCAGCAGCCATTGAACGAGCTAAATGGAGAGGACTTTTACATACTGCAGAAGCTACTCCGATTTTACCCAGGTAACCAGTAAGCATTATATAAAGCATTTAAGTGGCATTATAAAAGACAGAATCACCGTCTTCGACCAGAGGTCGCACAGACTGAACATTTAACATCTAAGCATGAAACAACGGACAGGACCATTCATACAACACCCAGTGGACCAGTGGAGAACTTTTAGCTTTACGAAAAGTTTTCTCCTTACCGGGGCGGGAATCGAACCCACACTCCACAGCACATGCGTCTAGACGATTGACGTCGCTAACCGCACGGTCACGAAGCCCATATGCGCCTTTACTGCAATGCCAATAAGCCCTATAGTCGCCTTTAATGCTATTTTAATGCAGGTTTTGGCCCAATATATGGCTGCCTAAATGCTCAATCCTACTTTATCGATAAAGTAGAAATTTTGTTGAGTAGCGTTTATTCAGCATCTGAAATGCTGAATAAATGCTGAATTTTAAAAACAAAACCAAATGTTTTTTTAATGGCATTTTTTTCTAATTATTTTTTTACATAGTTTTTTTTTCATATTATATCGTTATTGTATTTTCATATTTGAAATGGAACATTTTTTTATTGTTTTTTGGCCCTAGACCGGTTCACCTCAGAAATGGAACATAATTTTATACTTTCTTCGAACGGGATTCGAACTCGCGCTTTCGCCACCCGACGCTGTAGTTGTCATCGCCCTTACTAGCTGGCCCATAAGAGAGAGATGGTAGTGGGAATAATTTTGCCCAACATAAACAAAACCTTTTTTCAGGAACATTGAAACTTAATCTAACTCATCTCAGAATTCAACCGTCACAAACGTCATACCCAGTTGCAATGAAACAGCTACAGTAGTGCTGCTTTAATGCATCCATCGAAAATAGTGCAATGGAATAATCAAATGCAGCTAAACTATGCAATTAGTGATAGGGTTAGGTTAACGACAAGTACTTCTGTCAATGGTCGGAATGGAAAAAAACATTCTGCACGTACCGATTTCTATTCTCAAATGTAAGTTCATTGGACACATAGTCCCCGCTATATGGTTCCATATTGGAAAACGTTTGACGTATGAGCACTACAGGCCTTAAAGTGGCACTAGCTACACTAGTTCCATTGCACTTAACGAAAAACAACATTGTGCATTCAGCATGCTTTTATAAGACTATGCCTCTCATGATTGCTTTGAGAATGCTTATTTAGAACAGCCAGGCTTTCGTAATGCACGGTGCGCCGGTAGACCGTTATTATAAAATAAAAATGTCCATCAAAACCAAGTACAGGGCTCGATTCCTGTGGTAATTCTGCACCTCTGGACCAATTTTTAAAAAAATCCCTAGGAGGAATCTCGACAAATCTTGATTTGAAGTTTTTAATTAAGAAATTTCAAAAGAATCTATATTTTAATTCAATAATATCCCCAAAATACCTTCAAATCCGTCCAAAAAGTGGCCCAAGTTATTTTCAACCAGTTTGTGTTGCCTTTATTACAATTATAATTTTTTACAATTGATTAAGCTCACCAAACTGACTTAGGTATGTTTTTTTTTTGTATGGCTTGAAGCCGTCTTTCTTCAAGAATGCTACCTCTCGTTCAGAACCATTCTTGAATTCACGTGCAGGCTGCAGATTCTTTGTTGAATGCCATTCAGATTAAAGTTTGTATTTTTTTTATTGCATTCACAAATGTATTCGAGCATCAGAAGTAAAGATTGGAGTACGGAAGAAATTGATGAAATAGATTTTCGTAAGAACAATTGAATTGACGGAGCTTTATCATATTCTGAGATTTCCTTAAGAAAAGGATCATCAGACTGGCAATGACTCCAAAGATGGCGGTAAGGAAAAGCTACCATTTTCAAAAGTGGGCTCGGCATATATAATGAGATCTCGAGAACCAAGGAAAACATCAGCAAAAATGCACAAGAGAAAAAAAGAATTTTACAAGCTTTGTACATATTCTTTTGGGTTTTCGGTTACGACGAAGATGAAATATTCAATGTTTAAACGTTTAAAAACACTTTGACAAAGAAACAAAATGAGCCTTTGCTTATCTCCGCCACTACACATCTAGTTCGGAATTGTGAATACGATTTTAAAATTGCTCGAGAAGTGCCATAGAGTTCACTAGAATCCAGATCTTTCGGATTACGTCACGGTAAGGTACTCTGCTTAAACATTAACAATTTTCTAATAAATATTTCAATCAGCAGGTTCTGAATGATTACAAAAAAGTGTACGCAAGATACAGCTCTTTGAAACTCGAGCATGGTTTTGAGGAAGCAATTGATGGCTTTGCTAGCAGCTGGAAAAAGCCGCAGCTTCCATTCACGTCAAAGTGCCATATCTCGAATTACCATGTTTCAGAGTTCTGTGGAGGTACCGGAATAGGTCTTGGCTTATATATCAAACATGCTTTTTCTAGTCCGTTGATTATAACTTTGACGAGATTTGGCAGCAAAAATCGGTTAATAAGTGCTGTGATCGAGTATAACAGCTTCTAACTACTATTATTCTACACGAACTTCGATCTTACTTCTCTTCATTATGAACATAAACACTAAATTAAAATAAATTTTTACCTTTCATTGTATTAAACATTGAAAGCAACACTTATACTAAACTCGGGCAAGTTAGCCATACAAAAACATAATTAAGTCAGTTTGGTAAGATAAGTCAGTTGTAAATATTTATGGCCATCTTTGGCGTCATGCAAGAGAATGGTGTGTGGCGACGAAGGATGAAACAAGAGCTCGCCCAGCTCTACGGCGAACCCAGTACCCAGAAGGTAGCTAAAGCTGGAAGGGTACGATGGGCAGGGCATATTTCAAGAATGCCGGACAGCAACCCTGCAAAGCTGGTGGTTACTTCCGACCGGCAGATACAAGAAGAATTGAAGGACATCTATCTAGGTGGATTAATCAGGGTTTTTGGTGATATTTTTGGATTCTTATATGGATTCTTTTGAAATTTCTTAACTAAAAACTTCAAATCAAGATTTCTCGAGATTCCTTCTAGGGATTTTTTTAAAAATTGGTCCAGAGGTGCAGAATTACCACAAAAATCGAGCCCTGTACTTGGTTTTGATGGACATTTTTATTTTATAATAACGGTCTACCGGGGCACCGTGAATGCTTATTTACAGCATGTTCGGTCGGTTCGGTCTAAGAAATTTTCGATTTTTAGACTGAAAATTGACTTGCCTTATCTTACCTTGCATAAAAATCGCATCGACCCGCTCTCATGATTACACGATGGCGAAAATTATCCTCCACTCCAATAACTGTAGAAGTGCTTGATAAAAGCTTAGCTGTGAACCTGCAATGTTTCAGTGGAAGATGCAATGCCAACAATTTACAAGCATGAAAAGTAGTAGTACATTTTCCTACTTTAAGTAGCATTGACAATTTAAAAAAGGCCTTGGTGATACGAGGTTTCGATGTTTGCACTGGACATGAAATAGAAAATGTTATCGAGAAGAGAAACAATCAACAATCTTTGGAAGCTTATCAATTCGTGTAAGAGCAGTCGAAAATGTCCCCAAGCAGTGGAGCGCAATTACTTCTATTATATTCCTCATCGTTGATGTTTTTTCGAACAGGAGGCTCGAGGCTTCCAATAATTGGCCTCGCGACTGGTATAGACGTAAACACATTACACGATAAATAGGCTCTAGATGTTAATCGTTCAAAGATCACAGTGGCGGCTTTTACATTGAGGAAATATTTTGGCTAATATCGCACTAATGGAGCTCAATAGAAGAAAAATACAACAAAGTGTTCGTCACTGTTTACATTTAGAAAAATCAGAGATCTAAACTTGATTTCTTAAACTGGTCTTGATGGAGGCTTTCTCGAAAGAGTTATTTTGCGTGAAATGTATAGCCATTTGTTGTTTGGTACCCTTTCGTTACCGCGCCTCTTTTGAAAATGGGAAAAATAAGTCATTTTGTCATTAAATTTTTGTTTTCCTTATTATTCTTAACAACTTTCACTGAGCGGAATTATTTCTAATTTCAAAAACTTTTATGTGCAAGCGTATTGAATTGTTATCCAACATCAATATATATTCGCTTGAGCAACATACAATTTTTGATTAATACTGTCGAATTCCTTAGCTTTCAAAATCATGGAGCTTGAAATGCCAAATAATATAGTTCTCGCGCTTAGTTACATAGGGGCGTAACTGTATAGATCGATTTCTCTTCGTCGATGTTTTCTTTTTATTATTGTACCGAATTGCGCTAGTTTGTCGATGATTTAATGGTTTGGTATGATAAAGGATGATTATATCTTGCACCAGAATCAATTATCACGGTGGTAGCTTTTGAATCAATTGAGTTATTAACGAAATATAAAATCGATTAAGAGAAATCGATCAATACAGTTACGCCCCTATGAAACTAAGCGCGAGAGTTAAATTATTATCCAAACTTGGCTTGGAATAAACTACCAGCATAACGATATTCCGATTCCAAAGTACCGTCGTGCGGGGCAACTTGGACTTCTTTTGACTCCGGGGCAAAAAATAATATTTTGAGGGGGCAACAAAATAAAATTCGTATAATTTTGAGTATTTTCAAAATATTCTTTAACAAATCCAAGGAGTTTTTTTATTTTTTTCATTTTAATATTTATTTTTTATTATCCCCCCCCCCCACTTGACCTTTCGGAGACCAGTAAGACAAAAAGTTAATTAAATATTTGTAACGGCCTAATAACAAATTTGAAACAGAAAGTTACCATCCAACTATCAACAATACACCACAGACATAACACTGGTAATAATCGTAATTTAATAGTAATTTACGTTATAATTCTTGTTTCTTAAAAAGGTCCAAAGTGGCCCCGCACGACGGTAACTGTTTATGCTATGAGTTATGATCACTATAATGAAATATGACGTTTTTTTTGCTTCTGTGCTCCAGGGCCGTTTTGCTGAAAGTAATTTTTGAATTTTTAACCGATATTTGAGTGCGTATGTAGTACACCTATGAAATATTTGAAACAACCACCTGTTCTTTCCCCTAAAATAACCCTAAAATAATAAAATTATAGTATAAAGTAGTATCTGAACATTCTTTCAAATAAATTTATTTACTAAGTTTTATTACTATTTCAAATATCCATTATTAAAATGGACGATCCAACCATATCGTGATGCTGTGTTTGCTCTGGTTTCGACAATTTACAGCCACTAAATTTTCCATTCTCCATTCTCCTGGTCTGCACCAGGCGCAGATGTCCCAGTGGTAATTGCTTACCCATTTTTAAGTTTGCAGTATACAGTATATCTGACAGGCATAAAAATGAACAGCCGAAAACACATGTTGTTGGAAATAATGTCCTCTGCCGGTACGAGGAAAAAGTCTAACCAAACGACCGTTAATGACCAACCAAGCATCTGAATGTCATTAGTGGTGTAGTTGTTGAAAAGCATTTCACATAGTGTCTAGCCCATTATTAAAAGCAGTGCGAAAGCACAGTGAATAAAGCTAAATATCTTTTGAAAAAAATAACAGTCAAGTTTGTAAAGACGACGCATTATCTATCAATTTCCATGTAGTTCATTCGGAAGCACATCCCAGTTGAAAGAAGAGTTTTATATATATTATTTGATAGATATTTCCAAAGTTTTGGACTTACATTAGAGTTTTCTGATGAAACGATATCGATCCACGATCCGTGATAATCAACAATAAATTAATATCAAAATCGATTACTACCAGGACACGGGCCGTCCATCAAGCATCGCAGCACAACTGACGTTACCCATCTCGATATTTTGAGTGTAGCACGTCTCATCAATCAAATGCAGGCGCGGATAAAGTGCATTTCGAACGCGGATTACTATGGGAGACACCACGGCATCACCTCGTTCGGATAGAAAATGGTTTTATAATCCACTTATTTGATTCATAGCATCATACCTCGCTGCGAGCAAACTTTCCTTCATGTGGACAGTGGAGTGGTTACATATTAGAAAGCGGCTAAACTTGGCACAATTTAAATTTAGAACTATTGACATTACACATCGCTGAAAATATTGTCTGAATCACACATAAAGGCTGTTCAAGCGTCTAAAGGAGGTAGAAAAATAAAAATGGAATAAAAAAAGGTTTTCGAATTCGATGAAGTCATGTTTTAGAAAGTCATAAAACTTTAAGAAACTCTACTGTTTTTCACTGAAATTTACATATTTGCCCTGAGAGAAATAGTCCCTTTTTCTGATGGATCTACATTCCATCTGGAACTGGGCCTGCTTTTCAAATAAGTGTTTTATTAGCATTTCTACAGTAATTAATAGAAAGTTTTACTATGACTACCATTCCATAATTATTTATCTTGGTTGGCAAACGCAATGCAGATATACAGAATAAATTCTGGCTGGTCTTAGATATGCAATGCTCAAGAAGTCTACAGTGTTCCATCCGTAAACATCCTACATTATATCTAACACGTTATCTACGGATTGCCAGTCACATCTTTCTTCGCGAAGCTAACTGGGGGCCCCTTTTCTACGTTTATAAATTTTCGTGACACGAAATAGCTACCGAAACTGAGCTTCTGAAATTGAAACTGAGTTTATTTTTTTTCGTTACAGCCCTTTGCTTCTAACCCCATCAATTATTAACCGTTTTGGTCTCATTTTGAAATGTTTTCCCTATTGTACTTTGCTTGAACTACTGTGTAGTGTTTCATCGTTGCAAACATCAACAGCTATGACAGAATCATGAGCAAGGACATAAGCAGCTTACCCGTTCTAGGAGCTATTCAGACACATGCGACCGTGCTGCACTGCTGCAAAATGTCTTCCGGGCGGAAACTCATTGTCCTTATTATGGCTGGTGTTGTCAGTGTGCGATGAATGGCACACGTTTGGCACAACATTGCCAGCCCCCGACACTTGAACATAGGTGGGTGGGCGGCAGAAACAGCTGCAGTGCCATCATCGCACATCATTTCGGAGACGCATCGTCCCTTGTATATGCAGTATTCATGGCTTCTGGGTAAATTCTATAAATTACTTCCAGTCAGTACCATTCTAGGGAAAAAATCACTCACCTACTGACAAAATGATAAGTAACTCATCACATATGGCGCATTCCAGGAAACATGTTCCATGGAGCATATTGACAGCAGGTGTTTCCTGATATCTAATTATAATAAATAGTTCTTGAAATTTGTAATTTAAAAGTTATGTATTGAATTTGTTTTTTTTGCTGTCTGTGCCTTTATTAGAGCAACAAAAAAGTAGGGGAACGGTTCGGCACTTCATCCCATAGTTCCTATTTCCATCTCATCAAAAACAAAGCAATGAAAATGAACTTGGTTTGTTTCTTTTTTTTTGTTATTCACCTGTTAACATGCGTGTTAGCAAAAAGAAGCGGCGAGATTGCTGTATTTTTTTATTTTGTGATGAGATGAATATATGTTCAGTGAAATGGAAAACGGAACAGTTCCCCTATATTACACGCAAAAATTGCAATTTTTCCAATAGTTATTTTTGATCGATAATATTGATTAAATTACTACATTGAATTTGGTCACGATGAAGTCGAAATGTAAATAGGAATTAAATTTTTAACTGCTTTTTTCATGAGTTCTGAAGAAAACCATCAAACTCGAAATAACATCGATCTAGAGTGCGACACTGCAATCAACTAAACGATTGACAGGTCGAGAAAAACAACCCGAGCAAGACCAGGCAGGTTCGTCTAGCAATGAATAATATGCTTTCCGCTAGCCACATCAGTTAAACGTTTGAGGGGGTCCCGTAGCGTAGTTGGGTACACGTTCGCCTTATAAGCGAATGGTCAAGGGTTCGATTCCCAGCCCCTCCACAAAAACCCTTGTCAGTCGCCGGAAGCGCAGTTCGTACGGTGGCGTTTTGGGAGACGCGCCTAACCGACACGGCTGCCTGATGACGACTGACAAAACTGTTCTTCTCGGAGGTATTCCTCCAACGATCCTCGATAAATGGCAACCGGACAAAGCAACGATTATTGGATACACCATACGGACAAATGGACACAATGGACTCACTATGCGATGAACTGGCAAACGACAACAATAACGAATTAGGGATATCTAAAAATAGATTCTGTATGGATTCTGTGCAGCAGAATACCACAGTAGATCACGACACAGTAGCGGCACACAGAGTGCCTACCAAATAATTACACGAATAAAAAAAATATGAACTGTTAGGAAGTTGAATAATTCATCTTCCTTACCCTTAAGAAAAAAAAAGAAAAAAGAAATCAGTTTAACGAGTTGTTTCTAACATTTTTGCATATGCCCAGTTCTTATACAGCTTTGGTAATTGCTTATACAGAACTGTTAGAAAATCTATCAATCATCGGTTGGGAATTAACATTTTTTTCACGCAATCTCTGCCATCTGAGATTAGTTTTGCTAATTTACTGTTATCATGAGATTTAGTGGAGCTAATTATTTGCAACTTTAGTTTCAATAAACTGTTTCAACATCACTCGAAAGCAAAATATACTTCATTAATGCATAGTCATCCGCTGGAAGCAAAACTGCTCCACGTTTTCATAAATTTCATATCAGTATAGGGCACTTAAGCCGTCATGGGTAGTGGTGCTCTTATACAAAATCGCTAGCCAGTGTAAAAACATGCCACAATACTCAGCACAGCTGCATGTAATGTTACCCCGCCAACAAATGCCGTGAACGAGAAGATGCATATTCTGCGCTGGAACCTTATTCACACCTGTACTAATGGTAGAACCATCGACGACCAAACATTTCGGTTCTTACTGCCGTTGCATCCCATTGCTACAAATAATACTCCGGAGGTTGTTTGCCTCCTAGTGCTGCGGTAGCACCAATACTAGCGGATGATGGTTCACAATGCCTCCATTAGGCTTTTTCGATGTTTCAACCAAAATTAACCGATATTGCAAATTATTTCAACGTGCAGACACAACATTTGCAAGACTAGCTACATATCACAAACATCTACTTCTTAAATAGCTTGATTTTTTACTAAAGCATTTAAAACTCGTCTGAAATTTTTTTCTCAATCTTTGCTCTACATCTCGATAATGAACAACTAATACTGAGCATTAATGATAATAATCACTCAACAATGAGCTACTAACGATTATATGAGTGATTCGAGAAGTTTGGCCATTTTGCCCATGAATGCATTCTGCAACAGTCTCCCCTTTATTCTAATTGAAACCGACAAGGTTTCGCATAAAGCATACGAACGAACCATTTGCTTCACAAATCAGCTATTACTAGCATCCGCAGAATATCAGCCAACCCTCGCACGCTAATGATGAATCCGTGCATGGTGCCAAAATGCAATCCGATGCACTTACGTGGTTAGATCGAATGAGTGCTAGAAGGCGGGTCGGTCGGTCGGCGATATGCATTGCAAAATCGCCACATCACAACATCGGTGCCAGCTGAGAAAACAATTGCAAATCGGAGATTGAATTTTGTGTTACATCGTCGTTGTCCTGGTGAACTGGATGTTATCGTGCGGTACGAGCAGCGTAACGGTGGCCTGGCAATATTTTTGCCCTAAAACTGTTTCCAAATGTTGGCAACAGAGATTGGACAGGTATAGCCGGCAGGCTGATGTGCCGATTACACCGCGGTACATCCATCTAAAACCATACTTTTATCGTTCAGTTCAATTTTAACTGGTTCGTGAATTCTCGAATGGCACAAAGGTTTACGATGGAGTTTTGACCCTGCTGGTAATGCATGTTGTTATCCAAAAAGCCCTCCGTCTTTCAACCGATTTCGGAGATTTTGGTATCAATCGATCAGCGAACTATTGAGGTTTTGTTAAAAATCGATAAACCAACCAATCCCGTATGTACATCGCAAGCACAGACATCAAAATCATGCAACTAACGGGTTGGGCTCTAATCCTCAGTTCAATCAAGATTTCTCGGAGAGCGAACGTCACAACGATGACGCTGTATCAGCGGTCCTAGAAAAGATATTTTAGTTACAAGATAAAGATTGACGCTTCGGTTCCCTTTGTTCTGCTGTCCGAAACATGTGTGGTACCAAACTGTCAAATCGTATGTATTTTTCCTTCATTGACATTTAGCACCCTATCATCGCCAGCAAAAGATGTTCCGGGCAGCGTCGACAGCGACAATCTTTATATTGTAACTAAAATATCTTTTGGTCCCAGCGAATAGGAATCATCGATTGACAGCAGCACTCATGTGAAATTTCCACACAATATTTTGCCCATCGTATGGTTGTTAGTTTTTAGTTAGTGATTAGAGAGGCGCATTGTGAAAAGAAATAAGGTTCTTTTCAGGACAAACATTTTTTGAGAAAAAGGGTTAATTTCAAAATTCACGTCGATTGCGGTCCCGGGACATCAGAGGAGCTGCTGAAAATGGGTTAGTGACAAAAGGTCGAAAGACAAAAGGTCGAAAGGACAAAAGGTCGAAAGACAAAAAGTCGAAAGACAAAAGGTCGAAGGGACAAATGGTCGAAAAGGAAAACAGGTCGAAAGGGACAAAAGGTCGAACGTGACAATAGGCCGAAAGGAACCAAAGGTCGAAATAAACAATACAATAAGACAAAAAAAATCAATCTCGCACAATACAAGTTTAATTTGTTGTTTTAATCAATTATCTTTTTATCTCTAACAGAACTATTTAGATATTCGTAAAATTGTTCCATATTCATACTAATTACTCCTTCTTTGAAAATTGCTCATTCCTCAATTTTGACTGATGAGATAAGTGTATTTCTTCCGCTTTAAGTTGAAATGCATCACAAATTCCTTTGTCATATACTCAACTTGTGATCAACTTGATCTTGATCGATATTTTGTCCCTTTCGACCATTTGTGCTTTTCGACCTTTTGTCCTTTTCGACCTTTTGTACTTTTCGACCTTTTGTCCTTTCGACCTTCTGTCCCTTTAAACGTTTCGTCTTTTCGACATTATGTCCTTTTGTCCTTTTGTCTTTCGATCTTTTGTCCCTTCGACCTTTTGCCTTTCGACCTTTTGTCATAGATTCGCTGAAAATGTATTCTAAATAATAGCAACTTAACGGAAAATCATCTAGTGACTGTCGGACAGCAGCAGCAGTGAGGTGACATTTCTACGCATGATTTGGATTGATGGTTGGTTGCTGTGAGTGATTAGAAAGGCGCAGTCTGGATTGAAAATCGGTTCTTTTCAGAAACACCATTTTGTACAAGAGAAGGCAGAGCCGAGACAAATTTTTCTTCAAACTGCAAATTATAACCTCTTAGGAACAGCAGAAAGTTGGAATTGGTAGCAGTAAAAGCGCTTGTCAGAGTGCAACGCAGACAAAAAATCGCATGGATGGTGTCTATTTTGTTTCAGCGGTAAACCATCGATTGGCATCAGTAGCAATGAAGTGGATTTTTCTTTCAAAATTCGGATTTTCTACGTGCGCGGTACTAAAGTTTCTCTCTTCTGTGAGCGCGGCTGGGGCTTTTAAAAGGGCCATTTTGGGTGGAACTACTTCTTCGTTCTCGCTCACTTGGTGATGGCTCTGGTCTAGTTCCATCCGAGACGGCGTGCTTGGCCAGCTCACCTGGCAGAAGCAGGCAGACGGCAGTCTGAATCTCGTTGCTGGTTATCGTTGAGTGTTTGTTCTGGTGCGCCAGACCCAGACGGGACGACTCAGTTGCGATACGCTTGAAGATGTCATTTATGAAGGTTTAACTTTTTTGTATGGATCGTAACGCTCGGCTTGACCCCCTCCCTCCCCCTTCAGCATTACGTAATTTGTGAAAGGCCCCTTATCGCCTTCGACGAGCCGCCAGTGCCCAGGAGAACTTCCTTCAACACCTTGTAAATGTAGACGGCATAATTTTCTTTTCTCCGTGGCTCCCGCTTCGGTTGCTTGTCGCCCTCGACGATATCTTTCTGAACCTTGCAGTCGCTGCCCGTCGCCGCCCGTAGTAGCCCGTAGCCGCCGTAGCAACCATCATCGCTGCCGCCTTTTTTTCTGCCTTTCCGCTGCCGGCCTTCTTGGTACCAGTATCCGATTGCAATGGAAACCGAGGCCCCGCCCCTTTTGCGGCCCGTACCATTGGCTTCTGCTGGCTACGCCTTTCGTTCATTCGATGCCAATGCTCCCAAGCAAAACCAGGGTCAATGCATTTTCTTCAAAGTGCAAATCATAATCGTTTGGCCGCGGTAGCAGCGGGGGTGCTCGTCGGAGGGAAACGCTGCAAAAATGTATTTGCATGGATGGTGCGCGTTTCAGTAGCAAATCATTGATTGGCGTCAGAGGCAGTCGAATAAAGTTTTCTTTCAAGGTTCTAATTTTTGTTTGTTTAGAGAAGATTAGCCGAGACCGATAATTTTATTCAAAGGGCAAATCACAATTGCTTGGCGACGGCAGAAAGTTGCCCTCGGTAACAAAATCACACGCACTCATCGGAGGAAGGCGCTTTAAAAATTGATTCGCATAAATGGTGTCTACCGCGATGCAACGGCAAATCATAGAGTGACTGACGATGGCGTCAGTAGCAGTCAAGTAAAATTCTCGTTTAAGATTGTGATACGCTGCACAAATGTATTCTCATGGGTGGGGTGAATCGGTCATACAATTTTTTTAATTACTCACCGAAAATTTTCGAGAAATGTTACTGAGGCGTAAACATGATGAAACGGAAAAATTGTTTCATCAGGGGGTCGTTCAAAAATGACATCCAAGGTCCTAGGGAGGAGGGGTCTAAGATTTTGTTAAAGTACGTATACAAGGTAATTTGGCTTCTCATTCTTGATGGGAATTGAAAACTATTTTTTTAATTTTCTCTCGTCGTTTCGGACCATTTAGGGGCTTTCCCAAATAAACTTAATACTACAGTCGAGCGAAAAAAAAAATTATACAAGGTATTCAAAAAAGCGTGACAGAAGGGGGAGGAGAGTCGAAACATCTCAAAAAGTCAACCGCCTCCAAGTAGGCACAATTTTTGTTCATTTTCCAGGTTTGTTCTAGGGGCCATCCAGAAACCACGTGGTCATATTTTTGAAGATGTTCAACACCCCTCCCCCCATGTGGCTTATCGTGGTCATTTGGTAGACTGAAATGAACTCCTACAACGAAAAGTTTATCAGAGAATCCCAAACTTAATATGTAATCTTAGAGATGCAAATAAAACCTCCTACTGTTGTTTCTTATGAGTAGCATTCCTGTAGAAATTTCAGTATTGTTTTCAGAATCATCAATATATTAGAAATAAATAATTATAATTTTTTTTTAATTGTTCATTGCTAATATTGATTTATTCATGAAAATTTTGTATTTTTCGTTGAACATTTTGATTTGTTTATGGAAAATTCTTTTGTTTATTTGTTTATTTGTTTATTTGGAGCAGGGAAAAGCCCATTTGAGTAGAACCATGGAATCTTTCTCAAATGGGCGCAAAACCTCCTCATCTTTTCATATAAACAGAAGTACAATAATTCCAAATGATACATTGTTTGACTATTATATAATATATCCTAATGGCCTATGCTAATGTGTGATACTGTTGGAAGCTGAGAGGAGTGTAGAAAACCGTTTCCGAAAAATACTCCGTGAAACGTGAGAATCAAATGCGGTAGAGCAGCGATTGAAGATGCGACTCATACCAGTGAATGGCTCATTTTGCGCATAATTTGTGCGAGCACCTCTCAAGTTCAATTGAGAGAGCAAGGCCGGGCAATATTGCAGAAGATTAGCAAAGAAAAGCGCCTTGGAAAGGTCATGACGCCTACTTAGCAGATCTAAACCAATAAGTTGGCAGCGTGCTTCATAACTTGGTAAGTTATTTGGATCATTCAAGGAAGACGGCGTAGAGCAAAACGAACGAATTTTCGCTGAATTGCTTCGATTCGTATTGTGCTGTTTTGCAGAAAGGAGCCCATACAACTAGTGAATATTCTAGTAATGACCTCACTAACGCGCAGTAGAGCGATTTTAGACATTGAATGTTATCGAAGTGCTTCGCAATGCGGAAAATAAATCCAAGTGTTTTCGACGCTTTCGATGTGAAAAAAGGCGATGTGGTCTTTGAAAGTCAGCTCAGAGTCTAATAAAACGCCTAGATTAGAGCGATTCAAATTTTGACTTTTTTGCCCCCCGACGCTTAAACGATTGCATTTGCCTTTTTATTAACCCACCCAAATTTTTAGCTAATTTGGATGTAAATTGAGTGAGCACGCGCGGTGTGAAGTTTGTATGGAAATTGCTATGAAAACAGTAACTTCCATGGAAAACCATTCCCCAACACTTCCCTTTAAGCTGTAACAACATATAAGTATATCGGCAACATAAGAAATTTTTCAAGGAAATAGGTCGTCTTTGTTGCGAAACGATTTGATGCTCGTAAGAAAAGTTATTGAGGAAATACCGAATCGTGTGAAATTCAATTTAACACGTAAAAGAATAACATCAATATCAATAATGAGCATTTTTGTTTTCTTCATAACTTTGGTTCCAAACGAGAATTCGCTTCGCAACAACAACTGCCTTTCAGCTTGAGATGTATTATGTGTAGGCAATGTGTTGATTATATTTAAATAATTCATGGGCCACCTCACGGAACGATCTTCCACATAAGGGTCAGTTTTCACAGTAATTTCCATACAAACTTCAGTCAAATTACATTCAAATATGCTAAAAATTTAGGAAAATTATTAAAATGGCAAATGCAATCGCTTAAGCATCGGGGGGCAAAAAAGTCAAAATTTGAATCACTCTAGCCTAGATCCTTAAACACAGATTCTCGTCTAATAGCTTTAGATCCGATTTTGTAACAAAAGTCAATAGTAGAGCGCGTGCGGGAAAATGAAATTACAGAGCATTTATTGGCGTTGAGGACCATGCAATTGATCTCGCACCATTTGACGAAAATGTCGAGTTGACGTTGTAGAAACAGAGCATCCTGATCATCATTAATAGTCCAGTATAATTTGAAATCATTGGCAAAATAAAGCTTGAAGGATTCGAGCACAAGATTCACATCATTCAGATATACTGGAAATATCAGAGGTAAGTGACTACCTTGTGGCATACCTGACGTAACACCAAAGTATTGCGAGGTTGAGTCTCCAATGATGATGGCCATTTCCCGACCAGTTAGATAGGATTCAAACCATAACAGAAAGGATCCGGAAAAAACTAGGCGTTCAAACTTGGCAATTGTAACCCTGTGATTGATCTTATCGAAGGCAGCCGAAAAATCAGTGTAGATAGAGTCAACTTGGTATCTTTTCTGCAAAGATTGGGCGATGAATGACGTGTACAGAGTCAGATTCGTATTCGTTGAACGCCTTGACATAAAACCGTGTTGATGCTCGGAGATGAAATCTTGACAATTGTGAAATAAGAACTTATAGACTACTTTCTCACTACTCTCTTCTTTTATAATTGCAATTTTTGCTTTTACAAGTGCTAATTTATTGTTTTTGTGTGTATTATTGTTCTCTATTTGCAATTCCCTATTTTATTTTGGAAAATTTCTATTTTTTCTCTACTAAAGAGATTTTCAATCCAGAGCTGGCTCATCTCTCAAAATTTCTAATTCTTCATTGAAATTTTATTTTGATGTCGACTAGTGGAAGCCAATGATGCCATACTAAAAATATTTTCACGGTCACTCTGATGGTTCTTTGGAATAATTTTTCAAGGAACTTCTATTCCACATCTCGAATATGCTTCAGTCATGAGTCAATGGTCCTTTCATAAGCGACTCAAAGAGGAATGGATGTATTATAGACCAATTATTATTTTGGAGTTCGGATCATTCGATTTATCCAATTAACCAACTTATGAATGATGTATGATATAATATCCCAGTAGGTCCATACAAGCTACTACAGACTTTTTAGGTTATACAAAACGTCTTGGAAGTCGATCGAAGAAGATAAGAAAATCTTCGGAGTCTCCCCGGAAAATCTTTAGAATTTCAACGACATTTTTCTTCCGCAATTCTTAGAAATTTTCTGCAGTTTTTTTTTTTAATTTACAAAAGAAATTATTCGGAATATGCCAAAATATTTCCGATGGAAATTCCTAAGATTTTCCAGTAGAAAATCGAAAAAAGTTCATCTGAATCACCAATAATGAATTTCCCGAGGAAATTTCGATGTTTTTACAAGTGGAAATAACGAAAAAAATGTACTTTTGTAGTACTTGTAAAGGTTGTACTTTTGAAGCATTTCCAGTAAGGAATTCCTTAAAAATTAAATCAAAATTGTACAGATTTTCTGGTGTCAAAATTCCTTAAACCTTCTAAATCATTTCCTGTGCATCTTTGCATGGTAAAGATTTAAAGCAATTTTTAGCTGAACCTACGAAGAAATCAAAATGACATCCCGAAGAAGAATGAATTCCCGATAAAATTTTAAAATGATTTCTGGTTCAAATTCAAAAAAACATGAACCTTGAGAATTCTAAAGATTTATTCTTTGAAAATCCAAAGAATTTTTTGAAGATAATCCATAGACTCTTCCGTGGAAATTCTAAATGGTGCCTCGAATAAAAAAATACTTGGAAAATTAAAAAAAAATGTGATAGAACTCACAAAGAGCGTAAAAAAGTATTCCGAAATTTTTTCATTTCAAAATTCCAAAATCGAAAAAAAAAAACCAACGGAAATATCAAAGTGTTTCATGTGGCATTGGCTCCATATTCCAACTGGAAGTTGGTCTGCTTTTCAACTTAGTATATTCTATTAGCATTTCCTCAGTTATAAATTGAAAGCTTTTACATGCCAGCCATTGCACGATTATATATTTCGTGTAGCAAGTACGATGGATACACTATACCTAGGGTGTCGAGAATGTTTCCCACCCGAACACCCGAAAACATCCTAGACAGGAACGAGAATCGAACTCGTCATCTCCGGATTGGCAATCCTACGCCTTTGCTGGCAAGGCTAACTGGAGACTGAACATTTTGAAGTGCACTCCTTAAATTGTTCAAAAAAAAATCTGAATGCCAGCACTTTATTAGGATTGTATGAAGTAATGTCAAAGTTTTTACAGAAAATTTCTTTACTTGATTTTTCCTGAATATCCACAAGAAATTCTTTTGAATTTTTCTTCTTAAGATTTTTTCTTGGATTATTGTAAAAACATGAACATTTTTCAAAATTGTAGCTGCAGTCCGCTGATGAAAAAGTGTCGGCGGCGTGATGCCAAAAACCATTTGCGGCGGATTTTTTTAAAAATATTTTTCCATTTTTCCTATCCAATTTTTTTTTTGTGGAAATTGAGACTGAATCGCAACCTGTTTTTTCGTTTATTTATGTATGGATATAGGCTAAGATGGTCAAATAATGCAGATATGCATCGGCGTTGCGACCGACGCTGCGTTATCGATTTTTCTCGATGCACACCTACGTGAACATCGACCCTCAGATGCGCTTTGCGTTTAATGGTTTAATCATTAAATTTTAATGATTTGTATTTTTTACACCGCTATTGTTATTCACCAAAAGTTTTTCGTGTAAAAAAACCACGTGGTACGAGAGCAACACCCCCCCCCCCTTCCCCCATGTGTCTCATCGTGGTCATTTTCCAAACCCTCCTCACCCCCTTTATGACCACGTGGTTTCTGGACGGCCCCCTACAGAAAAGAGTGAAGAATGGAAAATGTTTTTCTCCATAAACTAGGAAAAAAGATTCTCTTTCGACCCAAAGATCGCTTGATTTCGTCTCAACGAAACGAAAAGTATACGAACCCTGGTCGTCATCAATGGGGCGATCAGCGGGATTACATGATGCTTGTATAAGTACGTGGCGATTAAATTAAATTTCGCGCTTAGCATCATTTGCATTGATCGATTTCTCTTCGTCGATGTTTTATTTCCATTATTGCGGCGAACTGCGATAGTGTTGACCGAAGATTTAACGGTTTGGTGTGATAAATGATGGTTGCTTGTTCCACCAGATTCAACTATCACGCTATTGAAAGAATTGAGTCATTAACAAAATGTAAAATTTCGCAATCATAGGGGCGTAACTGTATTGGTTGATTTCTCTTCGTCAATGTTTCCTTTTGATCAATGTAGCAAAATGTAGTAGTTTGCCAATTATTTAATTGTTTGATGTGATAAAGAATGATTGCATCTTACATCTTTGTTGCACAAGATTTTGAAATATCGAAGTTATTAGCAATATGAAATCGATTAAGAAAAGTCGATCAATACTGTTAAGCCACCATAATTCAAAGCGCAAGAAATAATCTAATTTATAACAATAACGAATAAATAATCTAATTCAGCTAAATTGTAAGGGAATAATAAATCTAAGTAAAGAAACTAATTCAATTGGAACCATTCACTAAAATAAAACTCTTTTATACAAAAGAAAATTTACAAACCTTTTTACACTTCAGCCCTCTCAGGATCTGTCCTGGAGAATCGTTGGGGCGGACTCACCTGCCAAGCTTGCAACGCGAATTCAATTTTTTCAAAGAGAATGCTGGAGGAAAGGGATTTGCGCGTAAAATAATTATGCTTCACACTAGATTAATTAAAAGTTCAAGGGTTGGGCTTATTTAATATTTACAGAATAGGAGTTCACTGGGTTACATGTACACAAAACTCACCTTACTTAAAAGGTTGTGGCGATTACCAGTCGGTCGATGGATGTTCGGACTATTGGCAGCGACCGGTTCACTTCCTCACTGATGGCTATGTCGACAATTGGGTCCTGGGATGTTCTCGGTTGAAGGAGATGTCATATGGTTTTCCTCCTCGCGTCCTGGATGGGTGATTTCACTAGGGAATAACGATTTCACTACCACCGATTCCATGATTTTCGATCCCTATCGGCAATGAGTGGTTGAACCAATCTTCTTCCGAGATATTATCTCCGCCGGTTACGAAAACCGGTTTCCAGTTCTCTTGCGAAACTGCTTCAAAATTTGTTCCTAAAGGATTTAGAAAAATGTACTTAGAGAGCAATGGAGGGTTTAAACAGTAAACAGTGTTACCGAAAAGAGCCATTGGCCTCATCCTTATTTAGACTTATAAGCCCTTCAATAATTCAGCCGAATCCAAGTAACGGAGGACATTTCCCTGGAAGAGTTTGTTTGCACACAGTTGGTACCGCGCGCCATGATGAATGATGTACATATAGGATGTGATACATTTTAGACCAATGGTGATGAAATAGGATTTTTAATTTTTTTTTTCCTTATGATGATTATTTTTTTCCTTTTTATAAGTCTTTATATTAACTTGTAGTATCTGGTATGGTATCTTAGGATAGGGAATTTATTTACATATTTACAATTTTATTTATTTATTTATTCTAGAATGAAAGCATGAAGCTGTTTATAATGTGAAGCAACTGTGGTCGATCAAGCTCAAACTCTAGTTCTGTGAAAATTACGTTAGCTATACATACCCATATGCATCATTTATTGAAATCGATAATCAACTCTTGTTGTGGGGCCCTCCTTAGCCTAGCGGAAGGATGCGCGGCTATAAAGCAAGACCATGTTGAAGGTGGCTGGGTTCGATTCCGGGTGCTAGTCTAGGATTTTTTCGGTTTGGAAATTGTTTCGACTTCCCTGAGCATAAAGGTATCACCGTGTTAGCTTCATGATATACGAATGCAAAAATGGTAACTTGGCTTAGAAACCGCGCGGGTTATAACTGGGGAAGTGCTGAATGAACACTAAGCAGCGAGACGGCAATGTCTCAATGGGAGATGTAAAGTCTATAAGAAGAAGAATCATCTCTTGTTTTTACAAAATGATTTCAGCTCAAATCGCATACTTCGAAAATATGCGTCTCGCTAGTATAAAACGCTCTCGAATCATTCATCCGGTAGAAAGTCAGCAGACATTTTCTACCGAAGATGATTTTTTTCTGAAGTTACAGGTATGTTACCCAACTTCGGAAGTAGTACGCAGGTTTCGAATAAAGATGCCCTAATCATAATTCCGAATTCTAATTTGATACTATGCCGACAATGTGTTGATTTTTAATTAAGCGTCATATGAAGAGTGAAACAAACTTTCAATTAAGCTGTAATTTTATGACAACATTTTTCCAAACTTGTATTTCAGAATTTAACTTGTTTCCATAAAGTTGGTTTCATTTCAACAATGCTGGAATGAGATAATAACATCCATTCGTTTGGAGCATGGGCGTGTTCCCGCAGTGTGCTAATTACTGTATAGCAGTAGTGGTTTCTAATTAGCGTGTTTATAGTGACTGCAGCTTCATTGCATGAGAGTTACACAATGATTAAGTTGAATAATTTATATTGACAAAAGAGCTTACCACACCATATTAATAGTTCTGCTGCTTGCTGATAACGCTACGAATCAAAAGGTTAACTTTTCGTTACGCATGATTTTCCTATTATTCCTGTATTTGAGCGGCAGCGTTGCAAACATAGTTTTAGAATATGCTCCAATGAAATCGATGATGCATATATGTTGATAGACACTATAATTCAATATTTCTCTTGAACGAGAAGCTTTTAAAGCATTCATATTTTTTAATAACAACATTCTGGCTGGGCTTTTATGCGGTTTGTTATTTCCTAGCTTACACTGACTGTTACATATGGCCTTTTGACTGTACTTCTACTAGACGGACACATAACAACGAGAAACATACTTTCATGGGCTACCATATCATAGAATTTCCTGGCAAAAATATTACCAAGAATGTTATCCATGTTCGCGCAAGTTTGTAAGGAAAAGATTTTTCTAGAGAAAAGTATTTTCCAAGTCAGTCACACTATCCGCAGGAGTCTTCTGCGGCTGGGTGGGTGTTGTATGATTATGTCAATTGAAGTCAGCATGTTTCGAAACATTTACAGTATATACATAGGGAAACTGTTCCATTTTCCATCTCATTGAACATATATTCATCTCATCAACAAATAAATATAGTAAAGGAATCATCTATTCTGGTGAATTACTGCGCCTTCTTACTGGCATATGGATAACATATGAACGAAGATATTATGTGGATGCAGAATCAAACATAAACTAAAACTAATAGAAAAAATAAAGTACCCAAAAAAGAAGTTTAAAATCAGTGAAATATAACATAAATTTGAGTTGATTAAACCTAGTAAAGTAAGGGCAAATTACTCATCGGATTTTTTTCTTAGGGAAGAACAGTGTTGTAGGACATTCGTGAACTAATATTACCATACCAATTCAATATTATTTATTCATTATTGAGCTGCTATGGAACAAATGGGCAAAATCTTTCATACTCACTCAAATTTAACGATTTGCGATTCTTCAACCTTACTCGTAAGATTGTCGAAAAACAAACAACCATGCGTTCACTATTATTTTACATGCAATAAAAACATTTTATATATTCCTTACAAAGTCATGAAAACCTTGTTGTTTTGAATAGGAGATCATTGTGAAATGTAACTGATTTGTAAATTTTGCATCTTTTGCGAAACTTTCCATTTTCCATCTCACGCTTACATATTCATCTTACCTCGAACGGAAAGTTGAAGTACAAATTACTTATTTTTGCTTTGAAACCTTGTATGTGGAATAAAGTCACAGTCAAACCAGTTCAACCGCACGTGTTTCATCAATTTATGAACATGTTATATTCCAGCTACTAACTTAATTAAAGCATTATTGCTTGCTGGTTTTGTTCTAATGTAACGTAATAGCAGCAGATAGCATTTACCGTTTATGTTTATTGACTAAATCTACGATATACTTAATCTTAGTTGAGCTAATTAATATCCACTGAAATTTCATTCCTCTGCAAAAGGGTTTCGTTCGGTAGCGATCTGCCATAAATCAGTGATTACGTCACAAACACTTCTATCCAAGTACCAAGTATTAAGTACGCAATTAAAATTAATTACCTCCATGAAATGAACCTCGTTCTATTTGCATCTAGTCTTCCCATCTTGCCTATCCAGTTAGAGTAATGGCAAACCAACAACGGTCTCATCGTCATTAGTTGGTTAGGTAATAAATAATGACGGATGCAGTATCACAATCAAAACATTCCCAATTCGCTGTGATATTAGACACCCGTAATTTCTTGGCTACGCGTGCCTAGATTGAAGCTTGATATCTATGGCATGGCACTGCACAGAAAAGCCGATATATTAATGCAAGCAGAAGTGACCCGGGCCGGTAAATCCTCTCGTCAAATAGAGGTGTGCGCCGGGCAAAATTCGGTATTCGTCGTCGCGTCGTAAGGTTCATCATTTGTAATTAGAAATAGAAATATTTTAAAAATCAAACATATAAAACTGATGTTTGACAGTACAATATCCGCCGATATCGATACCAAATTAAACATTATTCTTAAAGCCAGCACATGAGCTATAGAGGATCACTGTTTTCAAAACAACAAGTCTTTTCTCTGCGAAGCCATATTCATGTTCCTCCGATTAAAAAAAATCCAAAGGAAATTTTGTAGATGCAAAATAACATTGGATATTTACCAAACCTAGCAATAAAATTGATCGGCGGCGCACACCTCTAGACCCCATCGGAAACTAAAGGGGTGAAGTACGTTGAACCGGAAACGGAACAAGTTATAACTTTAATACGGCCAAAAGCATTGTAAGAAGAGCAGTAAACAACACTCCAGGTTCCTACGTAACAGATTGCGTGTCATCGGATCGAAACCAAAGCCGAGTGAAAGGTAGAAAGATTTATTAAGGCCCTTGTTCAATTATTATTGACGTTCCCTTGGGGGAAGGTTATCGCCAAAAGTGTTGGTAGAAAAACAAATCTAAAGGATTAGGGGGAAAGATGTCTTGTGACAGGGAAATATAATATATTGGTTTAGTTTCTTACGAGACAACAACGGGAAACAAACAGCACATGGGTCTCGGTTGACCTAACACTAGTGATTGGTGTGAAAACAATCTTGTTTATGCTTTAGCTGTATTATTTTGTTTCTAATTTTATTTTATTTTGCTGCATTTTATTCTATTATAAAAAGCAAAAAGAGCTGGAGTGGAGTTTTTAGTTTTAAACCCCCCTATTAGTTTTAAAAAATTATGTTGTCGTTTGATTACTAAACTGTTAGTACCGAAGAAATAAGAGGTATTTTTCCGTAACTAACAGTTTCATAATCGAACTATAAAATGCTTTTCTAAAAATTAATAGAGGAGCTGTTCTCATCTGCACTAGCAAACAAATCAAATTCCTTTTTATTGCTTTGTTTTTGATAGGATGAACATTAGGGAAATTAAAATCTCAAAAATGATCGAAAATTCCAACGAATAGAATTTTTGATAATTTAGGAATCCTGGCAGATTTTCCGGACAACGACGACGACAACCGGCAGAAAGTGTTTCTAGGTCGATTACTTTGCACCGGTCAGGACTCCCTGGTCACTCTGGGTCATTCCATGGTAATTATCGCAAGGCCAAGCGCAAGGCAAATGTTGTAATGTCGCAGGGCAAATCTCAGCATATTTGTTAACAGCGCTACCGTCGAGTTGGTCACCCTAGATCAACCGATTCTAGCGCTTGACTGAATCACTACTAATGTGTCACCTGGATAGGCTGTCAACGGTGGAATGACGAACGAAGATAACACTAAGCTAAACGTGGGAGAAAATTATAAATACTGTTAAAATACTTATCTATTTGTACTTAATCTAATTTATCACTTATCTAGTTTCCTAAACCTAATTAAAAGCTAGTGAAGGTGAGTTTATTGATTACGAAGTTAATATTAAAGCTATATAGTGAACTATTTTCTGACATCATCTATTAAAACTAATGATTAACCTCGAAGTTGGGCAGTAAACAAAGGCCATAAACGTTGAAAGAGTTACTGAAATGTAAGTTCTACTAAAACCCTAATTACCCTACTTATAGTTGACAATTGTTTTGCAGTTTTGAACCAATAAATATTCGCTGCAGAAGTCAGTGTGCCGTCTTTTGTTTCTGTCGTCAACAAACTTCAAAAATTTCATGGCGAGTCATCAATCTACCGGTAAGAAGGATGGATGTGCTGGTTGCAACAGACCGGATGAAGTGGACAATATGGTCCAATGCGATACGTGCGATGTGTGGTGGCACTTCAGTTGTGCTGGTGTATCAGGATCATTTACCGATTGCTCGTAGGTGTGTAGCCGGTACCAGCGATGCCTCTCCCGTCCCTCGTCAAAGGCTAGTGTCGCCAGTCGATCTTCGGCGAACTTAGCAGAGGGCAAGCAAAACAACGTCTTCAAGAACGACACGAGTTGGAAAGACAGCGAGCAGAAATATAACTAGAAAAGAAATACATACACAAGCAACGGAAGCTGTAGGAAGCTTCAATTGCGGCCGAAGAGGAGAGAAGAAGCCAGATGAGCCGCTCAGATAAACGAACGAGGGTCCGATATTGGATCGAGAGCGCGGATGCGGAAGTAAGCCCAGCAGAAAGTCAACTACGAAAGTCAAGTCAGACGGATTCAAACGCAGTAGGAGGTAATAAGGAAATACCTTCGCGTCTTCTGTCAGATTTGGACATCCAACCACACAGTTCTGCCCTTCTAATCTAATCTAATCTAATCTCATACATGCGTAGCCAATACTTGAAAGCATCCTGGAAAATGACGGTTTCTGAATTCCGTCATTTTTCTTTTCATATGGCCAGGCCAACTACGCAGTATGTACCGCAGAGATGACTCCTAGATATTGAGCGACTTCAAGAATACCTAAAGTCACTCAATAGCTTGGAATCGAGGGGAAAGGAAGAAAGCGTGGACCTCCCGTACCAAACGCTTCCAATAATATAGATACCTAATATATGATAAAAATCGTGTACTTGTTTTTTGTATGATGTATATGAGCGTGTATGTGTGTATATGAGTGTGTATGTGTGTTTATATGTCTACACTGATAGACAAAATATTCTTCATGTTCTAATAGAGCTACTATGAAAACATGACGAACACTCATGTCCATCAGTATATGTATGTATTTGTGTATAAGTATGTGTGTATAATGTGAATGTGTGTGTGCGTTTGTGTGAGTGCGTGCGTGTTAAATTTACGGATCATCAAAACCTTACCTCTCCTCAATAGATCTGACGCTGAACATGTTTGAGCATTTACATAGCCTTGATCGCAAATTCGCAATATTAGCAAGGGCATTGCCCTTGATAACAATCGATCAGCCCTTGCAAGCACAAACATGCGCACATTTTCCGGATCTGCAGCACTTTTTATACACTACACATTTGTTTCGACCGCGGTCACTGCACTGGTTCTATTGTTCTACTTTTAGGCGAATCACCGCACAAAAGTAGAGCGCAAAAACCAACCGCACTGGAAGACGGTCGAAACGAAACTCAATAGCCAACACGCACTGAGCTAATAAGGGGAAGGGGGGCAATATGCCCTAGCTAAGCAAACACTGCTCTATTGTCTTATTTGTAACGCTATTCATGGGTATTTTTACATTATGCATCAGTTAAACAAGATAGCTAGTTGATGCCATTCAAAAAATTTCAAAAATCTCAATCATATTGATATTATTCACATTTCAAAAAAGTGGTGATATTCTGTTGCCGGACACCTCATGAGGCAAAACGCCTTTTAGCTGGCAGCTCGTAGGGAACAAAGTACCACGCGTCGGCGAATCAGCATTCTAGTATGGATAGTGCGTGGAGACGCAAGTACTTTGTAGGTTATTGCCACTAGGGCATTTTGCCTCGCCAAAATGTTAGATGTTTCTTCAAAATGTGGAAATTTTCGGTTTTTCCGACACTATTTTGAAACATTCTTCGCCTATCCTACATAATTTTAGCTCTAGTTTTGTTACGGACATATTAATGACGGTAAATATGAGGGAAACCACAAAAGGCGTTTTGCATCGGGGGGGCGTTTTGGGGCCTCTTCCCCTACCTTTAATACCGGCCGCGCAATGCAAAACACAAAATTTCGGCAAATCGCGCGATCTTTCTGCCGTCCGAAACAAGAGCCAACACGCACTGAACTAATTAACTTTATTACCGGCCGCGCAATGCAAAACAAAAAAATTCGGCAAATCGCGCGATCGTTCTGCCGTCCGAAACAAGAGCCAACACGCACTGAACTGAATTGGGTTATTTGCCTGTATCTGGAGAAAAACCCAACTTCGGAATAGCGGAAAAGCGTTCTAAGTTTATTCCGGATAGACAATAAACACAAAGCTTCTGCCCACCATGGAATGAGAACAAAAGAATCAGACAAAACCCAACCACACAGTTCTGCCCTTCGAGATAAAACTATACCTGCATTTGATACTTCGATATCAGTGTTTTTCAACCAGAGTAGTCCTGTGATTCCCAAGGAGATTTAGAACATCGAAAAGCCATGAGTATGATCCGGGAGTTGCGAATCAGATTGGAGCGCTGCTTGCAGCGATCCGAGCCAACACCGCCTCAGTTAGCCGAGAGCAGAGAGGAGATCAAGGGAATCCATTCGACCGTACACCGGTTATCTACAGCCCCACCAGTTGCCCAGGTTGAAGCGTGTGATGTTAATGGGGGAGGATCCTTCATCAGTGCTGCCACCTGGAAAAGTTTAGAGAAAAAGTAGAACCATGGAAATTTGACATGGCATGATATAGAAAATGAGAATTAAAATTTTTCTAGAACGTTATAGAAATTTTTTTGTCAAACAATTTTTAGTTTGTGGGGTTAGAATTTCAACAATCTTAAGCATTAACTGCTTTTTCGAAAAAAATATAAAAATCGAGATATCATGTCTATTTTGTGTGCTTTTAAAATTCGAATTCCGTAAACCAAGATTTTTTTGAGAAACATTCTTAATTTTTGTTTTATAACAAAAATATACTTCATTTCCTATACCACACCGTGTGAAATTTCAATGATTCTACTTTTTCTCTCGATGACAGCTGGTGGTCTTCTCCTCCCCTATTAACTGATGCAAATCAAGACAAAAACCTTAAGGAACCAATGTCTAAGATGCTAGGTGCCGTTCCTAAGCAACGCGCGTCAGTGGTTCCCCCAGGTAAGTGTCACGCCTCAGAAATCCGAAACGATAAAATGTTAAAAGACAAAAGTGCAGGAATCAGGGCATCAACCCTCGATTCAGCAGTTTGTTGAGCAGCAGCCACAAGTGCAGGAATTAGCGTATCAGCCCTTATTCCAGGAGTTTGGAACGCAGAAGCCATCAATGCAGCAGCTACAACTGCAGGAATCACTGCAACAGTCCTCTGTCCAGCGGGGGTCTGATGTTTTGGTTGTGTTTTCGTAGTAAAGATGCAGTCTCGTTTCTTCTGCTTGTCGTTTATGAAACTGTCAGTGTGGAACGCACCTATCTCTTTCTTTCCCATGATTCTCCTTATGGCTGTCAGTGCGGAATTTTCAATGTTGGCTACGAAATGAACTGTAGTGGAGGTATACAAGTGTCAGTCCCGTGCTGTCCAGCAGTTTGCAGCGCAGCAGCAACAAGTGCAGAAAACAGTGCATCAACCCTCGGTTCAGCAGTTTGCAGCGTGCCAGCCATTTAGGCAGCAGCCACAAGTGCAGAAATCAGTGTATCAGCCATCGGTCCAGCGGTTTGTAGAGCAGCAGCCACAAGTGCAGGAATTAATGGATCAGCCCTCGGTCCAGCAGTTCGCCGAGCAGCATCCACAGGTACGGGACGCAGAGTGTCAGCCCTTATTCCAGCAGTTTGCAGCGCAACAATCATCGATGCAGCCTTCGACCTAGACGTTTTTAGAGCAGTAACCGTAGGAGCAGGAAACTCCATATTAGCAGTGTGTAGTGCAGCAGCCTTTGATGCAACAAGTTCCTGCATACCAGCGACATGTCCGAGCCATGCATCAGCCTCCAGTGCAGCAGTTTCTGGTGCACCATTCTCCTACTGATGGTAACCACGTTGGTTGTCAAGCTCAATCACTAAACCCGAATGATAAAGAGAGCGCAGCAGAGCCGCTGCCTACCCAGCAGCAGGTTTTAGCACGGAATCTTCCAACATTCACTGGAGAACCGGCGGAATGGCCGATATTCATTTCCAATTTCGGGTATACTACGATAACCTGCGGATATACTAACGGGGAAAACATCGTACGACTTTAGTATTTCCGGCGGCGGTCCCACAAGTGATAGAAGCTCTACAGATGAGATACGAACGCCCAGAGTTATTGTTTGATGCTTTACTACAGAAGGTTAAAACGATGCCTGTTGTTCGAGGAGATAGGTAAGAAGCCCTTATCGAGTATGGAATGGCCGTGCAAGAGTTGTGTGATCACATAGAAGCAGCGAACGAAAGAGCGCATTTGTCAAATCCTACTCTACTTCAGGAGCTAGTAGAAAAACTATCCGCGGACCAGAAACTCATGTTGACAGGTTACAAGCGTGGACGTGCGGGGGTAGATCTAAAAACATTCAGCGAATACATGGCTGGTGTTCTGCAATATGTTCCAATTATTGTGTTATATAAATCGGATTCCAAGAAAACCACTGGCACTGGACATGAGAAAACAAAAGCCTCTGTAAACTGACATAGGTCCAATGCTGACAGAGTGACAGGTCATCCACTTCGATTGTAACGCAACAGAAGCCCAATGTTTGCCTACATTGTGACATAGAAGATCATAAGCTGCGGGAATGCCAATCATTTAAAGCACTTTCCGTAGATGATCGATGGCGTAGAATACAAGTTTTGAACGTGTGTGGCGGCAAAACACGGCTGGGATGGTACGTATATGAGCATGAGCATGAGCATGATTGACCGCCCACGGTTGCTACTCCGTTATTGCCAGGTCAGCTGGAATTACACAGAGAACCAATAGATGAAGTTTGGGACTAACATCATCTTCAATGTGTAAGAACTGGTGACCCAAAAATAAGCAATACCTGCGCCGGCCGTGTCCGAATGCAGGTCAATTAGGGAAAGGGGAGGAAATTGTTGACGTGATATTCGCTTTGATAGAAGCCGACGAGTCATCTGAACTTCCACAAGAAATCACTGCGATGTTGGATAAATGGGGTAGGGAGTGTGGCAGGGTTCGTTTTAGTAAACGGTTTGCCGTGTATAGCGTGTAGTTTGTTCGATAAAAACAAAACTTTTTTTTTATTAAAGGCCGCACAAAGCAGAACACAATTCCGGTTATCTCAGACCGCATCGTGCTTTCGTGCTGTGCGGTTCTTTCTCTCTTTGCGGAAGGAAGTTTTTAATACTACCCGAAGCTATTTTAATTTCAACGGTGCTTCTTAGCGCTATTTATACCCACTGATCCCGTTACGATCTTTGCAAGCACCCGTGCCTTCGTATTACGTTGGACCCGTTTGCGGAAGTAAAATTCCGACAAGCGGTGGTATTCCTGCAGGGACACCGTTCTGGGAAAAAACCTCTTAGAAGGTCACGTCTCCACGCTCAACAATGAGCATTAATAAAAACAAGAGGAAGGGGAGTCTCTGAATTCTCCACTTCCTTCAAAGAAACAAGGTTTCAAGACCGTCCTGCCAAAGCACGGATAAAATAGAAGGAAGCTGGAAAAATTATATATATTTATATCTGACCAGTCGCAATCAAATAGTTAGGTTCAAAGGAAAGCAATCTGTAGCTATTCATTCCACATCGGGAGTCCCGCAAGGCTCTCATTTAGGTCCGCTATTGTTTATTTTGTTTGTAAACGACTTGTCCTTCATTCTAAAGCATCTAAAAGTATTGATTTACGCTGACGATATGAAACTTTTTATTGAGATCAAAGACGCTGAAGACATGAACACATTCAAACACGAGATCCAGATATTTCATAACTTGTGTATAAAAAGTTTGTTACAGCTCAATATAAAGAAATGCAACTTAATTACTATAAGCAGAAAACGAAGTATTCCAAATATGACAATCACTTTAGGTAGCCAAAAGGTGACAAGATGTGATAGAGTTAGGGATCTTGGCATAATTATAGACTCTAAGCTTACGTTCATTGACCATTATAATACTATTATAAACAAAGCTAATAATATGTTAGGATTCATAAAAAGGTTTGGCTACAACTTCCACGATCCATACACTATAAAAACATTATATATTGCTTATGTCAGATCGATACTTGAATATTGCAGCATAGTTTGGTCACCTTACACAGTCACGCATGACACAAGAATTGAGTCGGTACAAAAGCAATTTTTATTATATGCACTACGCAAGTTGGGGTGGACTCAACTTCCACTCCCGTCTTATAAAGCACGATGCATGCTAATTAGTATACAAACATTGAAGGAACGAAGGGAATATGCGATGCTATCTTTCATTAATGATGTTATCTCGAACAAGGTCGACTCAGAGGCAATATTATCTAAATTAAATTTTTATATCCCACAAAGACCTTTGCGAAATCGAACTTTATTTGCCTGTAGTAGTCATCGTACAAACTATGCGAAATTCGGACCCATAAATCAAATGATGGCTGCTTATAATAAACATTGGAATGCTATTGATTTCAATACATCTAAGACTAAATTGAAACAATACTTGCGTACTCAGTAAATGCTTGGTGTGTATAATTTTCATATCGGATAAAAGTGTTTAGTAATTTTAAGTAACGGAGAACTATATTATAAGACTAAATCTGTATCAAACGGTCTACAAACATGATTGACGACAATAAATAAATAAATTCTAACTCTAATATCGGAAATAATTCTTCTCCAATCGAACTGAGCAATCAGTTCGATTTGATTAATGATGAAATTGAGCAAATCGAATATACCTCTAGCCCAGGTGATTCGATTCATGCGAAAAAGCAAAGGATTCCGCCAATTGTGCCGAGTTTTCCGGCTTCCGGAATGAGATTTTTAGTAACCTTCAGGGGATCAAGGTTTCATTTCAGATTGCTAGGAAGGGTGACTGCCGCGTTTTGCCGGGATCCTTTGACGATCGCAAACGTTTTCTTCAGTATTTAACTGAGAAGCGCCATAAATTCTTCACATACGACGACAAAACTGAGCGATTGTTCAAAGTCGTCTTGAAAGGTCTCCCCAGTGATGACAAATCACTGGATGAGATTAAAATTGAAATTTCTCAATTACTTGGATTTTCACCAGTCCAAGTAATTAAGATGAAAAAGAAATCCCACTCTGGTACTTCCCAGAGGGGCATTTCTCGATTCAGGTAGCATGACTGCTTCCGATTTTGATTTTTTTAACTGAACAATTACATCACATGATTGATGCAATGTTCAAAGCAAATACCATACCAGAAGCTGTTCAGGTTGGTATAAAGTACACACAACAAATTGTTATCGGACTCCGTTTTAATGGATCTAAATAATTGTGTGAAAGTTCTAAATTGGAATGCCCGCTCTCTAAAGGGTAAGGAAGATGAATTATTCAACTTCCTAACAGTTCGTAATGTGTATATTGCCATTATAACAGAAACTTATTTAAAGCCCGGACTCTCCATTAAAAGAGATCCAAATTATTTTATCTACAGAAATGATCGTGTTGACAGCGCCTGTGGTGGGGTCGCCATTGTCATTAATAGACGTATCAAACATAAATTATTTTCTTCGTTTGAAACCAAAGTTTTTGAAACCTTGGGAGTTTCTGTTGAAACAAATTTTGGTCAATTTTCCTTCATTGCAGCCTATTTGCCTTTTCAATGCAATGGGCAGCAAAAGAATTTGTTGAAAGCTGATCTTCAAATTCTGACTCGCAACAAATCAAAATTCTTCGTAATTGGTGACTTCAATGCCAAACACCGTTCATGGAATAATGCTCAAAGCAATTCCAACGGCAACATTCTATTTGAAGATTGCTCTGCGGGATATTATACTATTCAATATCCCAATGGCCCAACTTGTTTTTCATCCAGTCGAAATCCTTCGACAATTGATTTGGTTTTAACGGATTCAAGTCAGCTGTGTGGCCAATTGGTAACTCATGCTGACTTTGACTCTGATCACCTTCCTGTGACATTTGAAATCTCACAAGAAGCCATTTATAATCCAATCAGCTCTACTTTCAATTATCATAGGGCTGATTGGGATTTATATAAAGCGTATATTGATAGGAATTTTGATGTTGATATTCCTTTCGATACCAAAAGTGATAATGCTCTCGTATCTTTGACAAATTTAATTGTCGAAGCCAGAGGCATTGCAATTCCTAAATGTGAAATTAAATTCAACTCCATTATTATTGACGACGATCTTCAGCTACTGATCCGTCTTAAAAATGTGAGGCGAAGGCAATATCAAAGAACTCGCGATCCCGCGTTGAAAGTTATTTGGCGAGATTTGCAAAATTAAATTAAAAAACGTTTCGCTATTCTTAGAAATACCAACTTTGAGAATAATGTCTCGAAGTTGGATCCCAGTTCGAAACCCTTTTGGAAATTAACGAAAATTCTTAAAAAACCTCAAAAGCCAATTCCAGCGCTTAAAGAGGGAAATAAAATTTTATTAACAAATGGCGAAATGGCTCAAAAACTTGCTCAGCAGTTCGAGAGTGCCCATAATTTTAGTCTAGGTCTCACTAGTCCAATTGAGGATCAGGTTACACGGAGCTTCGAAGACATTCTCAATCAAGTGAATGTTTTTGACCCTTCGTTGGGAACTAATTTGGATGAAGTGAGATCTATTACTAGAAAATTTAAAAATATGAAAGCCCCGGGTGATGATGGTATTTTCTGCATACTTAACAAAAAATTTCCTGAGAGCTCTTTATCCTTTTTGGTTAATTTATTTAACAAATGTTTTCAATTGGCATACTTCCCAGATAAATGGAAAAACGCCAAAGTTGTTCCAATTTTGAAGCCGGACAAAAATCCAGCTGAGGCTTCTAGTTATCGCCCAATCAGTTTGCTTTCTCCAATAAGCAAACTGTTTGAAAAGATTATTTTAAATAGAATGATGGTTCATATTAATGACAATTCTATTTTTGCTGATGAGCAATTTGGTTTTCGCCATGAGCATTCAACCAATCTGAAGGATACTCGACTGGAGTTGCTCTTCTTGATATAGAGAAAGCATTTGACAGTGTTTGGCATAAAGGTTTGATTGTAAAATTGATGAATTTTAATTTTCCTCTGTACATTATTAAACTGATCCAAAATTATTTATCAGAACGCTCACTGCAGGTAAACTATCAGAATTCTAAATCTGATAGATTACCTGTAAGGGCTGGTGTTCCCCAAGGCAGCATACTGGGGCCCATTTTGTTTAACATTTTTACTTCGGACTTACCTGATTTACCACCAGGGTGTCAAAAATCTTTGTTTGCAGATGACATAGGTCTCTCCGCCAAAGGGCGTAGCCTTCATGTCATTTGTAGTAGATTGCAAAAAAGTTTGGATATTTTCTCCGCTTGCAAAAATGGAAAATTTCCCCGAATGCTTCCAAAACTCAGCTTATAATTTTACCACATAAGCCGAGAGCTTCTTAATTGAAACCTTCTAGCAGACATATTGTCACTATGAATGAGGTTCCAATTAATTGGTCTAACGAAGCTAAATATTTAGGACTTCTGCTAGATCAAAAATTAACTTTTAAAAATCACATTGAAGGCCTTCAAGCCAAATGTAACAAATATATTAAGTGTCTATATCCACTTATAAACAGAAAATCAAAACTTTGTCTTAAGAACAAACTTTTGATTTACAAACAAATTTTTAGACCTGCCATGTTGTATGCTGTGCCAATATGGACTAGTTGCTGCAATACCAGAAAGAAGGCACTTCAGAGGATTCAAAATAAAATTCTGAAAATGATTCTGAAGTTGCCTCCGTGGTATAGTACCAATGAACTTCATAGAATTTCTAATATTGAGACATTGCAACAAATGTCCAACAAAATAATTTCCAATTTTAGACAAAAATCGTTACAATCTTCTATTGCAACGATTTACTCCTTGTACCCTTAGTATAAAATAGGTTAAGATTAGTTTAAGATGAAAACATTGTAATTCCTACATGGTTCAATTCAACCAGAGGAAAAATTCTAACTGCCAGAGGCAATTGAAATGTATTAATAATAACTAAAAATATAACATAGCAAATAAGGATGATAGTGTTAAGAAAACACGGAACACCTAGTCTAAGAGATGAATGCATGTATTAGGGAAGATCCATTAATTACGTAACGCAAAAATTGGGCATTTTCAACTACCCCTCCCCTCTATGTCACACTTTTTGTATGAAACATCTGATTTTTTTGTAAGGATTGTCTCACTTCGACCAACCCCCCCTCCCCCCTCTAAGCGTTACGTAATTTGTTGAGTCTCCCCTTTATAATTAGCAAATAAAATTAGTAAAAAAAAAATAATTCCGGTGATCGGCTGATCGTTCTGCTTACCGCACAAAGCAGAACAAAACTTTGATAACCAGCCGACAGTGTTTGCAGAAATCGCCCTCAATAGATAACGAACAACGATAAAAGAGAGGCAAAAATCATAACAAGCCATGATAACAAATTTATCAAACTTGTATACAGTTGCGAAAAAACAGAATCGGATAGGCAGCCCCCACAGAAAAATTGTGATTTTCGCTTTGTTTTCGCTCCTTTCATGTTGGTTACTGCACAGCTGTGTAGAACAAGTTGAAATACATCATCAGAGCCAGTGCTCCCCACATTTGGAGTTTTCTAAAAGAAATTTAGCATGGAGTATAACATCCCGAATCAGTCCTCTATCATAACAGCTTGCGAAAAAAGTTTCTCGCGGTATGCTACATATCGTATATGTACACAGAGATGATAAGTGAGAGACTTGCTCTTTCTCTTTAGGATTCAATCCCTGCCAGCCGATCGTTCTGATTACTGAAGAAAACATGTCTGGACGCGATTCAAACTTTAATTTTGTAATTAATTCACTCACACGCACGAAGCAGAACAAAATTTCGGTTACCGGCCGATCGTTCTGCTTACTGCACAAAGCACAACAAAATTTTGATGTCCGGCCGATCGTTCTGCTTACTGAAGAAAACACGTTTGGACGCGATTTCCGATCATTCTACGTTCAATACAAAACACAGCAGAATCAGACATTTTGATAACCGCGCGACCGCGTACTGCGTCCAACACAAAACACAAACAAACTTGCACTTCTTTACCTGCGACGAAGAGAAAAGAAAAACTAATACAATGCAGGCTCGGTCGCTTCTGCATACTGAGAATCGTGTTACTCAGACCGAATCGACGCGCACTAATCTGTTAACTCGAAATATAAACTTGAATTATTAATATAAAAAGTATAGACAGCGGAATGTATCTCAGGTCACCCGCTGTTAATATTCAGATTTGTCTTTTATGAAAAACTAGCAGACCCGACGAACTTCGTTTCGCCTAAAATTGATTCATTCTCTGATTAGTTCTCAAGTTATGCAGAAATTTCAGTTTCATTTGTATGGGAGCCCCCCTTTCCAAAGCGGGGAGGGGTCTCGAACCATCTTAAGAACCTTCCCCGGCCCCAAAAACCTCTGCATACAAATTTTCACGCAGATCGGTTCAGTAGTTTCTGAGTCTATAAGGTTCAGACAGACAGAAATTCATTTTTATGTATATAGAAGAAGAAGATTAAAGCACATTAATATGTTTAAGAATATACAGAAATTGGTGAAAATATTTTTAAAAATGTAAAAACCTGAAGGTTTGTAAATATATGAAAACATTCGCGGCTAGGATGGTACGTGTATGGCCGACAAAACGCATGTGTGAATGAAACATTCAATTTTCACATTTGCGAGTGCACGAAAGACGACGTTTTGCAAAAACTATAAAACAGTTTTTCACAGTGGAAGAAAATGGAATTAAGCAACCGGTCGACGCACTAGAAAAAACAACGAAGCGAGTCGGTAAGCGCTTCGAAACTGGCCTATTATGGAAAAATGACGAAGTGAGGTTTCCAGACAGCTACAACATGGCTTGTCTTGGACGTAAAATGCAGAAAAATCCGATACTACGAGAGAACATCAGCCGTCAAATACAGAAATACGTACAGAAAGGCTACGCTCATCGGGCGACGCCCGCAGAACGCTAATTCCAGGAAAGTTTGGTTCTTACCGCTGGAAGCAGTTACGAATCCAAACAAACCTGGGAAAGTACGGCTTGTTTGGGATGCGGCAGTTTCTGGTGTATCGCTGAATAGCGCATTGTTGAAAGGGCCAGACCAGTTGACGCTAGTGCAGATATAGAGCAAATGTTCCATCAATTGGGTATTCTTCCAGCTGATGAATTCACTGCGCTTTCTATGGAGTGAAACGCCAGAGATTTACCTCATGGACGTTGCTACGTTCGGCGCAATGTGCTCGCCTGCATCTGCGCAGTACGTCAAAAACCTAAATGCTAAAGAACACATTCGGCAATACCCTAGGGCTGTCGAAGGAATACTGAAAAGCCACTATGTCGACGACTATCTCGGCAGTTTCGGTACTGAAAAGAAAGCCGTGAACATATCAGCAGCGGTTTAATTAGTTCATCATAATGAAGAAACTAGGGGAATCAGCCACGATAGACAGCAAGAACCTATGCCTAGAATGTGGCGAACGAGTGAACCGCGTGCTTGAAATGCTATGGACATCAAGTTCTGATTAATTGAGCTTATCTACCCGCCTGAGTGAGGAGGTGAGGAATCTACTGGACGTAGTGCGGTGCGTCATGTCATTGTTTGATCCTCTTGGATTACTCGCACTGTTCATCATTCGCGGAAAAGTGTTGATCCAGGATTTGTGGCGAGCTCAAACCGAGTGGGATGAAGCCGTAAGTGACGATGTATTTGAGCAGTGGAATCTTTGGATTGGGATGATCGAATTCATAGCAAACGTAAGAATTCCTAGATACTATTTTCCCCGAGCTACCATACAAACGTACAAAAATGCTCAACTTCACTTATTTGTCGTCGCCAGCGAGATTGCTTACGCTTGCGCCGCTTTGATCTCCGGTAAGGCCAAGGTGGCTCCGCTTAAACCAATGTCTATACCTGCATGGATGCGTGCTTGCTGCGTGACTACTCAAGTTTGTCCAAGACAATCACCCAGTTGTATTCTCCAAAAGATTCCTTTGAACAGACTCTATTAAAGCGAGGTCATGGATCAGATCGGACCCACGACGCTATAAACCCTTCGTAGCTCATCGTGTAAGAGAAATATTAGAAATCAAGGATGTCAATGAATGGCGATGGGTGCCGTCCAAATTGAACCCAGCAGACGAGGCTATCAAATGGGGTCGAGGACCCTATTTCAGCCCCTGATAGTCAATGGTTCCATGGACCACGATTCCTTCGTTTTCCAGTGGCCGAAAGCAACTGAATCAGATGAAGCAACAACCGAAGATACGAGAACATCGGTGATGATACATTTCGTTTTCCAGCCAATTTTAGATTTTGAACGATTTTCGTCGTGGAAGAAGATGATACGAACCATGGCCATCTCCCTGCCCTGGTTTTCTTCGTAACATCGCTAAGCCCGAGCGAAAAAATCTACTAACACTAACACAAAAAGAGCTAATTGATGCAGAGTGCGCAATTTTTGAAATCGTACAGCGAGAGTGTTTTTTTTTATTCCATTATTTATTTGTTAGGCACTCTGTGTTACTTGACCGCTACTGTGCCGAGATCTACTGTGGTATTCTGCTCTACAGAATCCACACAGAATCTATTTTTAGATTTCCATTACCATTATTATTGTCGTTGCTAGTCCATCTCATCGTGAGTCCATTGTGTCCGTTTGTCCATGTCGTGTATTCAATGATCGTTGCATTGTTCGGTTACCATTAATCCGGGTAACGTTGGAGGAATGCCCCGAGAAGAACAAGTTGTCAGTCGTCATCATGCAGCCGTGACGGTAAGGCGCGTACCCCAAACGCCACCGTATGGGCTGCGGATCTGGCGACTGACGAGGGTTTGGTGGAGGGGCTGGGAATCGAACCCATGACCATTCGCTTGTAAGGCGAACGTGTACGGAACCCCCCAGCGAGAGTGTTATCCAAAAGAAATGGCCATCCTCGAATCAAAAGGGTCGGCTTCGAACAAATATCAAGTGCCTATCGATCGGAAAAGCAGTCTGGTCAAATTAATGCCTGCAATGGATGAAGCCGAAACATCGATGCCATCGAAACACTGAGCAGTGAGCCTACTGTTAGAAGATTACCATCGTCGCTACCTCCATGCCAACAACGAAACGATCGTTAACGAACTCCGCCAGCGTAATAATATTCCTAAATTACGTCAACTTGTGAAGAATATCGCCTACAAGTGTCCGCTTTGCAGGATCCGCAAAGCTCGTCCTAGCTATCCGCCGATCGCTACACTACCTCCGGCTCGTTTGGCAACAAATGTTCGTACGTTCAGCTATGTGGGTTTGGATTATTTTGGTCCGCTTCTTACGAAAGTAGGTCGAGCAAATGTGAAGAGGTGGATCGCACTCTTTACATGTCTCACCGTCCGAGCAGAACACCTTGAGATCGCGTACAGTTTGTCAACGGCTTCCTGTATTTCCTGTGTTCGTCGATTCATCGGTCGTCGTGGATCGCCACTTGAAATAATTAGCGATAACGGAACTTATTTCCAAGCCGAACGCATTCTACGTGAACAAATAGGAACAATGGGCGTGACGTTTACGAATACGACAACGAAGTGAAGCTTCATTCCTCCAGGAGCTCCGCATATGGTGGGTGCTTGGAAGAGGTTAGTGCGGTCTGTTAAATTGGCTATGAAAGACGCCTACGCAGAAGGGAAACTGAACGATGAGGAATCGCAACAAATGCTGGTTGTCGAAATAGAGAGTATTGTCAACTCGCGGTCACTGGCATACTTACCGCTAGGATCTGAGAAAGCCGAGGCTTTGACACCTAATCATTTCCTTCTGGGAAACTCTAACGGAGCGAAACCAGGTGGGGTCAACATAGTTAATTCGCGAAAGAACTTGCGGAACACGTGGGAAGTAATTCAACGTCAGCTGGATAAATTCTGGGAACGATTATTGGTGGAGTATTTGCCAGTTATTAGAAGACAACCAAAATGGTTCAGTGAAATTAGGTCCTTGAGGGTAGGAGATCTTGTACTGGTTGTAGACGGTGGCCGGCGTAGTGAGTTGGTACGAGGCAAGGTATTGCAGGTCTTCGAAGGAGCTGATTTCCAGGTCCGTCAAGCCGCCATTCAAACACGTCAAGGTGTGTTCAGACGTCCAACAACAAGGCTGGCAGTACTCGACGTAGAGGGTCAAGGTGCTATCCTAGGAAATGTAAGGAAGCACAGGGAAACAGAAACTGTTAACAGCGCTACCGTCGAGTTGGTCACCCTAGAACAACCGATTCTACCGCTTGACGAACGAGGATAACACTAAGCTAAACGTGGGATGAAATTATAAATACTGGTGAAATACTTATCTATTTGTACTTGATCTAAATTGTCACTGAACTAGTTTCCTAAACCTAATTAAAAGCTAGTGAAGGAAATTCTATGTATTGGGGCATATTTCACTGACATCTGGAAGAAAACTCTTAGAACTTGGACTCTACATATCGAAACCATCAACACATGAGCCCCAGGACTTACTACTTTATTTATTATCTGAGGTTAGACCTAACCAGTACCTAAAAACTGCAATTGGCATTGTACCGCGATTCACTGTGGTGCGAGCACGTCATGTTTCCACTCAACACAAAATTATGATCAAAGACAAATTGATTTAGGCTCATATATTAACAAAAGACCTGGTACTCAGAAGAAAATCAATGATTTAATTACAATTGACTTTTCATCGCAATATGATTCCGAACTTTGCACCACAGTAGCTATCGCATGATGACATTTCCTTTCGTTTTCGCTTGCCCTGCTTGAGAGATGCGACGAGCAACCAAGTTACATGTAAAGCAACAGTAATTAAATTCAATTTTCTTGAAAAGAGCACTTTCCATTTATCAATGATTCCATCTTGCTTCCATATCTTTCGCCATAGCGATTGGCTATGTCCCACTAAACGATTCGGCAGCTCTCCCAGCCGGAAGACAATTTTGTTTGAATCTTTTCAGCCGGCTGTTACTGATTTTTGTCAAGCGAACTGGCCTTTCAACGGAGGGGAAACGAAAATCGTTCCCCGAAAAGGCACCAGCATCCGATGAAAGCCACTTCAAACGAAAATCAATACCGTATGCTTCATAATGTGAGCATACAAGAGAGATTTTGTTGATTAGAAAAAATAAATAAATAAAAATTAAAAACAAAATGTATATGTAATAATAAACTATTGCATTGAATTATAACAGTTTGAAGCATTGAAACAACGGAATTAGTAGCGATAGGACCAAACAGAAGCAGTAAATAATTGAGTACCCTATTTACCCTTAAGCTTAAAAGAAACTGGTATGAAATTTAAACAATGTCGTGAAAACAAGAATATACATTTAATTCTATTTCAAACCTTGTTCCGTATCATGTTTTGAGCTATATTTCAAATATCTTCTTGTGGCATTTTTGGCAGCACTATCAGTGCAATCATGATGACGCATACAGTAAATGAAATTGTTTTCATTGCATCTGAAAGGATCTTGCTTCAGGAAAAGACCCCTTAGTAGTACATTTTAATGCCGAAATGCGCACTTGCTCGATATAAGATAGCGAATTATCCTGCTAACGATGTGCATCGTCCTAAGAAGTGGTTTTGATAAGGAAATAGCTTGTTCAAACAAACTGCGTAAAAAAAAGCTTTTTGAATGGTAGATAAGTATATTCTTGATGGCTATTTATCCTATTTATAAATACTCAACTCATAAGATTTAAAAAGACAAGATCACCGTCTTCGACCAGAGCTTGCACAGAGACTGGGAAAAGGTATGTAGGGGAACTGTTCCGTTTTCAATCTCACTGAACATATATTCATCTCATCGCAAAAAAAAAAAAACTGCACTAATATCATCACTTCTTTCTGCTAACATGCACATCGAGTCAAGTACGAGACACTGAGGACGACCTTATTGTTGAGGTCGAAATACGTATCTTTCAAAGTACAATTAAGTGGTGGAATTAAATGGGATTGTACAAACTCGTCTTATGACAAGTGAAGACATTCCACTAAAACGCTCAAAATAATTTTCTTAACAAATTTAATCTAGTGATTTTTTTCAGTGTGAGAAGTTCATCACTTAGCTCACTGCTGTGAAAAATTACAATAATAAGAAACAAATCGAATTCCTTTTCATTGCTTTGTTTTTGATGGGATGAACATGGGAGCTGCGAGATAAATTGCCGGACAGTTGTATAGATAAAAAAACATAAAACTAAACCGTCTAAGACGATTAAGTACTGTCCATTTAATTCCGCAGTTAATTTCGTTATCTTTGCAGATACGATTTGATCACAACTGTGGTCGTCTTCAGTGTCTGTACTTGACTCGACTTAAGTCGACTTAAGTCGAGTCAAGTACAAGACACTGAAGACGACCACACAGTTGTGGTCGAAATACGTATCTGCAAAGATAACGAAAATTAACTGGTGGAATTAAATGAACAGTACTTAATTCGTCTTAGACGGTTTAATACATTCCACTAAACGAGCTTAATATATTTTTCATAAAAACTAGCTGAACCGTTTGTGATTCAAATTCAAAAATGTCCGTGTCAAGTTCGATTATTTGAATTTGTTTATCTATCGTATCATCATTACATTACACACTAATTTTATTTTGCTAAAAATCAGCAATATTTTGCTGGATTTTCTTGTGCTGTAAATCCAGCTACTCAACCAGCATTATTAGTTCTGCTTTTTCAATTAATTGATTTTTTTTCTTCTCAATAACCGAAACTGAAAGGTAAAGGGAAAAAACGCATATTTTGGTTGCAGTAGGATGCATTCTCACTCACAAAATGAAAAAATGTTGCTTTCATAGAAAGATGAAGAAATTCTGCGTATTCCATTTACCCAAGAGTGGAGAAGAAATATCCATTATTATTCTGAACAAATGTGGAAAATAAAACAAATATTGACTGCTGGCATTGCTTAAAATGTAATCGAACTTACCTTGAATAGATGAAATTATTAGATTTCTAGGTCTGACGCTTAGCGTCAGTATTTCTGGCCAGCAAAATAAAGTTTCCTTAAAGAATTAGGAATTTGCCAATCAAGAAATCAGAGGATAAGCAATAAATAAATATAAAATTTCCCTAAATATTGCAAAATTTCCAAAAACTATTTTCTTGTGGAGAAAAATTGTGGAAACATAGTATTTTTAATTGCTACTATTGATTTATTTATGGAAATTTTGTATTTTTTTCAACAAAACATTTTGATTTCTTGATGGATTTTTTTATAATCGCAATTTTTAAATAATAAAATTGCTTATTTATTTTACAGTTAATACCTGCGATGTTTCTAAGCCAAATTACCATTTTCGCAATCGTATATCATTAGGCTAACACGATGATACTTTTGTGCCCAGGGAAGTCGAGACAATTTCCAAACTGGAAATAGCCTAGACCGGCACCGGGAAACGAACCCAGCCACCCGACCCTCAGCATGGTCTTGCTCTATAGCCGCGCATCTTACCGCAAGGTTAAGAAGGGCCCTCAAAATTTTGTCTTAGTCGTGTTGATTAAACGCAAGATATAACATGTGTAATCAGGTTTCTACTAAACTTTCAGATCATAAACCACTTCACCACTTCATAGCCCAGGTTCAAATGCAAAAAATCTGAATCCACTCACTCGTAGTATTAAACGTGCTTTCAATCCACAAGGCATGCCACACTTCAGGTTCTCCTTGGTATCTAAGCAGAGATTCAACTTTAAATCCAATTCCACCACTCCCTCCCAGGTGAAATTTCCCACCCCACACATTGGGTAATGTAAACAAGTGATGCAAAAAATTGGGTTAGTGCAGAGATTTCATTCGGCTTCGCAAGGCAAAACAGGATCTCAGATTTCTGTCCAAAAGTAAATGTATAGTGGGAGTAGCACACACTGACTGATGATGCTACTGCCCGGCATTTGCTATCAAGAGGGTGAAAAATATCCGCTCTTCTACTCAGAAATTTCGGTGTTGTGGGTGCACGATGTGCACCACTAGCGAGCGCTGGCTGGACGCAAGTCAAAGTTAGAGGATGTGGATGCGCGATGCTATACGAGAAGATTTCGTCGACGACGACGACCAAAGAGCTCTAAAACTGAAGCCAATTTAGCGAATCAAGCTGCTTCCCCACTAGGGATACACGCGATTTAAAATATGATTTTTATGGCTCTATTCCAAATTGTACAGGCGCCAATAAGTAAGCATTCTTGGGAGCTACTATGGATGCATTGCGATAAGTATTTCATTACGTTTCATGGTAAGCCTTTTTCAATATTACACATTTCAATACCGGTGCATCCCTCATCCTTAACAGAGAAATATTACGTGAACAAACAGCTAGAAGAAAGCCGAATCCTTAAATCTTTGTTGTTGGCACACAAACTGGGCTCGCTTTTTCTTTGCTTTCTCTCTGTACGGAAAAGAATTACACTACATTGGACCGTGATGGCAACCAGTGAAGGATGTTGTGCACATAAATGGAAGCCAACGGCATAACTAAAAGGCTTCGGGATTTTCATTCGACCAAGTGTGGTTAACAAGCACACAACCAAGGCTAGAGGGATGATAGAAGTAGTTGCTTTACAACAGTCTTCCTTGAATTCTTTCGCTGCTGGATGGAGGTGGAGGTAGTTCGTTGTACGCGCCATGGTCGATTAAGTCCAAAAAAAGGAACGAAGCAAAACAAAATCGGCGAGCTGCTTCTTTTTGCTATCAGAGTGCTGACAGCACAATAGGAACATAATAGAAGGATTCTCAATTAAGCTAAAAGGTGCGATAAGAGCAAAATAAATGAAGCGTTCGAAAGGATTGGATACCTCGAAGCAAAATTGTTAAGAAGTTAGGGCTCCCAATATGAAAATCGTAGGCTGATTTGGTTTTTGTGTCACAAAAAATAATGTCCTTGGTTCAACTTCCTTTCGCTTCGGCTCTTCATAAGGAGCTGAAACTCAAACAGATGACGATTTCATCATTATGAATTGTGCACATTGTTCTACATCATCCGTTTATATCTGTATATAATCCGGAAACCACATATTCAAATGGTCTTAAAACGATGAGGTCCAATTAGTCAAATATTTGCTTGTCTTGTAGTGCTCAGGATTTAAAGTCTTATTAATTTGTCATCACTCCTTTAATCGAATGAAGATGAAGCGATGACTAAACATTAAGAAAGATGACCAAAAAGCACAAAAGTTTAAACCTATAACTAAATAGTTCGAGATAACAAATTGTACGCTTATTCACAAGTTGCAATTAGGATCACGTGTTAGTGGAAAACGAAAATTATCTTGCTTCGACAATTTGATTGCTTCCAATATTTAGTTCTCGTTGCCTGCAATATTTCAATGAATAGCTTTTCAAATTATTAAATGAAACAATAAAGAAAGATAATCTACCCTATCGGCCATTCCCGACACAAGGCCACCAACCACTTTCAGAATCATTCTGATTTTGCTTCGTTGTCAGCTGGAAGAAATTGCTCAAGAGGGGAGAATATGAAAATTTATTCCTTCGGCGTATTGCGAGCAATATAGCAATAAAAACGGATGAGATATCATCGCTGTTACCGCATTAAAGTGAGCGTCGTCGTCTGTCGTCTCCTCGACGCTGCTGGTGCCCCAGCAATGTAATTCAACCATGAACATATAAAGGGCGAACCACCACCAACTGAAACATTCATGTAAATAGAGAGATAAAAGTTACTTTCTTCAATAAAGACCGACCGGAGTGACTCACTATCTTCCCGTTGTCCTTTCATGTCGAGCAGCAACAATGTGGAAGTAATCGCAATGCTAGGATCTGCTGGCTGATGAAGATACTCGCTACAAATTTGTACATGCTTTCTTGATCTTGCCCATTCCGCGGGTTTTGAATCTTTCCTCGAATGGACTAGACAAATGCATATATAAAATATATGTTATCGCATACCATCTCGATTTTACTGAAATAGCCAAGTGTTGCCATTTCGGGTTGATTTGAAAAGCATTATATTGAGACGTGGGCAGATAGAGAATAAAGCGAAACTGTCGCCGAAATAATAAATGTCGTAATAACCATACATTTATCCTGTTATACAAGATATTATCTATGTGTAAACACTACACAATTCTTCAATATAGCATTTAATTCCTTAGCACATTTGTAATAAATGAAAAATGTTATGCCTAAGACCTGGAAAATTATGAATGTATTTATATTCTACAATTTATTATTTTCATCGCATATTTACAACTTAAAACCTAATCAATCTGTTTCATCCTCCATCTCTTTACAGTTTTTCGATTTGATTGAGCGAAATCCTATAGCGTCAGCGAATTTGAAACTGCGATCGTTGACCATCTTCGCGCCAACAAATCAAGCGTTCCAGCGGTACCTCGGCAACAAGACATCAGTACAATACCACATGTGTAAGTACTCCAGTTAAATAAGTTAGAAGGATAGTAGCATTTCAGCAAGGATTTCTTTTTAAAACATCATCCTACGAAAACACTAAAACAACTGAAACATATGGAAGTTTTACAAATTCTTGTTTTAAGTCAAACGTACTGCACATAGGAAGAAAGTCTATTTAGGCATCATCCTCTATTCTCGTCTCCGACTTTGATTACTCGCTGGAAGCCTCCAGATAGTAACCTAGTGAAAATCAAGTAATTCGGAATAGAATGCGACTGTAATAAACATACATGTGCATGCGCATGATATCAGGCCATTTGTCAGCATATAATTTTCGTCAGATTGCTAGTAGTATAGGAAAGGAGAAATGAGAAGTCAGAAGTGAGAATTACGATGAATTGAAGTTTCATATTACATAAAAAAAAACTAAGGATGAAGAGAATTTCAAAAATAAGAAATGAGAATTGAGAGAGCGATGAGAAGTTGCTCATTCCATTTTCCTTTTTTTTCCTTTCTCTTTCTTCCTTCTTCGTTTTTCCTTCTGTCCCACTTTCATCACTCACTACTCACTAATCAGCGCTCGATTCTCACTTCACGAGCCAAATTTCTTACTTCTCATCTTTCGCCTCTAGTTTTTTTAAATAAACACTACTCATGTCTCATTACTTACTACTTACTTTGAACATCTCATTTCTAATCTCTTCCTACTCACTTCTTATTTCTTACTTGTCACTACTCACATTTTACTTCTCATTTCTCATACTCAGTTCTCACTTTTCGCTTCTCACTTCGCACTTATCATTTCTTACCTCGCATACTTAGTAGGGAAACACATTCCAACAATTCGGCCACATAACCCTTTGTTCAAATGACATACGGCATTAGACCAAATATTTCTAAAGATGCTGGGTCATTAGGCCGAATGGTGGTTTGGCCGAATAATCAGCGGGGAGTGAAAAATAAGAAGTGAGAAGTCAGGAAGAAGAAAGAAGAAAAATGAAATGCTGAAGGAACAAGGAAGAGGAAGAAGGAAAAAGAAAAATAGTAGATGGAAGAAGAAATAAGGAAGCAAGGAAAAAGAAAGAGGGAGAAGGAAAAAAGAAGAAGGGAGAATGAAGCAAAAGGAAGAATTGATGAGATAGAAGAAAGAATAGAGAATAAAGAAGCGAGAAGAAAGAAGGAAGCAGGAAGCAGAAAGCAGAAAGAAGGAAGAAGTAAAAATGAAGAAGGAAGAAGGAAGAGAGGAATATAAAGAAGAAAAAAGGAGAAAGAAGACGGAAGAAGGGAGAAGAAAGGAAGAAGACTAAAGAAGGATTAAAAGAAAAAATAAGAAGCAAAAAGAAAGAAGGATATATAAAGAATCATTTCTTATCTCACACACTTTAGTAGGGAAACACATTTTTAACCATTCGACCAAAACACCCTTTCTAAAGATGCAGGGTCATTAGGCCGAACAGCTATTTGGCCGAATGAGAAGTGGGGAAGGAAGAAAAAGGAAAAGGAAGAAGAAAGAAGGAACAACTTATAAGAAAGAGGAACAAGGAAGAGTGAAGAAAAAAGAAAGAAGAGTGGAAAAGAAAGGAGGAAGCAGAAAAAAAAGAAGAAGGAAGAGAAAATGAAGAAAGAAGTAAAAATGGATAAGAAAGAAGAGAGAAGGAAGAAAAAACAGAACGAAGAAGGAAAAAGGAAACCAGAAGAAGGAAGAGAGAGTGTGTGTGTCATCCTCTATCCCATGAAAAAAAAAGAAGGAATAGAGGAATATGAAAACAAAGAAGAAGGAAGAAAGGAAGGAGTAGGAAGCATGAAGGAAAAAACCCCAGATTAATCCACCTAGCGGTGATGATGCCTTTCTCATGCATCATAAAATGAATATGAAAAAAAATCACATAAGAATGATGATGATGATGATGATACTACCATCTATTGTAGCAAGGCACCTGCCAAAAGCACTGGCTATATCTGACAAACGATTTGATCATGATTATATTTCTGTTTGAATTTCATCAAACTCCTGTATGAAGGGCCAAAAATCGGTGGGGTGGTTCCATAAGCAGGGACACGTATGTGAATTCACGGGATGAATAGAGAATCTCCTTCCAGAAGAAAGTAAGTACATACAATAATATAGCCTAGCCCTCGTTTCCCAGATTGACCCAATAGATGGGGAGAAGAGCCCGCCCTTTATCCACGAAATGTTAACAATAGGAAGTTGGCAATTCCACTCTTCCTATCCAAATCGCTTCAATTGGGTGCCCTGATGGTTTGATTTGAATATATAGTCATATAGTTTTAATATACGTTAATAATAAATATAATGGAATTTTCTCACCAAATTTCAAATCGTTTGACCTGGTTTGACCACAAGATCCTTTCTTCAATATAAGTTCGTTTAGTGATTAACTGTTGTCTTCAGAGATGGGAAAACCAATTGTCCTTCGAGGAATATCTTTGATAAAATCAGCATATAGGTTTTGCTTCAATTGAAATAGATTTCTTGAATCCTGAAAAGATGATGTGATAAGACGGAAGGCAGTATAATCATAATAACATAAGTATGATGATTAAAACTAATATGCACCTCATCCAAAATGCACCCTGATGTTTTTATCAATACTTGAGAAAAAAGATTTTAATTCGCAGATAATCAATAAAACTGTGGTGGACCGGTTTTATAATCAGAAAAGGACGATTCGCATTGAATGATTACTCTCTAGACCTTTAATGTCGTTTCAAAGTTCATCAGAATAGAACTCTTACATATGAAATACTTTTGTCTTTACTCAGGAGTATATTATGTATGTATTATTTAAATTTCTTCTAATAGATTTTTATACAAAAATTCCTAATCTTTATTTTCCTCATTATACCTACCATTATACTCAAGATTTTAAAATTTCTGTTTTATTATTTATAATATTATAATAAAAATAATAAATATTATAATATTATAAATATAGAAAATAATGTATTTTAAGTATTATTGTTCAAAACTAAATTACGATTGGAAAGGCGTTCAAATTTCCAGAATTTCAACAAAAGTAGATATTTTGGTAACACTCAAATGTGCCGAAATGAATTTGTAATGGTTATACTATATGCAAATATTCTTCTTCTTCTTATTGGCATTACATCCCCACACTGGGACAGAGCCGCCTCGCAGCTTAGTGTTCATTAAGCACTTCCACAGTTATTAACTGCGAGGTTTCTAAGCCAGGTTACCATTTTTGCATTCGTATATCATGAGGCTAGCACGATGATACTTTTATGCCCAGGGAAGTCGAGACAATTTCCAATCCGAAAATTGTCTAGACCGGCACCGGGATTCGAACCCAGTCACCCTCAGCATGGTCTTGCTTTGTAGCCGCGCGTCTTACCGCACGGCTAAGGAGGGCCCCTATATGCAAATATATTAACCGCAAATTATAGTTTCTCGATGAACGGATACAAAATTGAAACAGGGAGACGAACAATTTAGAAATACATTGCTATTTATCTAGATAATTATGTAATGTAATTATGTATGTTCGATCACAATCTGTATGCAACTCATCTACTCATCTATTGATTGTTTCATCCTAAAAAAGCAGTATGCAGTTACTGTTTATTTTTGTTCGTTCGTGTGACGCTCGTGTTATATGCACATCAGTTGGGCTATTATGAATTTCAAAAATAAATACTTCGCTCACGATTAGCATGAAAAATCATTTGGAGTTTTCTGAAGACTAGTTCATAATTGATAGAAAAATTTAATATAAAACCTGAGCGTCTTGTGTTTTAATCTTATAATTTTGCGGAATAACAGCATAAAAGATAAAAGAAAACATGTACGGTTAGAACGCGAATATAATTAGTAATAAAAATGATTGATATATGAGAAATCCTAAGACCACACTTATTGAAACATATTTTTTGGAAACAAGATGTGTTGCCCAGGGAGCGTTGATAAAACATACGTTTTGTTTTTGCTCCATAAATATTCCGGGCGTGTCCGTTGTCCCGACCATAATAACACTTTACTTTCCTCTGGGATTCCTCCGGAATAATCTCCACAAACTCTTTCGGAAATTTATTTACTCAGAAATGAACAACTCTAGGGTTGAAGGTTTCTTTAATTGAGAAAGAATAAAAAATATTCAGGAATCAGGAATTCCAGGAATTCCAATTCTATCACAGCCCTACAAACCTGCTACAAACTTATATAGACCGAATTACGCTATAATCTAAACTATCCCGTTTGGTGCCGTAATGACGGTTACCAAACGGTCGGTAATCCGTCGCTGATTCTACGATCTTGCCGTTCATCCTTTCCTTGCCATTTTTGCTCCTCGATAGTTCACCAGCCGGCCACTATTCAGCCGCCACTTAGTCGCAATGATCAGTTGTCGCCGCACACCAGCCGAGACACCAAAAGCGCGGTTCCCAATATCGTAGCCGTAGTACTATTTAGGTAAAATAGTAATACCTCATTCAAAACCACCTAACCAAAAGCACTCTTCTCCTGACAACGCCCTGGAAAGGGATTCCATGCCTACCAAGAAAACTGTCGTTACGCTTGTTGCAATCTAGCAGCTTTGGGTTAAGACGCCATCCCTTTGATACGTAGAAGAATACCGGGTGCAAAACTGTTTCAATCTGTTAACAGTACTGCATATAATTATTACTAAAACTAGAACTTATTTGTCTGCTTCTCTGAAGCCAGAAGCAATAGGATATATACAAAATTATACTTAATGATACTCGTCTCCAATCCGCCGCAAATAGCCGCAACACTCCTTGCCAGATAAACGAAAGATTTTCACATCACAATTCAAAATTTGTTGAAAACTTCAGATTATAGAGAAAAATGAAGAGCAGGAAAAAAAAACTGTCATGCCTGTTCAAGGCCTACTTCCTGTTTTTCTTGAAAAAAAAAATCACATAAGAAAGGTCAAAAATGCACTTTTGGAAAATAGATCGCATTTTTTCTATCATTTTGCATGTTTTTGCATTCATTCCTATGGATTGCCACCGTCCTTGAAAAAAAATGTTCGGTTTTGAATTTTGTTTTTCCAAGAGGTAGTCCTCGGGAAAAAAAAAGATTTTTCAATAATTCCGAAATGCAATGTCCGATCGGGCCAATTTTCAATAGCAAACAATGGGACCGCATTCCTCGTCGAATGCAAATTGTAAATCGGGTAGAGTTTCAAAAAGTGTGTCTACGAATTTTTTACACATACACACATATACACACATACATATACACAAACAGACATCACCTCGGTTCGTCAAGCTGATTCGATCCGTATGTAACACTATGGGTGTTCACCGGGCCTTCTATCAAAAGTTTATTTTTGGAGTAATCCTATAGCCTTTCGAAAAGAAAAAGGAAGAAGAAAGAAAAAAAGAAAGAAGTAAGAAGTAAGAAGAAAGAAGTAGAAAGAAGATGGAAATAAAAAAATGAAATAAGGAAATGGAAAAAGAAGAGGCAAAAGAAAAGAGGGATATAGAACGAGGGAAGAAAGGAGAAGGAAGAAGGGGAAAAGAAGAAGAAAGGAAATGAAAAAAGAAGGAGGTATCAAGAAGGAAATAGGAAGCAGGAAAAAATGAAAAAATGGTCGGAAAATAAAGCTTGCTAATCGTTGCTAAAAGTTGCTAATCGTGATTGGCCGAGTAACAACAAATAATCACCAATTGAATAGTTTTCTCGGGACTAGAAAGCTATTCTCGCTGTACATGCTTCGGAGTTTCTTTAATTCAAGACCAATAACGATGCCAGCCACGTTCTCACAGTCAATTAGGATAAGGGGAGGAAAATTAGTTCGACACTCATTGCCACAAGAGACTGAGGAATCCTCTGCATCTCCATGAGCGCACTGGAAAGGAATAGTATGTTAGTTGGGAAGAACGACGCCATATTCATGCTGATACAAAAACGGAAAAGCAACGCGTGTCTTACGTATTTTCCCGAAGACTGATTCGATATCTTAACTACATCGCGACGACTAAAACACGCACTGCACAACGCTTGCTCGATGGCTAATCCGAAAAAACACGCACTGAACTGATTAATTTTATTACCGACCGCGCAATGCAGAACACAATATTTCGGTAGGTCGAAATCAAGAAGGATGGTGGAAAAATAAAGAAGGAAAAATGAAGATGGAAGAAGGAAAAATGAAGATGGAAGGAAAAATTAAGAAGAAATAAGGAAGAAAGAAAAAAGAAGGAAGAACGGGGAAGGAAGAAGAAAGAATGAATAAAGGAAGTAGGAAGAAGAAAGGTGTAAGTATGAAGAAGGAAAAATAAAGAAAGAATAAGGAAGAAAGATAAAACATTGATTCGAGAAAGAAGGAAGAAAGAAGCAGATAGAAAAAAGAAGAAGGAAAAATGAGAAGGAAGAAGAAATAAGGAAGAAAGAAGAAGGATGTAGATGAAAGAAGAAGGAAATAGGAAGCCGGAAGAAATGAAGAAAGAAAAATGAAGATGGAAGTAGGAAAAACTAAGAAGATATAAGGAAGAAGGAAGGAAAAAAGTAGAAAGAATGAAGAAAGAAGAACGGTTAAGGAATAAGAAAGAATTAAAAAAACTAGGAAGAAGAAAGGTGGAAGTATGAAGAATGAAAAATAGAGAAGAAAGTCTCTATTGACAAGACTTTCAGCCCAATGCTGGCTCGTCTCGTATGTAGCAGATTCAATTAATCACAAATCGTATCGGACATCCCTTAGCCCTATAACTGAGGATATCCTACTAGAAATGTATGCATGAGCTACGAACCCCGACCTAATGTAACATCATATACGAACTTGTGTTGACTGGGTTTGGTTTATGAAGCTTTATGATCTCCAATGTTTTTTTTTCTGGGACTCTAACTTTTTGAGTCCACTAACAAAGATTTGCTCAAACTTTCGTGACTTTTTTTTCTGAAAAAAGAGCTCGGATAATTTTCCCAGTCATTTTTATAATTCATGAAATTGATCATTCTCAAAAACATGTAGTCCTATCATAAATTGATCAGAATTTCTTCGAAAGTCCGTTTTTTAAGTTTCTTGTAACCGTTCGCAAAATCGTATGAGGTAATTAATTAACCTTGTTGGCTTGTAGCGCCACTCTCACGTGTGAGAGACCACCAGTCTGTTGTTTTGCCCGACTTTGTTGAGACAATACCTCAGGGGAAATCCTCGAACGGTTGCTGGCTGAATCTTCCAAACCACTTGCCAAACCAACGGAAACCCAAACTCGCTCCCTTATTGCCCCTCGTACTCACTTAAGCTCGCTCCGCCCAATACTCACTGACCGAAGAGGAATAGAAGTCTGAAATAACCAATCTACCAACGAAAAGACTAAAACGTACGAGAACAGTGTGTTCTAAACGGAAATGCTGCAAATAAAATCAATTGGCATCCAGATCTTCTAGTTCAACTTTTATTTATAAAACTACATTCGGGTTGGACGGGAAACTAAATGGGCTTATGCTAACCTGGGAAACTATTCATGGCCATGATTATAATGTTTCCACGTACCTGCGCAGGATTTTCGTAGCGATGGCGGGATTCCGGCGGGTGCCGAAGACGGAGGGCTTTCCGGCGGGGTGCCGAAGACGTAGGTTTCTCCGGCTGGGTGCCGAAAACGCTGAACTGTCCGACGAGGACGATGACGACTCGTTCGACCGTGCTGGTGACGTCGGTGTCTCCGGAGCGTCGAGTTACCGTCGACTTGCCAGTGGGCGATCGCTGCTCCACAAGATGGCGGTGCGAGCTCGTGCGCAAATGGCCGAATTAAAGGTGCGGAGGGAGTGGCAGCTGGACGGAAGACTCCCGATTTTCGATCCTCGAGAGCGTCCGGAATACCGTTCCCTCGAGCTAGTAGCCCATTTTCCCTTACGACCCGGCTTCACGTACCTTTCCGATTCACCGGGCGAGGACTAAAAGGAAGCCACTAACTCTTGGTTCAGGTTCGGTCCAGCGTACGATAATTGGCGACGTACGGGGACCGTACTCTCGGAACCTGACCACCGGGGGTTGTAGCGTACGGGTGGTTCTACGACAGTTTTTGGCGACTGTCGGGTCAGTTTCGCTCGACTGAATGGCGAACTTCACTCCTCTCCGTTTAGCTACCTCGAAAGGCGGGCCCTAGCGGACACACGAGCTCGAATGGTCGCTCTGCGACCCACAACGAAATTCGGACGGGAACCCCAAAATGACTCCGCTGGTCGCTTTCAAATTTCCAGCCCGTACAAAAAAAGCGCCTATGCGCTGGAAGTCCAACGCGAATGGCGAATGTTAATCAAAACTAATTAAAATCTATTTACACGACTTTACCTTTTTTCCAAATAATTCCTCCGGCAAATGGAGTAGAATCACGTAATCGTCAGGCGCACTGACGGAAAATAAGCTGTATCTGGAAGACATCAAAAGATTCTTTTTACAACACTTCACTTTTTTTAACCACTGTTCTCAGTTTACTACCTTCGACAGACTTTGAAGGTGCACACGTTTCACTTTGAAAGTATTATTCACCTATTCACCAAACTCGGAATTGAAAAACCGCGATACTTCTACTCCTCTAGTGCGAGCGAAAATGAACGAGCTTAAGGGTTCTATCCTTCAGGAAACCTTGAAGGACAATTGCTTATTCTTTAAAGATTTTCGAATGGCGATAACAGTTTGGCGTCTTCCTAGATATAAGCAAATGGTTGAAAAAGAGCTCTATACTTTCAGGAGTTATTGCTGCACTCACTGAAGCAGTATACCACTTTGCTCAGCCGAGACGCAAACCGCACGAAACATTTCATTATCCCAAGACAGTCAAGTAGTCAGGCAAAGACTGGTTGTATTTTGGTCTCGCTTTGGACTTTGAATCGTCAAGCCGACTTAACGAATTCTAGCATTATTTTGCTTAAAAAGATAAAAACGTCCAAAGCTAAATTACTTTAAATGAAATAAAATATATACAGAAAAGAACAAAAATAATTAATTTACAATAATAAAGCTTTAATTCAATCTAAATATTATTCTCTTTAATTTAATTACAATAATAAAAACTAATTTCAAAATTTATTTACAAGTGATTTTGCTTAAAAAGATAAAAACGTCTAAAGCTTTTGAATTTCTTTTTAATTTAATTTAAAATATCCGTCGAACGTTACATTCTTCTTGTGACACAAATTATTCATGAAGAATTGACTAGATTGACTTTCGATATTTATCGAAGTTCTTTTGATTTATTAAAAAGTGCAAATTTTCATGGGTGCTGTTCGATAAGTCACTTTTGAAATATCTTCTGGACAGATCTCTTTGTAATTTGGATTATTTATGGTTCCTTTGAATACATCTTCTCTACGTCTGATGTTCTAGACTTCTTGTAAGTTTATCTTAAATAGGTCAAAGATTTTCTTTTGTAGGCTATCCACCGATTTCTCAAATTTCAATTGAGATATAATGTTAAGAAAATTTTGTTGAGCTTTCTAGTGGAATGTCTTCACTTGTCATAAGACGAGTTTGTACCATCCCCTTTTAATTCCACCACTTGATTGTACCTTTAACAGATACGTATTTCGACCTCAACAGTAAGGTCGCCTTCAGTGTCTCGTACTTGACTCGACTTAGTCGAGTCGCAGCCATTTAGAATGTTCTCCGCTCATTCGTAAATGGCTGCTTTAACTGTATCCCAACAATCCTCAAGAGGAGCGATCCCATCAAGCTCACCCTCTTCCGGCAACGCTGCCTCGAGATACAGCGCGTATGCAGTGACGAAATCAAGTTGCTTCAGTCGCTCTAGGTCGTACTGCGTACTGTCGTAAGTTGTATTCTCGGAATATATCAACTATTTGACGCAGAGTAAACATCTGGACCGTTGTTGATCCTTCTTCTTGAAAACAATTTTGATATCCGCCGGCAAAGGTCTCCGCAAACGGACGCAATCTGCTAAACACAATTCGGGAGAGTACTATGATACTCCCAAATCGATTTTGGAAGCTCGGCCGGGATTTCGTTCTTCCCAGCAGCCTTATCGTTCTTTATTTCTAGAATCGCCTTCCTCACTTTGACTAGCGTAAGTTGCTCCACTGCTTGTCCATCATCGTCAATCCTGATTCTGTTTATTCCTCTCTGTCCTTTTGTCCGTTCAACAATAACTCAAGAAAACATACCTCCTGCAAAAATGATGATTCTCCCCTTTAAATGAGTGAACATTTGGAGATATAAGATTTGCGGTACCATTAGATACTAAAAAAAATATGATAATAATTTTTCTCTTAACCCATAATAAGTAAATAAATCTGAAGTACGTATCATGATAAAAAAAACATTCGTTTTCAGTCACATTCGATTTTTGAAACATCAACATTTCGAACGTGTTGCTAACATCAAATACCCTCCTCTCTTCCCCACAGTGATGTTATAGCCTTTCGGTGCACATAGGCTCTGCCTCGTTCACCAACAATAAATTCGGTCGGCCAAACAGCATTTTTGGCCAAATGACGTATACAACCACAGCAACCTTCTCAGCCATATGACATTTTCGATCATTTGACCCGTTTAGCCAAATAACATTTTCGGTCAAATGGCCCTTTCTGCCAAACGATCATTTCGGTCAAAAAGACATTTCCGGCCTTATCTGTTCGACCATATGATCTGTTCTGCCAAACGATAGTTTCGACCATATTACCCGTTCAGCCAAATAACACTTTTTTGGGCCAAATGACTATCGACCAGATGGGTTTCGGCCTAATGATTTGTCAGGCTCCAATCTTACTGAAGAATATGAATCTCAGTTTCCGAGAAATAAAAAGAGGATTTAAAAAAAAACTTAGCTGCCGGGAAATGTTCTACAGTGTAGGTATCTAAGAAATCTGACGATTTATTTTTATTTTTTTATTACCAGACTAAGGCCGGAGTGGTCTGTGCAATACATAAAAGTCTTCTCCATTCAGCTCAGTATATGGCTGCACTTCGCCAACCACGCAGTCTGCGGAGGGTCCGCAAATCGTCCTTCATCTGATCGATCCACCTTGCCCGCTGTGCACCTCGCCTTCTTGTTCCCGTCAGATCGTTGTCGAGAACCGTTTTCACCGGATTACTGTCCGACATTCTGGCTACGTGCCCGGCCCACCGCAGTCTTCCGATTGTCGCTGTGTGAACGATGGATGGTTCTCCCAATAGCTGATGCAACTCGTGGTTCATTCGCCTCCTCCACGTACCGTCCGCCATCTGCACCCCACCATAGATGGTACTTTCCTTTCGAAAACTCCCAGTACGCATTGGTCCTCCACGAGCATCGTCACCAGTGAGCCCAAGTACCCCAATTCTTCAACCACCTCGATTTCGTCCCCACCGATACAAACTCGTGTTGGGAAGTCTCGAATAGTTGATAAAAAAGTCATGAAATTGAGCTTTTAAATATTAAACCATTATTTTGGAAAAACAACCAACATGATTGAACCATGCAATTGACAGCACGCTTGTTGGTAAGTTTTCATTTTGCTCTGCACAATCACTGATTTATGTTAACTTAACCGACAAAGGTTCACATTACTATGGCCAAGCCATCCCAATCCCTGGTACTGTGACATTTTCCAAATTAAACAAATTGAAAAGCACTCAATGCCTCTGCATCGGATTTCAAAGCAAAACTAAAATGAAAGTTTGTTAAGAGGATTCCTGCTCTAAACAAATTTATCCAACATTTATTCAGCCCAATAGAAACTTTATCATATCACACAAATCGCTGACACCGCCACCACCACATCCGGAGCCGGCGAGGGAGGAAAAACTTCTGAAAAATTAAAATCGATCCGCATGCAATCCACAGCAGCGACCGGATTAGTGGAAAGCGGGCTCCAAATAGAACCAGAGCAAATGAACATTGATAGACTGTGTTGAGCATGAAAAAAAAAGTTCGAAGCAAAATCAAGAAAAGACGAACTACACCATGATTTTGCAGTTTGCGAGTCAGTATGTGTTTGCGAGCGCACTTCAAGCGAATGTTAGGGAACTGACGACCAACCAGCACCAACTCTATCGCCGAAAGGTGAAAGAGGAAAAGTTTAATTAAAATTTAAATTAACAACTGCATTCAGCGTTTGGCGATTCGCGTTTTTCCCTCCGCTGCTGAACCGTTCATAACAAGTGCAATTGGTTAAGGCTGTCAGACGAATTGAGCTGACTGGCACCAGGGCCGTATAGACGGGCAGCAAAATTAACGCTTTCGTAATGAATTACAATTTTTCACAAAACATTAAAAAATATTTATAAGTAAAGGTGAAATACCAAACATAACATTTAAATAAATAATCGGAATTTTCCTCTCGTGAAAATTAATTCGCTGTTTTAATTAGCTTTTCTACAGCTAGTCCTGCATCAGAGTGTTGTATGGGTAACTATCAGTCAAATTTTTGAATAAAATTATTTGTAAAATTCTATCGTTAGCTGCCTAACATAAAAAAATCCTGGATCGGACCAGGAATCAAACTAAGCCACTTTCGTATCTTCCAAAATTTAAACTCATAGAAATTTCTGACTTATCTAATTTTTAAATTTTTCATTGCATTTATTTTTTATCCTAGGGTTATTTTTATTTTAGTTGTACATATGAGAATCTCAGTTTCAGATTCATATTCAAAATGACAGCCTCGAATCATTGTTGATTTTGTTCTAAGTATTCTGCAAAGTGGCTTTTTGTGACAAAGCCTACTTGTCCAGAATGTTTTATTGAAATATGAGAGGGTGCTGCCAGCTCCGAATACGATTTGACTCGAAATGCGTCGTAAGTGAAATATAAAAGTATCCCCCAAATAAAAAAGGTGCCACCCTTAGCCTCGTAGACCATGCATGTGCTCACTTCCGGTCCAGTTTAGGATATTTTCCTTATTGAAATACCCTTAACATCCCTGAGCATAAGAATATCGTTGCGCAATCTTCATCATATGCGTTTACACAATTGGTATCTTGACTTTGAAAGTTGAAAAGTAATTTTTCTACCGCTTTATTCTTTATCATTATCTGTGCAAATACAGGTCTTTTAAATGCATATCTGAAAATGTGCCAGCATCGTTATGCTTCCATTCTTCAATATGGAATCACGCGATAATTTATCAAACGAATAATATCGTCAGCGTTTGTCAAACCACCCACAAAATTTAATCAAGACAAATTGAATTATATTTCTTGAGCTCAGCAGCAAATTTAATCGTCCATACTATAGGATTGAAACAAAACAACCAAGAATGGAACCATTGTGTTTACCCACAACATAAATTTCACTTCAAAAAGTCATATCTCTACAACAGGGAAGAAGCTTTTAATTTGCACTGCTCCCTCCTTTCTCCTACGGGCTTAACAATAAAATGCCGAAATCTTAAATTCCATCAAACCCTGTAGAACAAATTAAATGTAGGAGTGGAAGGGCACATCAGTTGAACCCAAGTAAGAACAGCTGTCTTCTGTCTTAAATGGTGAATAACAGCCATACCCAACTACTGAATGCCGGTTGGCATTCTTGCTTTCTGCAGTGGTCGAGGATGTAGGGGAACTGTTCCGATCCCCATCTCACTGTACATATATCAATCTTATCGCTAAACAAAGAAATACGACACCAAATTCGTCGCTTCTTTTTGTCAACATACGTGCTCACTGCTGAAAAAATCACAAAAATAATAAACAAACCAAATTCATTTCCATTGCTTTGTTTTTGATGGGATGGAAATAGGAGATATAAGATGAAGTGGCGAACCGTTCCCCTATTTCTTCTTCTTCGTTGTTGGGGTTTGTTTCTCCAAATGGGACAGGGCCGCCTTGATGCTTAGCGTTCATTTAGCACTTCCATAGTTAATATTTGCGAGATTTCCAAGACCATTTTTTCTGCGTTCATAATATTGAGCTTTTGTAGTTCTTTTCATAGAAGGAATTAAGCAATCGTTTTTACATACAAATAATATTTATCAAACCTGATGTGAAGCCAGTTTAAATTGATATGTCGCTATTTATACCCTAAAGACTATCAAAGAAACTAGCCCAAAGTTGATTTACCTACGTTTTTATTAGTTACTATAATGACCCTCTCCACAGGAAATACTGAAAAAGTGTACTTTCGATCATCACTCGTTAGTATTGATAGAAATATTTAGTTGAACCTAGAGCACAGCATGGCAGATGTTACATGGTAATCTACGCGGTGTTTTTCCTTTTTTTTGCAGTGCGAAAATATAACACGATCATACCTTTATGCCTACAAAGTCGAGAGTCGATAATGTCCAAGCGCAAAAATTACAAAAACTGTACCGGAAACCGAATCTACCAACCTTAAACATAGTCTACTTTGGAGCCGCGCATCTTACTCCTTGGCTAAGAAAGGTCAGGGCAGACTGTATCGTTCTGCTTGTTTCGTAAGATACAAATGAATAAATTGGTAGGCATTAACAATTCAGTAAATGATATGCTGATGATGCCATCTAAAACTGATATCAACAGAAAATCGAGAGCGTAAATGGAGGTTTATTGGTCCTACATTACGTAAGAGCGGAGATGAAATCTGTAATCAAGCGCTGGATTGGAATCAGCAGAGGAAGTTCCTGGGGCTTGTGACGACTGAGGTGCTCAGTGCGTATCCAAATCGCTTAAACATTTTGAGCGCGAGTGGTGCTCGCAAAAGTGCTCAGTTCGTGTGAGAAAACGCTAAAACATTTTGAGCGCGAGTGGTGCTCGCAAAAGTGCTTAGTGTGAAAAATCTCTGAAATATTTTGAGCGCGAGTGGTGCTCGCAAAAGTGCTCAGTGCGTGTGAAAAATCGCTAAAACATTTTGAGCGCGAGTGGTGCTCGCAAAAGTGCTCAATGCGTATTCAAATCGCTAAAACATTTTGAGCGCGAGTGGTGCTCGCAAAAGTGCTCAGTGCGTGTGAAAAATCGCTAAAATAGTTCAAGCGCGAGTGGTGCTCGCATAAGTGCTCAGTGCGTATTCAAATCGCTATAACATTTTGAGCGCGAGTGGTGCTCGTTAAAGTGCTCAGTGTGAAATATAGCTAAAATATATTAAGCAGAGTGGTGCTCGCAAAAGTGCTCAGTGCGTATCCAAATCGCCATTTTGAGCGCAAGTAGAGGTGTGCGCCGGTCCGATATTCGTCGGCGGCGGCGGTTTCGGCGTCACGCCGAAAGCCATTTTAGCCGGCGGCGGCGGTGGCGTGAATCGGCGTGGCGATTTTTTCATTACGTTTTTCTAAGATTTTTTTTTGCATTTTTTCGGGATATTTTGAAGATATTAAAAGAAAAATCTTTAAAATTTCATTTTCATTTCATTTATCTTCAAGACATTAAAAAAAGAATCTTTTAAATTTCGCATGAAAAATCTAATGAACTATTTTTTCCATAATTTGGAAAATATGTTCGAGCAATGGTAATCGGAATTACCAAGAGAAGGTCTTCGTAATTCCCAAATAAAATTGTTTGGGATTTCAGCGTGCAATTTACAACTTCAGGAACTTCAGAAGCCTCATGGGCAGTGGCGTAGCCAGAAAATGGACCGGGAGGGGGGAGGGTTCGGGTTGCTGAACTTTTTTTTTCGAAAAAAAAAAATCTTTTAAAAATTTTGTCTTTGGGGGGGGGGTTATGTCCAAAACCACCCCCTGGCTACGCCACTGCTCAGGGGCCCTCCGTAGCCGTGTAGTAAGACGCGCGGCTACAAAGCAAGACCATGCTGAGGGTGGCTGGGTTCGATTCCCGGTGCCGGTCTAAGCAATTTTCGGATTGGAAATCGTCTCGACTTCCCTGGGCATAAAAGTATCATCGTGCCTCATGATATACGAATGCAAAAATGGTAATCTGATGGCTTTGAAACCTCGAAGTTAATAACTGTGGAAGTGCTTAATGAACACTAAGCTGCGAGGCGGCTCTGTCCCAGTGTGGGGACGTAATGCCAATAAGAAGAAGAAGAAAAAGAAGAAGAACTTCAGAATTTTCACAAAATAATGTTCTTAACTTCTAAAGGAAATTGACGAAACGTTCCGGTTGAGTTTCTGTTGAGTATTCTTCGAAATTTTCACAGAAAATTCTTGATAATTGTAGGAGAGTGCGGTTGGTAGAATGGGTGTTTAACCGTTGGCTTTCTCAGTCTAGAATAATAAAGACGGCTAGTTTGGCATTTCCAACAATAAAACAGTAAATTTTTAAGAATTTCCGCGGGAGACTCTAAGGAGTTTTCAAGAAAAATTCTCTGGAATGTTCACGAGAAATTGTCTGTAAGTTTAACGGAAACTTCTTTAGAATTTCGGCGGAGGATTGTTCAAAATGTCTCAACAAAAAATTGTTCGAAATTATTGGATTTCTACGGAAATTCTTTGTACATTAGACGTTCGATAACTGAAAGTAATTTAACTGCAATGCATTTAACAGCATTTCGATTTTTTTTTCCTGTTCGGGTGTGCCACTGCGACCAGTTATTAGATCTACTGTAGCGTTACCCGTATCCTTAGTGTTTAAGTGCATGTCGAATTACTCCATTACTATTGATAAGCAATGCAGTATCGGTTTCGATACAGTTGTTGTTTAGACCCGCTATTTAGACCCTTCACAGAGAGCAATCCCATTGAAGGCGCGCCCCTTATCAATAGGAAATCAATCCTGTCTTGAGAAAACAGAACAGTAATACTGTTTTGGCCATGCATCGGAGCCCTAGCCATATCCTTGTCTTGCTTCTAGAATATCACCAGTAAAACTCTTAAAACCCGGGATTTAGCTCTGTCTACAAGACCATTTCAAGCAAGAGAATTTGTTCAGCAATAAGAACTTCCGTGTGTTCCTCTCACTACCATTGTTCACCAGTTCAAGAAGAGTTAGTACGTATTTAAACCCTTAACTCGATTTTTCCAGCAGTCAGTTCAGCCTAGGGACGGGTACCGAGGTTTTTTAACTAATTGCTTGAAAAGTTGTTTCCACTGCATACAGTTTAGCCTCAAACCAGAGGAATTCGAGTCTTTCAACTGTCTGCAAGGTAACATTAATTATGTTTTATTTCTGAGACTGCTGTTGGTAGCGGGGACTAAATACGATGAATCCTTAATTACCACAACTTATTGCACTAGCTAGGAAAATGGATTAAGCTAGGGCTTTGTATAGTTACATCAGTTTTGCAGTCATCGGACAGCTGAACTTCAAAACGATGTCAAAGTCGATGATAGCTGCATACCACTGAACAATCAGGTGCACTTCTATTCTGACGTCGTCTGACAATTGTTTGCCGTCTAGCATGCGTCGCAATTATCGAACGCCATTCGCTAATTGAAACGAAAACATGTTGCAGTTATCGAACGACTAGAGTGTATTGTTCATAAGAAATTCTTGAAAAATCCCATTGGCCGCAAGCGACAGACGGCCGAATTGGTAATTTGGCCCAAATAGTCGATTGCCCTAACAGGTCGTTTTGCCGAATAGGTCATCAGCCCAAAAATGCTGTTTGGCCGAAATGGTCGTTTGGCAGAATGGAATATTTGTCCAAAAATATAGTTTAGCCAAAAGGTTATACGGCCAAATGTCAATAACTGAACGAGTAATTTAATCCAGAAGATCCATGGCTTAATGACATTTACGTTGAAAAGGCTAATTGTCAAACGAGCATTGAACGAAATTTCGTAACATCTCTACTTTTTAAGTTGATACTGGCCTTTAAGCCAAAAGCCATCTAACCAAATCCCATTAAGCCGAATTGAACGTTTATCCAAAACTGTTATCAGGTTAAAAATGGTTTGACCATCAATGTAGTTTGACAGAAAACGACATACAGCCGAAATGGACATTCAGCCGAACTAGTAATTTGGCCGAAAAAAATCGTTTAACCGAATAGATCATTTGACCGAAAATGCCGTTTGCTAGGAATGGTAATTTGGCCCCAAAATGTCCTTTCTGCAAAACAACCCTTCTGGCCGAACGGCATTTTCTGTCAAATGACCTATTCGGATAAACGTCTTTTTGGCAAAATGATCAATTCAGCCGAACAACACTTTTCAAACAAGGTAGCAGGAAGTACATTCTTGGACCAAATGGCTCTTTCTACAGAATGACATTTTTTACATTTTTGGTCATTTTTGGAATTTTTGGTCGAATGATCTATATTCGGTCAAACGACTTTTTGATCCAAACGGCATATTCAGCCAAATGACCTGTTAGGGTAAACAACTTTTTACAAGTCTGCCCAAATATTCCTTTTGCCATTGCCACAGCCATTGCTTTCGGCCAAACTACATTTTCGGTCAAACCAGTTTTGACCTGATAACAGTTTCCGTGAAACGTTTAGTTTTGCTAAATAATACCTGGTTAGATGTCTTTTGGCCTAAAGGCCAGTATCGACTTGAAAATAGAGAGGCCACGGAATTTTGTTCAATGGTCAATAGACAAAAAGACCATTTCGCCAAACAAATGGCCATTTATGACCATATTACCCGTTCAGTCATTGAAATTTGGTCATATTACAAATGACTTTTTCGGCCAAATGGCCCATTCTGTAAAAAAAAACTATTTCTGCAAGATTGCATTTTTGCCAACGATCGTTTCGGCCGGACAACCTGTTAGGGCAAACGGCTTTTTCAGCCAAATTGCCAGTTCGGACGTCTGTCGCTTTCGGTCAATGGAACTTACCAAGAATTTCTAATCGAAAATAGAAAGAATTTTCTGAAGAAATCCAAAAAAATCCTCAAAAATTCCGAGCATTTTTTCGATGTTTTAAAGTTGGCTATGCCAAACTAGCCGTTTAGTGTAGATGAACTTGTCCCTGCGAAAAAATCACTCTAATAAAGGATAATAAAACTAACCGTCTTATATAATCTATATTGGGGAAGTCAACGTAAAGCATCTCTTTTACCAGTCACAATTTTCTGTGTGAATTTCAAAGAATACTCAACAGAAACTCAATAGGAACATTCCGTGGATATTCCGAATATTTTCCTAAAGAAATTTGGAACAACTTTCCGTGAAAACTCTAAAGAGATTCTCATGTAAATCCCAAACAACTTTCCTTGGTAAATCCAAAGAGCTCCTCTTGGTAATTCCAAAGAGTTCTCGATACTTTAAAGTATTTTCCGTGGAAAATCAAAAAATAATTTTCAAATAAATATTCTGGAAAAACTGGAAATCTTTCATTAAAATTTTGAGGAGAAATTCAAAAGATTCTCCCGTTACTGTCTTGGAAGTATTCAATGACCAATTCAGCCGGACGACACTTTCGACCGAATGTCCTTTTCGACCAAACGACTATTTCGGCCGAAGGACATATTCACGATATATTTCAGATTACTAAATTGAATGATATGACATCAAACTGTGTACTTATTTTGTTATCGGAAACCAATATCAAAATTAGTTTTCGATTTGCTCTCATCGACAGCAGTAATAGTTTAGCTAATCACCGTGGAATTCATTAATTGAAATTGATTGTTTTTTTTCGGTGACGATGAAAAAAGCCAATCAATTTCAATTAAGGAATAGTTTATGATTGAATGTCACAGTAAGATATTTCTGCTATTACGTTTTGTTATTTTAACCGTTAAAACGACCAAAAAGATATCAAATTAAGTAAACATAATCGATGATTTCACAGCATTAAAAAAAGTTATCGAAGGCTTCTACAAAATAGTCTTTTCGGTTAAACGACATATTCGGCCTAACAACTTTCAGCCTTGTGGCTTTCTGCCGAAAAATTCAATTTCAATTCGATTTTTTTGGATTTCAACGGGAACTCCTTCGCAATTTTCACGCTTAGTTTTTACGGAGAGCTTTTCAAACTTTCAACAAGATATTGAATGGAATTTTCATGGAAATAATTGGTATCTTCACGAAAAATTCTCTGGAGTTTCAACGTGATGTTGTAGAGATCTATCAGGAAGTTTCCACTGAAAATTGGATTCGGCGTGGAAAATTATAGATCAGCGGTGTGACAAATTTGAAACGGCGGCGCGCCGATGCAAAAATGTCGGCGGCGGCGCACACCTCTAAGCGCAAGTAGTGCTCGCAAAAGTGCTCAGTGCGTGTGAAAAATCGCTAAAATAGTTCAAGCACAAGTGGTGCTCGCATAAGTGCTCAGGCGTATCTAAATCGCTAAAATGTTTTGAGCGCGAGTGGCGTTCGCAAAAGTGCTCAGATCGTAATGAAATCGCAAAACATTGTGTGCAAAATCGCTAAAATATTTTGAGCGCGAGTGGTGCTTGCAAAAATGCTCAGTGCGTGTGAAAAAACTCTAAAACATTTTGACCGCGAGTCGTGCTCGCAAAAGTGCTCAGTAGTAGTCACTAGTCCACCGAGCTCGTCAATTCTCGTTCGGCAGAGTGTAATATGCATAATAGCCATTGCATAATATCCAACACGGCATTATTTAAATTGAGCGTCAGTAGGCCATGACTTACAACACGTCTGCATTCTGCAAAGCATCCAGTTTTCCCCCTGATAAGTAATGCTATTTGCTATTTTGCCCCCGACAATTACCTAACGTATTCGGCTGGTCCTTTTCTGATGGCACGAGGCCACATAGCTTTCCTTGACGAAGGTTCCCCAAAAGGTTGAAAGAAAGCAGGAAAAGATTCTTTTGACGTAAACTACGTCTAAGGGGAAGACTCTGATACAGGGTGTAAAACGGAAATTTCCAAATTCGAGACCGTCACGAAATTAGGATAGATTTCAAACGCTAATAGCTCCTTTATCTTTCAATGGATTTTCGAGATTTTATTATCAATCGAATCGGCAACTCTCCAGCAATTTTAAGCCTATTGGAATTATTGATTGTCAACGAAAAAACATTAAAAATTCCAAATCTTCACCAACCCAGTAAAATTTCACAGTTTCGTTACGACCGCCGTCTGCGGTTGGTTTTTGCGCTCTACTTTTGTGCGATGATTCGCACAAAAAGTACAAAATAGAACCAGAGCAATGACCGCGGTCGGAGCAAAAAAGTAGTGTTTATGAAAAAGTGCTACAGATGCTGGGCATGTTCATGTAAATAATAAAATTTATCAATTTTAAACAAACACTCTAATGTCGAATTCGTTTTTAAACCTGGGTCAGTGCCAACCCGAACCCTGAATAAAAAAACATTTTCAGTTCCATCTGTCATTTGATATGTTGGTGTGCGTAGCATCGTGTTTGTTTTGATTCGAAACATATGATCCAGGACATCCAGTGCATTGGCAGTGCGTTGGCGTTGACTAATCAGATCATGATAAATAAATATGTTTAAGTGCGTGAACTGATTTTTGCGGATAGTGGAATTTACTTTTGGGTGGATATGAACAGGGAAACTGCTCCTGGAATTCATCTCATGGCTCCGATATTCATCCCATCAAAAACAAAGAAATGGAAAAGAGTTTGGATTCTTTATTATTTTGGGATTTTTCTCAGCAGTGAGCACAAATGTTGACAAAAAGAGGTGACGAAATTGTTGCTGCATTTCTTTGTTTCCCGTTGAGATGAATATATGTTCAGTGAGATGGAGACCGAAACAGTTCCCCTATTTAATTATATTCAATAATCCCGTGCACATTTTTATATCAAGAATTCCGTATTTTCCATATTTCCGTAAATTCATCTATTTCCGCAAGTTTTTTTTTTCGGAGAACACTCAGAAGCATGTAATAAAAATTCTCCAGGATTCGCTAATTTTTTTTCCTTGCTACCTCTCCTGATAAAAGTAGCCTCACACCTCGGGAAAATTTTCCGCCGTATTTTGGGCCCCGTGCATTTTCAATTTTCAAGAATCTCCCGGAGGAATGGCTCAAGGTACTCCCGGGGGAATTTATGTACGAAACTTGCGGAGCAATTCCTGAAGGATACTTCGAGTAAGTTCCTGTATTCTAGAAGGATTTCCTGAAGGAATTATATTGTAGGAATTTACAAATTAGTTCCTGGAGCAACTTTCAGAGAAAATGCTGGATCAGTATTCAAAGATATTCCTAGAGGAATTTTCAAAGGAATTCATCTCGAAAGGATCCCTTGGAAAAAATATGGAGGAATTCCTGGAAGATATCGCCAAAAATTCAAGAAAGAATTATTGAAAGAATTTCTGGCAGAATTCCAGAAGAAAATTCTGAAACGCACGAAAGAGAAATTCTGCATAAGAAAATTCTATTTGGTATTCCTCAAATATTTTTTTTTCTGACAATTCTTAGCGGATTTTGTGAACGGGTTTCAAGGGGAATTCCCAAACTACATAATTCCATCCACCGACCTAATTTAGGACACCATCTTTGAGGAAAACTGAATGAACTTATAAATATATAACTTCCCTAACAATTATTTTTAAAACTGAATCTAGACAACAGTACCGGATTAATTTCATGTTAAACTACAATAACAAACATCACAAAATTTCTCAAAAAAGATTTTCAACGCATTCTATTTCAATAAACAGATAGTTTCGTTTCTCCCTTCTGCTTGTTTATTCCTCCCAGTCCCACCCACCCACGTGGTTTTGACAGTTGTAGTACAGTTGTATTGGTGAACCCGGTGCGAAACCGTGAAACAACACAGTGCGAACCCGACAGCTTTGGGGTTGGAACTAGTGCGAACCTAGTTCCAACCTGAGCGAATAAAAAAACACTTTGACAGCACTTAGGTTGGAACTGGTTCCAACCTAGGTTGGAACTTTTTAAAAACGAATTCGACATAACTTTTCGAAGGAAATTGAGTAAAATTTCTGTGGGATAGAAAGAGAGAGCAATGCAATTTTACTCAGTCACGTTACACGCGGAAAAATGTTTACATATACAAACCTCGCTACCTCCCGACCCCATATATCCAACATCCCAATGGTTGTAATTTGACTAAGCACGCATGCGCAGTTTGAAGCTTGTATGAGAATTACTATGAAAACAGTAATTTTTTCGGAAAACCGTTTTGCAACGTTGGTCATTAATATCTAAAAATATAAGAGTACGTTGGCAACATAGGAAACTTAGCAAGTGAATAAATCGTCTTTATTGCGAAGCAATTCACTTCTTGCAAGAAAAATTATTATGGAAATACTAAATCGTGGGAAATTCAATTGAGCAGGTGGAAGAATAACATCAATAATAAGCAGTTTTATTTTCTTTATAACTTTGCTTACGAAAATCCGATCGGTTCGCAACAACAATCGTCTTACAGATTTAGAAATATTCTACGAAGTCTTCGGGTTGATTATATTTAGGGGGTGATCCTCCAGTGCCGGACACATAAGCCATTAAACAAAAAAAAACTTTAACTATCCGGATTATATTTCCTTTTATACCATACTAGTAGAACGTACCCTGCGTTGCTCGGGTATTTTCGTTTAACGTTCGAAATGTCATTTTCTGCGTTGATTGCGACGACGCCGCATTCTACCGTTTTGCTTCGAATTGCCGGACGCTTTGAAAGCCGGACACTTCAATTGTTATTTGACTTTATTTACCATCTCAACAAGTATTTCTTGGGTTATCAATGCAGGGAACGATTCTTGGATTCTTGAAACCATTTTAACAAACGTAAGTAATCCGTGATTTGTGGTAAAAACTTGAAAATTATAGGTAAAAGTTGAAAGCATGTCATAATCAACGGTGAATTTCGTTTTTCTTAGAATGCAGCTTAAGACTCAACATTAGAAAAACTAAGCTCATATTTTATATATTCTATCATTTGCAAGGGGTATTAGTAATTTATTAACATAGTATGGCAGCACTCTTTGTCATGAATTAGAGACATTGCTTGGGAATTCACAGCTTTTAATTTTTATTACATTTTCTTTGTGTCCGGACTTCGAGGCAAGTTTTTACAATTGCTTCGATTTCCGGACATGGACAAGGACATGCTGAAATGATGTTAAATAACTGTTCATCATTTAAGTTAATTGAAATCAAATGATTCGTAATGAGCAATCATAGTTACAATTTCATTAGATTTGAGTTGCTACACCCCAAAAGGAACATTGCTTGCTCTCAGCTTATCGATATATACTTATACACATATTGTAAATGGTATCACTTTATTAATTGTACACAAGTAGCAAAACTTGCCTACAGTTTCTAGTAAAGGTTGTCTTCAAATGTATTTTTTTTAACCATTCACATTTTTGTAGAAAAAAAACAAGTTCGTAAAACTAGCTTTTTTAACAGAATTGTATAAAAAGACACGTTGTGAACGACTCCCGTCAAATAAAAAAAACTCAACATTTCTCGGACACGCCCGGATTTATCAATCCGCATGAATTCATTATTCCAATCGCTCTTTTCAATCCTTGATTTCTAAAAGCAAACTGAAACGGATTTCAAAAGACACATAAATACCACTAATTGCAGCTTACCCACGTTGAATTTGAGAGGTAGTATTGAAGAAAATATTTCATTACTCACAGACACGTCAAATTTCAAAAAAGCATTCTACCTTGAAAGGGAAGAGGGAGGAAATTGTATGAAATTATTAGATTCCCAATGTTGTATTTATTTGCAGTTAAATGCTCCCGCTTGGTTTCAAATGCTGTTTTTGGTAGTCCTGGTCAATCTCGGAGCAGAAACTTCGGATGGTACACACAACCGGGGGATGCCAGATTTCCATAAATTTGTATAGAAACCTTACCTATCCTTATCGAGAAATATGAATGCTGTTTCCTACACTGAGGAAAATGGACGTATGATTTTCAATCAAACGCCTTATGAAAATTTGCCACAAGGAATCGGTATGAATTTCAAAATGTTGCCTTATGAACGATGATTTTCATTTTAAAAAAGCTGAGTGTGGCAGACTGGGTTCGAACCAAGGACGTCGGGAACGGGAGGCCGGTATGTAGACCAAACGCCCATCGACGCTTGAATACTCGGGAAGGTAACTGCGTACAAAAAGCATTGTTGGAGGAATTATCAGTCGAAGATTCATAAGGTGCCAGTTATGAATTTCGATAGTCTAGTTCGCTGAGTGTAGTTGTCTTTGAACGGATTGAATTGGCTATTTAAAGATCAATATAGCCAAACTCGTGTCCGGAAATTCGAAACAAAAGTGTCCGGAATTTGAAGCATTCCTTATACTGTGTCCGGATTTCGAAGCAAGCGATGTTCAATGTTTTCGATTATATTAGCTATTTCGTGCATACAAAATGTCATTTTCAGTACACTACAGCAAATTTGATAAGTTAATCTTGAGAGTGTGTGTTATCACTCAGTGTGAAGAACTTAATTCCGTTTGTAATATTGAACTGAAAATTTAGCAGTGCTTAGGTGTCCGGACTTCGAGTCGAAACGGTAGATCATCTTTCCAGCGATCGCATTAGGTTTTCTCCAAACTCGCCTTAATATTGTATTTTGACAATTTTCCCAACTTTTCCTTTAAAATTTACTAACCTTATGCATATAGAAACACAACTGATCCCAATACGAATCGATTAGTGAGGAAATCTCGCAAATCGGTCATCCTCTTCGTGAGTTACATTGCCTCAAAGGAAGAATAGATAGAAGAAAGAAACACAAAATATGACTATTGACCATTGATGATTCATACAAACTATATTTGATCATTTGAACACGTTTTTCGACGATGAATTTTGGTGAAAAATTTTACGATTCAGAAAAATGTCTCCTAGTAACGGACACTATTGCATCATGTTCAAATGTGACTAAGTTCCTGTTACATGAGTAAAGACATAATTCAGAATAGTAATATCATTCACGTGCTTTAAGTTGTAAATATTAAAAATTGTTAGTGGAGCTTATTTGACTCTTCAGCTAAATTTTTTACATCCTAATCCAAATTCCCACCTTTTTCAATGTCCTCTTCAATTTTTGTTTCTGCTAATTTCTGTGGCTTTCTCAGCAAGAAGAAACAATTGAATTGAAGTAAGTGTAGTTTTGTACAAAGTTTATCACATGAAGATCTGATATTCCTTGCCATTAGAAGCCTGTTCAATAGCTTCCTTTTGTACTTAATAAGATGAAGGAGGGACTTCTGCAAGTAGTGTCGTTTTAAGAAGTGTCCGGTATTGGGAGGTGTCCCGCGCTGGGAGATCTTCCCCTAAATAGCTAGTGATCCGCCTCACGTAAGGATCTCTCACATACGGGGCGTTTTCTATAGTAATTTCCATACAAACTTCAAACTGCTCGTACTCAGTTATATTATAACCAATTCAGTTGAAAATTTAGGAGGTTAACCAAAACAGCAAATGTTATCGTTCAAGCATAAGGGAGCGCAAAAGTCAAAATTTCAATCACTCTAGGCTCTAACCAAAATAATTATCTTATGATCTGTTTTACGTAGTTTACGTCGGGCGGTCGTATCTTGTATATAACCCTTCTGATTTTTGACCAGCGTAAGCAACATTCGCCAACTTATTTGGCTGGACTACCGGTGAAAAGATACCAAATACCGTTTCTAAAATATTGATAAGGTTGGACAACATAAAACTGTCGCTTTCTCTCAATACACGTGAAGGATGACCAAAGCCAGAATCACCAACACTAATGTCACTGTGTAGGATGTATAAAATAAAAGTGGGTGGTAATCCTGTTGCACCAAAAACAGCACAAACACTTCGAGAGGAGTACTCGCTTAACTTTTCAAAAGGTCCTAAGTAACATTTTTTCATGAATTAATTTGAATACAGCAATCAATAGCTTCATGTTGTTCTGTTGATTGCGCTATTCAAATCAATTCATGAAAAAAATGTTACTTAGGTCCTTTTGAAAAGTTAAGCGAGAATACAGCGGAATCACGCAAACTTTTATTCATTTAGAGAACTCAATTGGTAAATTGTACATAATTTTTACACTTATAGAAATTAAGCTAAGCGAAACCTTTTAATTAATTTTCAAGGAAATTACTTTTTTGTACCATTACTCCTTGACTGGTGCTCTAATTTCGTAAAACTATGGGCTTCCGAAATCATTAAGGGGAACTGTTCCGATCTCCATCTCACTGAACATATATTCATCTCATCGCGAAACAAAGAAATACAGCACCAATTTCCTCGCATCTTTTTATATATATGCGTGCTCACTGCTGAAATCAAATTGCTTTCCATTGCTTTGTTTCCGATGGGATGAATATCAGAGCCATGAGATGAATTCCAGAAGCAGTTCCCCTAGAGAAATTTTGCAAGTTCTAGTCAATTAATTACAGAGTAGCAAGTACAAATCTAGCGGCCATAATGCCCAGGCTTATATGCATTGGCGTAACTAATGAAAAATTCTAGGGGGGGCTAACTTTTTTTAAACTTTTCTATTTTAACACTCATAAGACAGAAAGTTTACCATTTTTGCTCGATTCAACTGATGTATATTATTGGTTCACCAGATATCAATGGACGACTGAAATATTTCAAATGATGTTCATCGACGCTCAGCCCTGTTTCAAAAATCTAGAAATCTCGTAGGATTCCCAACATCCTTGACAGGGTAAGAAAACCATAGGTGTTGTGCTCGCCGTTCATAGAATGTGAAGCACGATCCTGAGTTTTAAAGGATTTTTTGATTTGCTTCGAACCTAGAATACATTATAAATTAAATATTAGTTAGTTAAACTCTTTTTGCCAGCTTTCAATTCAGTGGCCTACGAGCTTTCAAACTGCGATCTGACCACAACAAACTAACCTTTCTTTTCTGTTAGAATAACTTCTAGGATGATTTAAAAAAATCAGTTTTACATCCCAATACAACTTATTGATCGTTAATTTTCAATTTAGTTTAAAAAAATTGCAACAAATTAACTTATAGGAGCATTTGTTAACATTTGTTAACACATAGGAAAATTTAACACATCTTTTCTCTCAGTAGGTCTGTTTCACGCCTACTGAGTCATTTTCACTTGTTTCATTGCTGCAGCGACAATAGGAGTTCAGAGAATTAAATAGTACCTATGCGGAGTTTATAAAACCCATCCGAAAGAAAACAAAGCTCTTTCTCATTCAACTTTTAGTTACCTCTACTTGAAATCTAAGAGTTTTACCGAACCATTCTCAAGAAGCCTACAGTGAATTAAAATGCGCTGCAACTTTTAGGATTCGTATTAGTTAGGAAGGTTAGGATCATACGCTCGATTTAGATAACAATTACTCACAAAGCCCTGGAAAAACTTGAAAATCTCAAGGAATTGTCCATTATCCATTAAGTACTTGTAATACTAATAAATAATATATTTTTTATTTCACTTGTTGATGAGGTATTTCTTTTGGTATTTCATAAGTTATAACGTGTTGCAAGTTGCAAGCCTTATAACAATTGCTCGAAGTTCAAAAACTTGAGCGAATAGATTCAACTTGCTGTAGTGTTTCGAAGAGAGGGATTGGATAATGAAGACAATCCTTTCTCTACATTTACCCCCGTATATAATCAGTGGACTAGATATGTGCAATACTTATACAAAGTAACATTTTCTAGGGGGGGCTAGCCAGATCCTAGGTGGGGCTATAGCCCCCCCTAGCCACCCTGTAGTTACGCCAATGCTTATATGTACACATTTTGCGTAGGTTGGTATGATACCGAATCGAATTTTAAAAATGTTGAGCGGTTTATTCCTAATAAATCCATAATCCAACAATACTGCAGCGAAATTATTACAAACTTGCTTTTATGATCGCCCGTGAAACTTTCAATTTCCCAACAAAATCCTTTCCTGGATACCATACCATGAGCATTGCATATATCAGATAGAAATATCCTGTCAGTCTAAGCACTTGTGAGAAAGCAATAAAATTGAAAGCGACACTCGTTGCAAATATGGTTTACTCTCGAAAGTCAGACCAACGAACAACCTGTTACACGGTTTGCAGGAGAAAGTACAATGTTATTCAGAAGGCGCCAGCTTTCGAAAAGCTTGAATAGAACCGTCATACTTCGCACCGGAAAACACCATTGATGAAGGGATGCATATAAAATGTAAAGAACATGTTGGTTTTATTGTCGGTGCAGAGAGAAAGATTTCTTTTATGATTCGAATAAAAATTGCAATGGAAAAAGCTTGATTTTGGCTACCTTTCATTTAAATGATTTTATTAAAATTTCTCCTCTTTATCTTTCTCCACAGCTAATGTCGCCACAACACTGGAACAGCTAGGTACGATCATAACATCGGACTACGATGGCAACCCGCCGATCTATGTAACGCGAAAGCGTCAACCGATTGGAACTGAGGACATTTATGTCAACAACGCTAAAATTATTCGCAGTCGGTCCAACGTGCAACTGTCCAATCAATATGGAAAGAAGCAGGTAACGTTGTATGATCACGTGATGCATATAGGATTCATTCTGTAACTATTCTCTAAAGCGTTGTGATACTTTATAACGGAAATTCGTGTTTTAGTATTCCCTCAAGGACTATGAATTTATTTTTATTTATTTTCTACCTTATTTTCAATTAAATTCCTTACAACGTTAGACCATGCATGCTAAAGATGGCTGGGTTCGATACCCAATTCGGTTTAGGAAATTTTCAAGTTAGGGTTTCTTTTGTCGTTGAGCATAAGAGACAAATCGCGTTAATCCCATGAGTCACGAAATGGCGTAGAAAGCTCGTAGTTAATAACTATGGAAGATGCAATACGATAATGATTCAGTGGAGGGCATAATGACAACAAAGAAAACGAAGAAAACTAAGAAGAAAGTAACGTACATTTAATTTTACATTAGGACCACACTGTACATCTCTAATATGCTACAACTGAAAGAACAGACAGCTCCTCGTTAAAGTTTGTACATACTTTCGGTAATATAAATAATTTTTACAACTGCGAAATGTTGTAAATAAGAAGAAATAAACTGTAATTCCACTTACAGTAGATGAGCACATGGAGTACTTCACAGCTTGCAGTTAACCTTTTCCTGACATCATCGTTCATCCTGAACAAGCCTGGTAAAAGTCGGCGAAAATAAACATTCAGGCAAATAGCATGCCGGAATAAGGCCAAGGGCTGAAAGGCAAAATTTATACTTTTTTCAAGTGAAATGTTATGAGCAGATGCTTACGAACAAAGGAAATGCCCGAAAAAATGTTGCAGCAAACCCGGTTGAGTGCGTTTACCATTCCCATCTTCTTCTTGCATGGCGCTGTTCCGCCGTGGTGGAACGAGAACTCATGAGAAGTTCCAAGTGCTTCAGTTTACCAGCAACGTAAGTTTTCTTTTCAACTGACGAAAAAGCACTTCAAGTAAGTTTGCGTCAAGTTTGAACAAATTAAATAGTGTTCACTGTTACATGCAAACTGCCCTGAAATTTGTAATGGGCTTCTTTAATCTAGTTTTTCCGTTTTATATTTTCATCGACTTTTTCGAAGTGCGCTAAAGACATTGCAATAAAATTGTGACAATCTTAAATTGTTCCGAATGTTCATTACTAACTCGCATGGAAGTGACGAATATTGTTTTTATATGAATTTGGGTAGGTAATTAAAACAACTTTTTCACCAAACTATCCTACTGTGACTACAAATAATAGAATATATTAGCAATAACAAAACAATCAATATAGTGCAAAAAGTTGTAATTTTGTTCAATATTGCTGACATTGTTGACATGATTTCTTAAACGTGAACATCTATGCTTAGATGTGCATATCATCTAATAATTTAAGACAATCATTTTCAAATTCACAATGTTAGCATAAATCCATCAAAACCCAGATTAATCCACCTAGCGTTGGTGGTGCCTTTCTCGCATTTAGTTAGGACACCCACCTTATATGTGGTTTATATGGTCCGATGTACCATTTTCTTCATAACTTTGAAACGCAATGACCGATCGTTATAAAATTCAATAGTGATCAACAAGGCTTTGTCCCCTGTCGAATGAAACTTGTTGCGAGAAAATCGGTTTAGGATTACTATACGAAAAGTTGTCTAATGTTTTTATAGCTTTTGTGCACACACATACACACACACATACACACACACATACACACGGACAGACAGACATGTGCTCAGCTCGTCGAGCTGAGTCGATTGGTATATAATACTATGGGTCTCAGAGGCTTCTATAAAAAGTTCGTTTTCAGAGTGAAATGATAGCCTTTCGGTACAACTTTGTTGTACGAGAAAGGCAAAAACGTAAAACCTTACTGGTGATGGGGCTCCTAAATTTCACTGCCACAGCACCATTTTCAACACATGGTGTTGATGTTAAACTCGTGAAAAGCCATTGGGAGCTCGCAAAAAGTGGTTGCAAATTTAATTTGCTCCCGGTTGGAGAAAATCAAATATTTATACGGAACCGTCCAAGCAAGAACGCTCGAGTGTGTGGTTTTCTTTTATTGTGTGTGGGGTGTTTTCCGCTTGGCATCAAAAGCGAGCCAAGGAATAACAAAACATATAAATTGAATCAGGAGCGTGCAGATCACCGAGAAGTCGGAGCAAAGTCGGAACTGTCCGTCATGCTGAAACGAAACAAAAGTAATCAAATAGGTTTTCGGCAGGTATTTCCGTTCGGGGTCTAATTCTCGCCATAGCTACATACCTGAACCAATGAGAGCATCATTTAGTAGCATGTAATTTATAACACCATCGTATCAGATCATAAACTTAGGGGGCATTTGGTGATAGGAAAATTTATAGCAAATAAAACTCGCATCACTGATTTGTGCGCCCGGATCTAAATATCTGCCGTGACCCTGCCAAATGCTAAAATACGAATCCATGCCCCAGTCAATGCCAAGATGGGGTGAAGAAAAGGTCTGAAATAGTCTAGCTATTAGGTGCTCATTATTTTCCCAAATGTGATTGTTGTGTAATCGTCCAGTTGATGCGCTGGAGAAACCATGAAAACAATCACAGTATTTAATGAAATGGAAAAAATAAAATTTTCTTTTATGATGAGGGTAATACAGGTTTCATTATTATTTACTTCATTTTTGTTCAGCTGAGCACAGCTGGTGCTGTAAATGTTTGTTATTCTGTGATGAATCAGTAATAATGAAGAGTGCATTACGATTCAAATGAATGGTGGTTGGGGTTATTCACTCAATAAGCGATTCATTCACACAATTCGTCTGGAGAGATGAAAATTTAATCGTCCGTTGGACATGACGAAACATTTATTGCAAACATTTTTAGCATTGTACACTTTCGTTAAAGTTAAGTAACCTTATCATTTGACTTGAACTTCAGGCAAGAATCAGTTCCCATATTAGGAGGGAAAATCTTTAGTAACAGCGCTTCACAAATTAGCTAAGAAATGAAAAAGATCTTTTCAAGCAAAAAAAATATCCTTGCCGAAAACGAAATTGGTCATCAGCAAAAATTGAATTCACATTCCTATTCAAAATAAACTTTTCAAATAGCTTACTAGTTAAAGAAAACTGATTGGACGATAACTAGAAGCCTCATTTGGACTTTATACGGCTTAAAAATTGCAAACTTTGATGTTTGTTCATTTATCTGGAAAGTATGCCAATTGGAAACATTTGATAAGTTAACCAGAACAGGATAAAGAGCTCTCAGGAAGTTTTTTGACAAATATGATGAAAAAATGTCACTCGTAGCTTTCATATTTTAAAAAGATATCATTTCATCCAAATTAGTTCCAAACGAAGGGTCAAAAACATTTTCTTGGTTGAGAATGTTTTCGATCCCCTGCGTAACCGGATCCTCAATAGGACTAGTGAGACCTAGACTAAAATTATGAGCGCTCTTAAACTGCTGAGCAAGTTTGAGCCTTTTCGTCATAGGTTAATTAAATTTTATTTTCCTTGCAGCGCTTAGGAATATTCTTTTGAGATTTTTCAAGAGTTTCAAGAATTGTCAGAATTTTGAACTGCGATCCAACTTTGAGACATTATTCTTAAAATTAGTATTCCTCAAAATAGCGAAACTTTTTAGAATTTCATTTTGCAAATCTCGTCATATAACTTTCAAAGCTTTGATTTTGCCTTCGCCTCACGAATTAAAGACGGATAGTAGCTAGATAGAAGATCGTGGTCAATCATAACGGAGGAAAATGTTATTTCATATTGAGGGATTGCAATATCTCTGGCTTCGACAATTAATGTTGACAAAGATACGAGGTCATCGTCAATATCACTTTTGGTATTCATAGGAATATCAACATCAGCATTCCTTTTGGTATATGTGTTATATAAATCCCAATCAGCTTTATAATAATTGAAGGTTGAGCTTATTGAATTCTGCATGGTTTCTTGTGACATTTCAAAGTCAGCATGAGTTACCAATTGGCAAAAATCAGTTGAAACTATGTAAATCAATTGTCGAAGACTTTCAAGTGGATGAAAAGCAGATTGCTCCTTTGGAATAATTAATAGTTTAATATCCCGAAGTCTTCAAACTAAATGCTTCAATTAAAATTGCTTTGAGCGTTTCTCCAAGAAAAAATTTGATTTGTTTGCAAGTAAAACGTTGAAGATCAACTTTCAACCAATTCTTTTTCTGCCCAGTCTTTTGAAAAGCAAGCAGGAAGAACCCCTAGATTATTTAGTCAGATCTGATCCCAGATCTGTTTAGTAGTAAACACACGAACACATCTAAAGCGTCGCATCATCTCTTGCGCATTAAAAACTTTATAGGTTGACGTTTGTGTGGTACAGAACGTAGTAGACCTGGTAAACTAATTGATCTGAACTTCGGAACAGTTTGGAGAACTAAACACTACCAACACTTGGTAGAGGCATAAATCAATTGCAAGTTATACACGAAGACTCAATGGAAATATGTGGGCTTGATGGGTTAACAGCGGTGTGATCGGCGGCTCAAGATCGTTTGAGAAATAGCTGAAATATAGTCATCTTTAACGCTGTTTAGTTTTGTTTTCCAATAGAGTAGACCCTTCCGAAGGCATGTAGGGATTTTCATGTGAAGTTTCCTTATGGTATGACAGTGAACTATGCTAAAATTTATTGAATGAACCAAATTTTACCATTTTTTGATTGGTAGCGTCCTAAATGAACACCCCTAGAAACGCAAAACACCAGTATTATGAAACTACATGAGATGGGTAAGAGATCAATAGAGGAATAACGAAATAAACGTGCGTTAGAAGAATCCTTTCAAGAAGCTTTTACTCTTGAGATTTCGATTGTTTCTCAAAATGAATTGATATGGTTTGGTTACTTGACGCTAGAAGGATTCAACATGTTTTGTTTTGTTGACGTTGATAAGTGAACCTGCCGATGGACCGGGCTTGATAGTCATATGGCTACCGGTTCTGCCTCATAAACAGGAGGTCTTGGGTTCAATCCCAGACTCGTTCCTTTTTTCTACTTTTTATCTTTTTATATTTTTTTCATGCTCGAGCAATCAATTGAAATGGAAATGGATTTCATACCGTTTCAGTCTTCTATCGTATACCTACAACTTAATTAATTCTAGCAGTACCCAGCCAACACACGATCGTATATGATGTCACATAAGATGCTAAAGTGGAGGCCATATAGGTACTTCCCCATACAATATTTACGTATATCGCCTCCACTTTAGTGTCGTATATTGCAGCATATACGATTTTATGTTCCGACATTTCCAGGATACTTTTCAATACTGGCTGTGCATGTAAAGCGAAACTTCTTTTTTTCGATGTATTGTTCAAGCTCAAATGTTAATAATCATTTCACGATGTGTTAAGCGTTCTATGCCGAAGGCGCGGCACTGGTCTTTCGGTTTTTCTAGTTCAAACACTAAACTACGGTTAGAATAAAACTTTATTATTTATGTATCACTTGTTTGTACAATTATAAACTTCTTTTACATTTCAGCACTTTTTTATTACAATTATTACAATTAACACTTTCGTATAACTATTTCACTATTTCCCGTATGACAATGTCTTTCCCAGAGATATTAACACTTTTTGTTTATCGATACTTATTCTGAGACTCTAACACCGATTTTCGATTTTACCGCGACGGACTATTTAACTGTTCACTTATGTTTTTTTTTTTCAAAAAGTTAATTAATTTAAACTTAGATCTCGATTCGTGCACTAGTCACGAGTGTCGAGGTGTCTAAGGGACAACCCTGATTCAATTGGAGTGTTCGGTAGGCCGGCTAGGGAAACCTAGAAAGCACCGAATTCCAATAAAGGTGCTGCTGAATATTTGGGACTGACCCCGAGCTTGGAAAAGCGCACGGTATTTATAGTCAATCTGAGTTCTGAATTTTATAATGATTTCATGAATTGCATCAGACTGGGCTTTGGACCCCACGAAAGTTCCGAGAATCCTTAAATAACGTAACCATTTTCCTCATCCCACATTTATCTGTTCAGACTATGTGGTTTTAATTTCAACTTCGTAAATATCCTCAATTTTTTTAGCATCCATTCATTACTCAACTTTGCATTCTTTATGGATGCTCCTCAAAGTTCTTTTGCACGAAATGCCTAATCAGCTTATTTGAAAAATCCATAAATTCCGAAACATCTTCCTTTTTATTCCAATTTTTTTCAACAGTTATTTAATTTCTTGTCATAGATTACCTAATTCAGCCTTAATATTGGACTTCCATACTTTACGAAACTTTGCCCCCTTTTTTGGATGTTCCCTTTAAAATTCTCTTGGAAAAATTCTGTTCTCTTTCCACTCTCTTAAACTCTCTTATTTCGAGCACACATTCAAGTTGCTACTTCAATTTACTAATGTATTAATTCATATATTTTTTTGTATAAAATGAGTATCTCTAAGTCCTGCCCCTTTCTTTACACATAAACTTGAACATTGCTGTCTCACAGAGTAATGTTCAACAAGTCCCAAATGTTTCATAATGCATGATACTACTAAACCAACGGAGTTGTGGAAACATTCACCCATTCACCAGCATGGGTTCTTTGTAAAACAGCGCACCATACCGCCGAGCTATTAACAGCTACCGCTTGTATTACTCTTTGATTTTAAGTATACTCTTAAAATAAATCAATAAATTGCTTTCTCTTTCTTTCAACTGGGCTTTGAATTAAATTCCCCTTTCCCTGAAGAATCATTACCCCTTCGGGACGGCTCTTCCTTTTCCGAACCACTCAGACCCCAATATCAATATTTCTCGGGTACTTATTCAAAAGGACGTATGTGATTTTGTAAACAAAGATTCAAACGTCTGTTTGTCCAATCTGATGGCACTCCCACGCAAACCAACACCAACAACAGGTAGCCGAAGCCTCCCCCTATCTGTCAATGGTGATGGTTTGCGTGGGAGGGCTCTCAGATCGGACAAATCGACGTTTGAATCTTTGTTTACAAAATCACATACGTCCTTTTGAATAAGTACCCGAGATTTCCTTTCAAGTTTATATTGGTAAGAACAAAATCATGTTCTCTCTGTTTTTCATACTGGGCAACAAACCCCTTTATATCAATACACCTGCATACGTGTATGTAGATTCAATGAAGACTCTTATTGTCTCTATCATTTTGGCTAAGTTATTATTCCGCGCTCCTCACCCAAACAAATTCTTTCCTTAGTGTCCTATACATATGCGCCAATGCATCATCATCAATGACGATCGCGGCTATGTACCGCTATATCGTACACTGTCCAATATGTGAGCACGTTTGAACATGTCAATCCACCGCACTCCAGTTAAGTAAATCTGACTAAGCTGTTTTCGACGGTTTCGCCAAACCGTGATAAGGGTATGCGATATTTCACATAACTTTTAAATTGATGAAAAGTAAATTAACTCAACAATTCCTACATGCAATATTTTTAATTTATGTTGATTGCTTAAATTACTTTGCGTTGAGTAATTGAATATATTCGGCTTTGTTTTTACAGAAATAATGGACAGTAGGCAACGATTGCTGCTTGACGTTTTTTTCTGCTGCTGATAATTTTTATTCTTGATCCGCCAAATTTCAAAATTTTGCAAGCCTTTTTCGAAGCAGTTAATCCTTATCAAACTTACAAAACTTCAAGAATCAAATCATTTTTAATTGCTCTACTCGAATAAAAAGAAGAAGATTAAATTCATTTTGCATCTGTCTCTGGAACCAACGAAATTCGAGGGATTTTGGCAGAACCCGTCCAGCGGAAATACTGCCTAGAATAAACGAAACAATCTTATGGAATATCTAGCAACGGGTATGCCATTCGTGCCATTTTATTTGATTGGCCTTGAAAACATCATCCCAGCATCGTCGGTTGTCCGTTGGGAACGAGCGTTTCTCCAATAAGGCTGGCATTGTGGTGCACTGGAGTCCGAATGAACGAACCTGTGAGTTGGGAATCATTGCCATTGGACGAAAAGGTACGGATAGAGGTTTGGTATGAAAAGGATTTATGAGCATCGGTAAGTGTTTTTAAATTCATATTAGATCAAGTATATACAAAATTATTTCGATTGGTCGGATAATTTATGATTGACTTAATGACTTACACGCTAACCTTATTTCAAGTTATGTGCATATTATTTCTTGTATTGTATATGTATTGCTTTTTTCTTTAATCTTTTCCGTATTGGAACCATATAGAAGTGACATAGTTTTACTATCACCCGATACAATTTAAAAATTCCCAACAGTCTGATCTGATCAGAATGCAATCATTATATAATTGAAAAATTGCTTATTTGAACCGGTCAGATAATCAACATATCTATTTCAAATCCAACATATAAGCAATATCCCGCATCCAGCGATTCTCTATTTTGTTAAATTTTTTTTTTAAATCAAATCTTTTTCTGATAACAAACGCTTTTTTTAGAGGGTTAAAATTTACATTTCAATCTATTACAAATACTAAACGGATAAAGCTCAATCCTAGATTTGAACATCCAAAATCACACTGACGTCATATATAGTAGAATACATACAGGAGGATCCTTCTGTTGTTGATAATCATCTTCGTACGGTATAATGTTCTACACTAGTTTCATACATAAACAACTCATTAAAAGGTGAACGCACTTCATGTCTACTTTATACCTTATTATCACAAACATCTAAAATCATAAATATCTCATTAAAAAACACACAAAAAAAATCGTAAAACAGTAATTTAAGACGACCAAAAAGCAAACAGGACCCGTTGTCTGGCAATCAATGCTATACTTTAAATCCTGGCCGACTTTAAACAGCAATCAACAATGTTTTATTCATATTCAAGATTTTCTACAAAATATCACCATGTTGTTATCAATAGCTGGCTGGATACGCTAAAATATACAGAACATTTGGCACACAACATATCGCGCCAACCACGCCATTCTTCATTGTAGTTTCCATAATTATTCAAAAGGAAGTAAATAAATTCTAACGAAATGTAGAATGATACACAGTTCAACACATCATTTGATCGTGACTCTGTTGTAAAGTATTTGGTATGGGTAGCATTTTATGCAAATAAAATGCTTAAAAAGCAACAAACCGCCAATAAATAGTAGGTAAAAAATAACTGATATATTCTTTCTGATATTTACAAATATAAACCCAATGCTCTCTCATCTCCCTAGATAACTCTGAGTACCCATCTTGTGTTTTTCGCTATTTTTCCGAATTGTTGAATTTTTTCCGATAATCAAAAATAATTACTGCAAATTATTACTTTTTAGTGCATGTTATTTGACCAGTCATTCTACCTTATACACCGAAAAAGTTTAAAATATAAGTTAATCAAAGAATTGTTAACCCAACAGGTTTCGTTGTTATGAATACGTTTCTGGACAATTAAAGGTCGATTATTTTCCTGATTTGTGGTCGTTGTAGGATTATACAAAAAAAAGAAAGTATGTTTTAAAAATGAGTTAAGTGTGTATAAACATTCTGTCTAGAAGTGGTGTGAGTAACGTTGTTATGTAAAGTTTTATTTTCTTGGTTTAAATAAGTTGTGTATGAGTTTTCACGGGGTTATTGAGATAATGCAATATATCACGAAGCTATTATAAGTAATTATGATAGATTTTTATTATCTCATGAAATAGTGCTTGAAAGATCGTGTTAAAGTGCGCGTCGGTTCAGTTCAAGTTACGCGTATCTCGGTATGCAAAAGTTACCAAGCTTACATTGTGCGAGATTTTCTCGGGACAATCCAGGTAAAAATGAAAGTTGATACAGTTCTTGAGAGTGTGTCGGTTCGATCGTAGAAGCGCGATCCTCAGTATGCAGAAGCCACCGGGCTCGCATTGTATTAGTTTTTCTTTGTCGCGATACCATGAAGGTAAAATAGTTTTTAAAATAGTGTTCTCTTAAAAAGTAGAACGGTCTCGAGGCCACAGATTTTTATGTTTGTTTAAAACAGAACGGTCTCGAGAGCACGGAATTTTTGTTCTACTTAGTGCGGTTAGTAATTGAACTAATTAGTGCGCGATAGTCAAACTACACGTTATACACAGAATGCCGTTTACCAAGACGAACCCCGCTACATGCCCTACCCCATATCTTCCAACATCCCAGTGATTTCTCGTGGAAGTGCAGATGACTCGTCGGCTTCCATCAAAGCGAGTATCACGTCAACATTTTCCTACCCATTCCTTAATTGACCTGCATTCGGACACGGCCGGCGCTGGTATTGCTTTATATTGGGTCACCAGTTTTTACACATTGAGGATGATGTGGGGTGATAAAATCGGAATATTACTGTATCAAAGGCATAACGAAATTATTATTCGTTTTGTATTAGGATATCTCATCAGTAATCATGTTATGCCTAAAGTATTTTTGATATTTTTTTTATTATTTCTTGTCATGTTACCTCTTATGCATATCAAGTTCATACGAACTGCTGTTTTCAAGATATTAGCTTCTGCTCCGGCTCTATAACAAAATGGTGTGGCGTTTGCCATATCACGAAGTATGCCATGGAAGAAGCAAAACACATAAAAATAACACCCCAGACCCCAGAGGAAGTGCTTCCCAATGTATGCTTATATCTATTGAAATACAGAAGATCGGATCCGACAACTCGAACCATGAGCGCATTATGGGACGCCATGGTCTCGGAGAAATGAGCGAAAACGGAGAGCTGTTCGCAGAATTTTGTGGTAATAACGACATGGTGATCGGGGGATCGCTCTTCCCTCATCGACCGGTTCACAAGGTCACGTGACGGCTTTACAGAAAATCAAATCGACCACATCTGCATCAGCCGAAAATGGAAACGGAACCTTCTTGATGTACGGAATAAACGTAGTGCCGATATCGCGTCTGATCATCACCTCCTCATCGGCGAAATACGTCTGCGAATTGCGCGGATTCGTCGGCAGGAGGAAAGAGTTGGACGACGATTCAACACACGCCGACTGGACGATGCCACGGTGAAACAGTCCTTCGTTGAAGACCTGGAGACGCGTGCTGCAGATATTCCGGAAGGTGGCAGCGTGGAAGACCAATGGACCGCCATCAAGAATGCCTTCATCACCACCAGCGAGAACAATATGGGCGAGCTGCGCACCCAGAGAAAACAATGGATCACCGATGAGACCTGGAGAAAGATAGAGAAGCGAGGAGAAGCCAATGCCGCGATAGAGCAATCAAAAACCAGAGAAGCCAAAGTCTTAGGCGGTCAACAATACTCGGCTCTTGAGAAGGAAGTTAAACGCTCATGTCGACGGGACAAGTGAGCGTGGGCAGACTCTCTGGACGACGAAGGAGAAAGAGCCGCAGCAACCGAGGACATTCGCCTCCTCTACGATATCTCACGACGCTTAAGCGGGGCGAAGATGAATGCAACGATGCCTGTGAAAGACGCGAATGATCAGTTATTGACCGACCCAACTGACCAGCTGAAACGCTGGTTCGAGCACTTCGAACAACTTTTTGAAGTGCCAACCAGGCCATCACCACCTCGGCATGATCTGCCTAGGATCCGACGTATAACACGCGTCAATACCGAAGCTCCATCACTGCTAGAGATTCAAACAGCCATCCAAAGCATGAAATCGAATAAAGCCCCAGGGGTCGACCGCATATCAGCCGAGATGCTCAAAGCTGACCCCATGACATCCGCTCAACTACTGCATCGTTTATTTCGTAATATCTGGGACACCGCAACTTTCCCGGTCGACTGGATACAAGGTATCTTAGTGAAGGTGCCCAAAAAGGGTGACCTGACTGTATGCGATAACTGGCGAGGCATTATGTTGCTGTGTACCGTTCTCAATGTTCTGTGCAAAACTATCCTAGCCCGGATTCAGGAGAAGATCGATGCGACTCTCCGGCGGCAGCAAGCTGGATTCCGTGCCGGAAGATCCTGTGTGGACCATATTGTCACGCTCCGCATCATTCTGGAGCAGGTCAACGAATTCCAAGAGTCCCTTTACTTGGTATTCATTGACTACGAAAAAGTTTTCGACCGTCTCAATCACTAGAATATGTGGGGCGCCCTGAGACGCAATGGAGTTCCTGAGAAAATCATCGGCCTTATCGAGGCACAGTACGAGGCCTTCTCGTGTAGAGTGCTGCACAATGAAGTCTTGTCCGACCCTCTCCGGGTCGTAGCTGGTGTGAGGCAAGGATGTATTCTATCACCGTTACTGTTCCTCATCGTAATCGACGAGATTCTGGTAGATGCGATTGACCGTGAACCAAACCGCGGGCTGTTATGGCAGCCTATAACCATGGAGCACCTAAATGACTTCGAATTGGCGGATGATGTTGCACTCCTCGCGCAACGGCGCTCTGATATGCAGAGTAAGCTCAACGACCTTGCCGAGCGCTCCTCTTCGGCAGGTTTAGTCATCAACGTCAACAAAACCAAACCGTTGGATGTAAACACGGTGACTCCTTCCAGTTTCACAGTAGCCGGGCAACCAGTGGAGAATGTTGAAAGCTTCCAATATCTTGGTAGCCAAATGGCGTCAGACGGCGGTACCAAGATCGACATAAGCGCACGGATAAAGAAAGCAAGGGCTGCCTTTGCGAGTTTAAGAAATATCTGGAAAACAGGCAGATAAGTGAACGCACCAAAATACGAATTTTCAACTCTAACGTGAAATCTGTGCTGTTATACGCTAGCGGAACATGGTGTGTATCAGTGGAGAACACTCAACGGCTGCAGGTGTTCATTAACAGATGCCTGCGATATATAATTCGGGCCTGGTGGCCTCACAACTGGATCTCCATCGTCGTTGTCACCAGAGGCCGATAGCAACAGAAATTCGGGATCGGAAGTGGGGCTGGGTCGGCCACACTCTACGTAGGGGCGGAAACGAAATCTGTAAACAAGCATTACACTGGAACCCAGCGGGACATCGCAGCAGAGGCAGACCCAGAGGCTCATGGTGGCGAAGCCTCAATAAAGAAATAAAAGATGTCGGCCGAAATCTAACCTGGCAACAGGTTAAAGCGATAGCCGGGCAACGCTCAGGATAGAGATCTTTCAAGTCGGCCCTTTGCACCACCGGAGGTGTACAGGATCCATAAGTAAGTAAGTAAAGTCTATATTGCATGCAAGTTGTAAGCAATCTTGTTGGGAAGAGGGCCATTTCTGCGAAGAAAAGTGTAATTTTCCGCATGGCAAGTTTTACGCGCTGTTTACTTTTCATATTTTTTTTTCTGTGTAGTTCTCCAATGAAAGACCTTTTCATCATAGCATCTTCCAGTCAGCATGTCTTCTAGCGGTCCATGGAGGAAGAGCGATAGCCTGATCACCATGACGTTGTCACCCCAATATTCTGCAAACAGCTCTCCGTTTTCGTTCATTTTACCGAGACCATGGCGTCCCATGACATGGTCGTAGTTTGAGTTTTCGGATCCGTGTTTTTACGCCCACTGGTGTTTTGTTACGCTCTGATCCGGTAAACAGCAATACACTGCCATCGTTACCCCATCAGCCTAGTCAAGACTATTTCGGATAACTATCATCAGGTCGAAGGCAAGATGACGCCAATTCAGTTGTTATCCGCGTCTTGGCGATACGCTTTTTACCTTTTAAGATCAGGATTGCCAAGTAAAGGATACGTTTTAATATATAAATCGGATATCGGTATCATGGTCAGGATACGACCATTTTATTTTGGATTGGTTTTAGAGTGACTGAGTGTGGCGGAAAAGTGACTTTGAAGTAGCGGAGTAGTTGAGAGTTAAAATACCAGGGATAAGTTCGTGACTTTCATTCTGACAACAACAACATCATCGATATTTACCCGTTCATATAACTTGCAGAGTAATTCGACTAGCATTGCACCTGTCCGTAGTTAGCTATTATAAGCTCTGCACAAACAAACTGCTGTATACCTTCGAGCAGTACATACTAAGGCGTAAGTTTTGCTGGTGCTTTACTTTTGTTGATTTCTAGTACATAGCTCGCACGCAGAAAAAAAGCTTCCCGAATCCGTGAATCAGCAAAAATACACCGTGATTTAATTCATGGATTCGGGAACACCAGTCATGTTTTCCAGAACGTTTCAGAAAACGTAACTGTGTTCCCGAATCCGTGGCTGTTGTTCACGAAAAAATACACCGTGAACTTGTTAGTTCACGAATTCATGGACGCTTTTTTGCGTGTGCGGTTTTCATTTTTTGAAACTCCAACGAAGTGTGAAACGTGAAGCGAAACAATTGAAAACTATGCTATCATTTGGTTCACTTCACGTCGTAGTCGTACTTCTCTCAACTTATTTATTTCCGCTCTTTACATTTCCACTTCTTCGTTTTCTTCTTATACTTGTAGCTGATTATGTTTTCTGACTGCGGCCCTTTTCGTATGTATTCCCGGCTTTGGTGGACAACATTTCAGTGTCCACTTTTATTCTAATGATTTTTTTCTCCTTGCTATATTCAGTATATTTTCGACTAGTAGGTTGATGACCACCTTTGCAATTTCTGCAGATAGGTTCCGAATAACAATTCTTCAGCTATTCATTATGAGTCCCAGAACAGTATCTACAGGCAGTGTGTTTCGAATCTATTGTGTTGATGTGTCCATACACGTGTAGCAATTGTAGCATAACATCGGTCTCGCATAGTACTATCTTGTTGGAACTCGTAAGGGACCAAAATAGTAAATATAGGCGATACTGATCCCTCAATAGTAAGAATGAGTGTAGTATTCACTATATTTTATCATTGTCTGTCGTCTGTCGTGTCCATTCTGTTGTGTTGTTCTTTGAACCTCTACGACACCTTGTTCAAACAGTTCCATCAGTAGTTCCGGCTCAGTCATTTGAATCTGTTTCGAACAAAAATACACTTACTTATTGTTATTGTCTTCATTTAGAATTAAATTTATGTATTCTATTAGAAGAAATTACAAAAACTCGCGGCGGTGAATAATGCGGTATTAGGGCTTCTTCTGTTCCATCCACGTTTAGCAGACGTTTTGCCTGTTGTATAATTGGCACTATCAGCACGAACTTCCATCTCCTTCAGGGATCCCCTGTTTCGTCTCCTATTTCGTCTTTCAGCAGGGATCCCCTGTTTCGGGAGTTGTGGCCTTACGCTCACGATGCACTATGACTTAAGAGGATTTAGGCAAACATTAATCAGAAAATCGACTTTCACCAATCATTTTTTCACTATTTTTATTCGAAAGTAGATACACAAGATAAGAAAACTCCAAAATTTCAGTTCCCTACGAGTTATAGTTTTGGAGATTTTATTTCATTTTATCAAAGTTGAGAAAAGGTAAAAAACGCGGGTTTTCTTTCCAAAATCTTGCTTTACTTCATACCAGTTTTTGAAAGGTTTTTTCTGACACGATACCAAGGTTTATATACAGCATTGTAAAGATAATTAAGCTTTCATATCATGTTAACGAAGATTGTGATATCATGAAGTAAAAATTTAAAAAAATCAAAATAGGAACGAACAAAACATTGAAAATTAGAGGTATTTTCAACTTTAAAATTCAGCCACTTTTTTCCCGCATTTCCCCGTGGAGATATTTAGTTGGGGATTAACTACATTTGGGATGTGAACTTTAAGATTCCCATGGAAAATCTCGCGAAAACTTGCGCCATTTTGAGAAAAAGGGATTTAAAAAAATCGCTTTTGTCCCAAAACTTGTCTTGTTTACGTAGTGTGCATCATAACACACAAATTTCAATATTCTACTGTAATAAAAGTTCTTCCCAATTTGTTCTTGATATTTTGTAAATAAAAATTCGATGTCGTTTGAAGATTTCTCGCTTAACTTTTCAAAAGGACCTAAGTAACATTTTTTTCATGAATTAATTTGAGTAGTGCAATCAAAAGCTTTCATGTTTTTCTGTTGATTGCGCTATTCAAATTAATTCATGAAAAAAATGTTACTTAGGTCCTTTTGAAAGTTAAGCGAGATTTGTATATTTTTTGTTACAGAGTTAAAATATTGGGCCCTTTTCAAAAATTAGTCACGAAATGACTGAGATTGTTGCCTAACAACATATCCCTGTTATGACAACATCAAAAACATCTTATAAGCCTGTTTGTATGGGGAGGCCCCATAGTGCGATGCCAGGCTTTTATGTACTACTTCTTAGAAACAAAGGTGGTTCTGCTCGTTGCCGGCAAGGCACTCTACTTGCATTTTTATCTGTTCCGCTTATGAGCAATGGTCCAGATGATCCGCCCTGCGTCTTCACCGAAGAGGTTACACACTTCGCTTTTTCCTAATACTATCGCAAGAAACGTGAAAGGGCAAAACGTTTTTTCTTGTCCATAGATTAGAAGAATGATCCCTATATTTGTAATACATTTTCAATTGTATGATTTCATTTCATTTCAACATTCATTCAAAGTTATGGATCATAGGGTCTTCTTTTATGGATCATATTAATATTTTGAGGGGGTTATCTATCAAAAAAAAAAGATAAATTTGGGAAAAAGGTTGGTCGACAATTTTAGTGTTCAAAGTAAGTAACGCCACATGACACGAGGTGGAGACGTTCCAACGGCTTAAAGATTGATATATCGAATGGAGCTATGCTGAAAGATGTTAGAAACAAATATTAGTTTTGATTATGCCAGATATAGTCAAAAGCTCAGTTTCCAAAACTTTTTTTTTGTCGTTATTAAGGAGACTTTCATCCCTAGGCTGGCTCGTCTCCGGTTTCCAAAACTGCCGAATTAATAAAAACCATCGGAAGTAATATTTCCTGTGCGCTCGTGAAAAAATCAACTTAAACCTCCTTAGCATGAAGTGTATTAGCTGGTTTACAATGGTAATAAACGTTTTATATGAGCGATGGTATTCGCCCTTGCCATCGATGCCATTGAAAAACCAAAAACCCTGAACCATATAAACCACGAGCATTCATCTCCACTTCAATGACATGCAAACCATTGAACGAATCAAATTCAAAGAGAATTCATGAATAAATCATCGCTTGATGCTTTCCTTTCGCTACCTCTGTTTCAGGTGCTGCACATAATTGATGACGTTTTAACACCCTTGACGGCCAATCCATCAACCTCGTTCGAGATATACAATCCGGACGCTTACCAATTCATCCTGCATGCCGAAAATATGGACATCAGTCAGCATCGAATTCGGTAGGTTTGCTCGCCGTCGTCGGACACTTCTAAATTGGGAATTAATTTTAAATCACTGGTAATTTGTCTACAATTCTCCACTGGGATTACAGCTCGTTCCGGCATAAAATGACGATGGCCAAGAAAGAGGACATATACCGTGCAGTTGGTGGTCATACTTTCCTTATCCCAGTTGAGGAAGGTTTCAAGGTAGCGTGGCACACTGGAAGATGTAATGTATGATGATAGTAATATTTTTTTATTTCTGTATAATCAGCCCCCACCACGACCGGATATGATTGATCGTAAAGTGATCGATGGTCACGTTATTCCAAATCGTGTCATTTTCACAGCGCCAGCACCACTGGATGATCCTCTAGAAACACTAGCGTTTGAAGATAACCTCAAGGTTACGATCACGTTCTTCAAACAAGGCGAGGGCAAGAACGCAAAAGGTGAGAACTTTCGATGTAATATAAACAAATAATAAAATGAGAGGTGAAATGGAAAAGATGGTCGTTACCACCATCAGAAGAAAAAGGCCAGGCACCTAAAGAATTTATTTGTGATAGCTTTAAATCTGGCGATTAACTACATATAAAAGCGAGAAACAATGAGATGTAAGCGACATGAGTTCAATATAACAAAATTATCTCTGTTTTTAAAGCAATAATTATATAGTAATGCAAATTTTACAATAATTATAAAATGTGAAAATTCACCAAAAAATAGTATTCCCCAAGCAAAACTATGGACTTCAACTTACATTTGATTCAAACTCTCTCATAAGATACAGGGGGCCACACATTTTTTTTGCAATATGCTTAGGACAGGTATTTACATCCGGAGTCAAATTCCGAATCATAAGCTTAAAACCCATTGAAGGCAACCATATTTGCTACAACTTTACCATGTCAGACATCGCCTAAATAGCCAGTTTTCATGCAGTGGGATTCTGCCTGTGTAAATGATGTCGCTGGCGGGAATCAAACCCCAGATGAAAATAGCTACCGTAACCGTAGGAGTAAACTCTCCTGAAATGCTATGAAATTTATTCGATTGGGAAAATTCTGCTACCTTCGCCAGGCTGTTCCACATCTATTATTGGGGTATTAGCATAATCGTATTACAATATGGCATTTTTTTCACTTGTCCTTTTCACAGTATACGTTCGCTCCAATACAGTGATTGGGGACTCAAAACATGCATCCGGTGCGGTGTTGGCAGAAATAGTCAAAGCAAACATCCCGGTCCGGAACGGAGTGGTCCATCTGATTCATCGGCCATTGATGGTCGTGGATACAACGGTTCTGCAGTTCCTGGAGGTAAGCAAAATCCGTTCCTAGGCATGTTATATTTTTATCGTTTAGTTCACCTCATACCGTCGACACGCAACTAGTACCAAATAGTTAGAGAATAGTCGGTAGTATTACTAACAAGCAAGCAACAGCAAATGGCTTCCAACAAGCAGCTTGCAAAGCATAGAACTAAACCGCTCTCTGGTAGAATGTGTGAAATATGTATTTTTTTTATATCGCCAACATAAAATAGAGCTCGTACTGGACTGTATGTCAGCTTTTGCCAACGACACCCTTCGAACCACCGAATTACGGGTCCATTGTAATAAAATAAAATGTGATTGAGGATTTGCACAACAGCTTTTCGCTAGACTAATATTTTTCATCGCATTCATCTGCGCATCAGATTACGAAGCTTTGGGTGGAAAATATTATTTTTTGTTTGCTTTAAATTATCTTGTATTTATAATTCGATTGAGATTTATGAAAACCGCACCGAATAACAATAGAATTGTGTGTATGTTAGCAAGCTCAAAGTATTTGCTATTTATGTCTGACGCTGATATGTTTTTTTGATGACCATTTTGAAGGTTAAGGTCACTCCTGACAGAATCCAAGTTCCAAAGTGCTCGCGTTTTCGGGGGCACATCACTCGATTCAGAGGCGGCGCACAACTGTCAGTTTTCTTGAAATAATAAAAATGACAGTTGTGCGTTGCTTCCGTATCGAGTGGTGTGCCCCCGAAAACGTGAGCACTTTTAATCATGGATTCCATCAAGAGTGACCTTAAGGGTAACCCGTAAGGAAAATCGCAGAAAGCACTGCGGCGCGCTTTATACATTTTTTCAAGCGAACAAAAATCCTGGAAAAAGTACACGGTGGACAATTTTAAACGTAAAAATGTTTCGAAAACTGTTAACGGATTTTTGGTCTACTGAGCTCCATTGCATACAAAGGAGTTTGGAAGGCCAAAGGCACGAAGCAACTCATCAATAGGATCACAAGCATCATACGGAAATGGCAACCGTCAAGCGGTCATGTGATACCTGCAAGATTAAACTACGCCCCACGGCGAGCCACTGACCATATGCTATTATTTATAAACAAAAAATGACTAAGGCTAGCTCTTTATATAACGTATATCATATTGAACTGTACTTCTTTGTAGTTTTCTTCCCGAGGCATTCTTTCCATTCCCGCTGTTTAGTTATGACTTTTACCGTCATTTTTTTCTCGCTCAATCAATTATTTAATTTATTGAAGATCAACTTTTTAACGCCTCTAACTATTTAAAAAATGTAAAACAAAAAATCCAAAATGTACTGTTTGTCAATTTTGGCTTGACTTTCGCTCGAGTCTGAACCAACCTTTCAAGGCCAATCCTTTAAGCCGGTTCACACGTACAGCACTTTTTCAGTTTTTGTTTTCAATTTTTAAAATAGTTAAAGGCATCGAAACCTCGTTGTCAGTAAAATTCGATCACGATTGTCAACTGTATCGAACGAAAGATCACAGCGAACGATGCGTTACAATATCCAACGATTGTCGGCGGAAGGAGTATCGGCTGAGTACCGCCAGAAGCTCAACGAACGGATAAGTGCAATCAACGTTAGCGACAACATCAACGATCTATGGGAGTCGATCCATGGAGCGGTGAGCACAACAGCACAAGAAGTGGTAGGCACTGCACAGAGGCGATCCAGGACGGGTTGGTTCGATGTGGAGTGCAGAGAATGACAGACGAGAAGAACGTTGCCAGAAGCCGGATGTTGGTGTCGAGTATCCGATCGAATAGAGATCGATACAAGGAAGGAAGAGCAGCCGAAAAACGAACCCACCGCAGGAAGAAGAAAGAATATGAAGAACAAGTGATTAGCGAGGCGTAGGAAAAAAATGGAGCAGAACGATATGCGGAGGTTTTACGAGTCTGTCAATGGCGTGCGGAGAAAGACAGCGCCATCTCCCGTCATGTGCAACGAACAACTAGGGAATTTTCTGACAGATAAGCAACAGGTGGTGGTGGAAGGTGGAAACAACACTTCGAGACTTTGTTGAATAGTGGAAGTGACGGTGCATCGGTGAGCAGAATAAATATTAGCGACGATGGACAAGCTGTGGAGTCGCCTACACTAGATGAGGTTAAAAAAGCTGTTAAAAAGCTGAAAAACAATAAGGCTGCAGGGAAGGACCAGCTCCCAGCTGAACTTCTCAAACATTCCAGTGAGCAGCTTTATGAAGTTCTGCACCATATTATGTCGAAAATATGGAAAGACAAGGAAATGCCTGCTAGCTGGTTGGACGGTCTCATGTGCCCTCTCTTTAAGAAGGGGCACAGACTAGAGTGCGCCAATTACCGAGGAATAACCCTCCTTAATTCGGCGTACAAAATTATGTCCCGCATTCTATTCAACAGATTGAGACCGCTTGAAGAGTCCTTCGTCGGTGAATTCCAAGCAGGTTTTCGTAAGGGCCGATCAACGACGGATCAAATGTTTACCCTGAGACAAATCCTTGATAAATTCCGGGAGTACAACTTGCAGACACATCATCTGTTTATTGATTTCAAGGCGGCGTACGATTCAGTGAAACGGAATGAATTATGGCAAATTATGCTTGAATATGGTTTTCCGGCATAGCCTATCAAGTATCAGGCATCGAAAAATATGGGTTTAGCTACATTTTTTGACGGGAAAGGTCAATTTACGAAAGATGATATTATGAGCATCGAATAACACTACAAAATGAAGATCCTAGTTCCATATCCTGTATATATGTGTAGCTCCAATTACCTGGTATCTAGATTCCAGGTTGGTTACAGCGTCGTTACCACTGGCGGAGACAGATATGGGGCACCATACTATGCAATCACACCATTGTTCTTGCGCCAAGTGGTGTTCCACCAAATAACAATAACTGGCGCCGCCAATCAAAGGTCAGTCGATACACCTATGCCGGACGTACAGTAGAAGTCAGTTCCTACTTCATCGGTCTTGGGCAATAGTCCTTCAGTTTCCCCGAACATTTTAAACTACAAGTCAGTTCAACCGTGTGTGTTTGGCCTCCCGCAATGCTTCCGTCTTCTATCCGTTCTTCTGTTGAATAATATATTCGCAATTATTTCCTCCGACATGTACACCAAGGGAATAGAACGCACACTTCACAGCACGAAAATGCGCACAGACGAATGACGCCGCTATACGCAAGGCCACGAATAACAAGTCGAATACAGTCAAACCTCCATGAGTCGATATTGAAGGGACCATCGACTTATGGAAATATCGAGATGAGGAATAGCAAATCTTTGTAAAGCCGTTTGAAGGGACCATCACAGTAACCCAGAAAATATGTTTTAATATGGCATAATTTGCTTCCTTGAGTCGATATCGAGTCATAGAACATCGACTCATGGAGGTTTGACTGTAATTTAGATATGTGGATGTTGAACAAAGTCTACCATGCATGGCTATAAAATTACAACAAAATCAAGAATTTCGCTTTAATAAACAATATAATTGATTACAATCGACTCTCTACATCTCGATGTTCTATATCTCGATATCTCTCCCTATGTCGATGGTTTTCTCGGTTCCTTCAATCCACATACATTTTTGCTTTCTGCATCTCGATAACCTCCCTATCTCGATGTGTTCTGGTCATATTTTGTGCAGGATTCACTCTATCTGTTTTGATGTATTCAAAATTCTAGGTTGCTAGACCGACTTGAGGCAATAACAAACACTCCAAAATCAAGAAATGACATTATTCATAGCATCAAGCTTTTTTCGATCTAGTACCCATAATTTGTCTTCCATTCCTTGATGTCTCCTTATCTCGATGGTAAATTTAATATCGAGATGTGGAGAGTCGACTGTAGTAAAATAGTCCTTCTCCTCAAAGACCACTTGAACTTTTTTTTAAATAATTAAATTAAAAATGAATTTCGTATCCAGAGGGGTGCTTACTCAAAACTTGCCAAATAGAGTATCCTTCTCGACTAGACTCGATCCTAGGTCAATCATTTTCAGTCCCCATGTTTGTTTAGCGTTTCAAATCCTCTTCTAGTGAAACAAAAAACCAACGTGAACGCAGCCTGCGGACTCTTTCGAGTTCTGCACTGAACATTATTTTTGCTTGGCGCTCTTTCGGCAATAATCAACGTGTCCAAACCGTCATAGCCATCTGTTATATTAGGTCGTGATCCATGCGTTGCCGTCAGGTGCCCTTCTCATGTTTACCATCGAGTATTGTCCGCAGCACCTCACGCTCAAATACTACAAAAGCTCTCCAATCAGCTCCCTTCAAGGTCTAAGTTTCATGCCTGTATAAAGCCAGCGGAGAATCAGGATTTCATATTCACTCGCATATCACGGGACTTTGACTGCTTTCAAAGTCCGTAATAAATCCTATTTACAGTTGCAGTACGCCTTTTTACCTCCAACCAAAAGCACATGCGATGCACACCAGCTGTCCTAACCACTCTTCAAGTGCTATTAAATGTCCAATTATCGTTCAGTAAATTTGTGAATGCATCGTTCCGCTTTGATCCTTCTAAAGTTACAAATGATGTCGAAATTACATATGCAACCTTCAAACCTGACTTCGATCCGCCCCGCGTAACACGACCTAGCCGTATTAGTTTCGCCGGAAAACAATGGTCTAGCACAATATGCCATAATTCATTTAATTTCACTGAATTGTACGCTACTTTGAAATCAATAAACAGATTATGCGTCTATCGAGGATTTGTCTCAAAGTAAACATTATATTCGTCATTCATCGGTCCTCACGAAAACCGGCTTGGTATTCACTGACGAAGGACTGTTCAAGCGGTTTCAGTCTATTGGGACGGGACGGAACGCCGAATTTCAGTGCCCTTTCCTGAAAAGGAGGCAAATTATGACGTCCAACCAGCTAGCAGTCAGTTCTTCCTCCTTCCATATCTTCGGTATAATATGGCGTATTATAAACCTCCATAATCGTCAGTCTCGGGCGATGTTCCACCAGTTTCCCCGAACATTTAGGGTCCCCAGTTCCGATTCCACAGCGTCAGTTCTCTGTTGAATATTGCTTTCACTATTATTTCTTCCGACATTCGTACTAAGTGTCCAGTCCACGTTCTAGATGTGGCACTTGAATAATGTGTTTTCGATGAAATCCACCGTTCGGAATTCACGTTTTCCGGTTCTGGGCCACCGTTTTTCCTGGATTGATGCCACGCTCACGCCGATCTTCTGCAGCTGACGAGCCAGGAGCCCAACACGTGTGGGTTCATTCAAAGTTCTTATGTTACAAGATACGTCTTGTCTAATTGTTGTCCTTTATTCGTTGTCGGGTCTGTTGCCATAGAATCTATCAGTTTGCTCTACTTTTGACTTTCTTGGTAACTGTAGAAACTTCGATAGGCAACCTTACCAGGGATGCGCTACCTATATCGCGTTGAAGAGGCTGCTTTCTCGATGTTGATACGATGTACCACAATGTACATAGTTTAGCTTAGAGTCCATCACAGGCACTCGGACGATGATCAGCCACCCCGAACTTGGGGAACATATGATTGTCAATCCAGAGATGGCGAATTTGATTCTCGGTCCGGTCTAGGATGTTCCAGTTGGAATGTAGAGCCATTTAATAAGAAGAAGATACCAGTTTGATAACTTGTTTTCATGGCTTGTTGATTCGAAGAGATATTTACCTCTCTTTCATTGTTATCTATTGAAAGTGATTTCTGCAAACCCTGACACCAACATCCGGCGACAAGTTCCTCTCATCTGTCAGTAAACCTTTGACACTCCACATCAAACTGAGACAACTAGAGCGACTAGTCGTCTTTGTGCAGTACCTATTACTGAGGCTTTATCAAGACCTTCTTCCTTCAAGTAGTCGGATTAATCATTTATCGGTGCATAGATGTTGATTACGCTATCATTGCGGAATTGCTCCGTATCCTCAACACATAGATGCGTTCGTTAATGGGATTCCAGCACATCGCTCACTTCGTCTGCTTGTCCATCACTATATGAAACCAGTTCCACGATTGATTTTTTGTCTACATACATAGTTATATATGTAGACGAAGAATCAGAAGGAATAATTTTTGGCTGTTGCGCCCTTTTCAAATGTTGGTCTAGAGGTGTTACATTTGACTGCACAGTGTTGGTCGTGGACCCTGAATTCACGTTCGCTTGATCAACCGGACTTCTTGGATTGCGGCCACGCCTACTCCCACTTTCAACAGTATCGAATCAGAAGGCTCACTCGTCCAAGTACAATGACATACCACGCACCGAGATTACAGATTACAGTCATAGTCCTTATTTCATTGCCATGTCGGTTGCCAAAAGTAAGGAACGGGTGGCAACTAAAAAATGGAATAAAAAGAATGGCTCGGGAAAAAAATACAAAGAAGTACAGTTCAATCTGATATTTGTTATACGAAGAGTTGTCCTTAGTCTTCAAGCTAAGACTAATGAATATTATAGCATAAGGTCCGTGGTTCACCGTGCGCCGCAGCTTAGTATTGCTGGTACGACTTGACGGCTGGACGGCATTGAAAACCATATTTCGCTCTACGAGAGTTTTATTCAACCATTATAAAACCAAAATGTTACTGGGGAGGGAATGCTACCCAAAATGTTACTTCTCCCGACTTGAAAAAAAAATTGTAAAGTGTATAAAGAATGCACATCGGTTCAACAATAGGCGAACATTTTAGCCGTTCAGCATTTGGCGAGCTGCCCTATTTATGAAAAACGGAAAAAAATTACCAGCCGAAGTTTAATGCGTTCAAAATGCGGATATCAACTCACGTTCCCTCATATCCTCTGAATTTCGGACAGCAAAAACCTTTGATTCCACTCATCCACATGCAGGCTAAAATATGTGTATTAAAGTCCAATGGTTTCTTCCATCCGGAATGCGGGGTATGTGAGCAGAAATGTGATAATAGACCTCTCGGGACGATCGGATAGGAAGCAATAATTCCATTTACTCGCCGGAAGCTCGTTTCTTTATCCTTTTATGAGATTCCTTCATTGGTTCGACCCGGCTCAGAACGATGGAAAATCAAGTTGTGGATGGGAAATCAAGGTTCACAAATGTCTGTTTCATGCAATAAAGATTTATTTGTTTAAACTTTTGCAGTAAACCAAGTTCGAGTAGTCACGAATAGCAGAGAATGATTAATATATTCCACTTGTGGATTGAACAGTGTATGTTTTACTGAAGAAAAGTTGAATGCAAATAGCGGTAAGTTCTATATGCAATTTGAAGCGAATAAACATGAAAAACCGGCTCAATTTTCTTATAAAATAACCATGTTTGGAAATAAAAATCTCGATCGTTTTTCTTTGTTGTAGCATTACTGTTGTATGACGCTTTGATGCTCGAAAAGGCCCATTTTTTTCCATGTGCATTAGCCGCACTTGACAAGTATGAAGACGATTTACAATGGGGAAAACATTTATTTTATTAAAAGGAATATTGTTTAATTTTAGAAGACTTCAAAGAGCTCTTCAAGAAGTAGATCTCGAAATTCAACACTTGTTCCCCAGCTATGAATCAATGAACAAAAACTAACCGTGACGATTTGTTCTAGCAGCATGAACACTGCCTTACATAAAACAAACCAACTCATCAGTTTGAAGCAACATACCCACCATAACTTATAAAATACTCCCAAAATCAGTGATATGGAAATTTTCGCCCCGGTCAACATCGCTTCCAAGCTTTACTTGTGCACTAGGTGATTGCTGTTCCGGATTAGTGCTTGTATCCCCGAACACGTCCCTTACTTCATAGTGGAGTCTCAGTCAACGCATTCGGAAGCGTGCAATTCCCATTTAAAAATATGCCGTGATTTGCACTAGTGGCAAATTTTGCATCAGCCAACACCAGAGTGAATATTTTTAGTGGTCCAGTAGCTGCACTCAGGATAAGGCATACCGGGTATATGGCCAACAATCATATACACTGCTGGCCAGCACTCCCGAATGATATTTCCTACCATTATGGTGACAAATGAAGATTATATTTTTTGAATCATAAACTCTGCCTTCAGTTACTTTGTTTATTAAAATCTGGTTATGAACACATTATTCCATCGTTATCACACAAAAAAATCAATTCCGTTTAACTAACTGAAAAATTCAAGTTGATAAGCATATGTGTGTCACACAAGGTAAACATTTCTGCAATGGCAGGCCATAGAAAAGCTTTCGATTGATAATTGTAAAAAACAACATAAAGGTGAAAAGCAGACAAACTTTCAAAAATGCAGTTTGTGGAGGATCCGCAAATCTTATATCTGTTCGATCCAAATTTGATTCATGACAATTTCAAATATGACTGATAAATAGATAAAGTATTGCTTCAACACAGTCGTTCTTAAATTATTCTAAATTGAATGGTTTACTTGTTGAAACATTCGAAATAAAATCATCTATTAGATGTTGATACATTCTCGATATTCGGGTTGACATTGTGATAAATTTCCAATATCGAATTATACCGAAGCCGGTAGAACAACCAGAGGATAAAACTACAGCAATCCCGGGAGGCTTAGGCCGTCAAACGTATAAAAAATATCAGATATTATTATTGAAAGGAAGCAAATGTGAAATAAGCCTTTGAAAAAAAAAACTGTTTTTTTTATCACATATATCCAAGTGCACAGCACTTTGTGAGCGAATTGCACAAAACCGTGTTAAGCATACTTGTACTGAAGAAGAATTATCTTCAAAGGGATTAAATGTTCACTGAGCATTCAATTTAGTTAAACAAGCAGACTCTCCGCTGTAAAATAAATTGTGTTTGGTTCGTAATTTGATTATTCGTGTTAAGCAACCAAATCTTGTGAATAGCACCGACTCTATTATTTTATTATTGATGTATTTTTATAGCTACAAAAACATTGAAATTTCGCTTTGCAATTATATTTCGCGACTCACAAACTTAGTTTTCTTTATATCTGTGAATTTTGAAATTACTTCAGTTCAAATTTGGTAAACTTTTCTGAAGTGGAATTCGGCTCGATGTTAGCTTTAAAAGCTTTAACTCCAGAGTCAATTTATTTATAAGATCTTTGTTATTTCTTATTCTCAGATAATTGATTATAACTTCCTTAGCTTTTTGAATTCATGATCGTGGGATGTCGAATGACATTTTCTCAAATCGTCGAGCTGATTCGAACAGCATGTGAACTTTAGACCTATTAGGGAAGTGTTGGCGAGTCTTGATCTTGAATACATATCCCTTGTCCACCAGTTTTTGAAAGTAGCTAATGTTAGACTGTAACCATTGTCCACCCATCCCCTTGTCTGTCGTAACCCATCACGAATGTCTTCCTTTTTGTCCTTTTCAATGTCTATCGTTAATCCTTTCGTTGTTCTCCATCGAGAAAATATTTGTTTGTCCCGTTACAGATGTGAAACATCGCCAAGAATTTCTAGTTTCTAAACATTAACATCGTTACCACTTAAGCACACTAAAATCCCCTCCTTTCCTACTGTATTGTTGTATTCCCACTACTTACTGGATAATTAATTCGTTTGTTCTTATCCATAGCATATCTTGATACTTCGATGATATTTCGGTACAATTTTTTTATATTGTTGCCTGTTCTTTTAACATCTCTTATATCAATCAAGTCTATGCCATGTTTTGTTATTCTGTTCATGGCTTCTGTCCGGATAACAATCATGCTTTGGATGGTTGTTTGAATCTCTAGCACTCCTCACAATGGTTTTTTGCCTGTCTCATATACTAAGTATACGTAAAGGCTATGTGATCGCTCCTCCGTGCGCACCCACCCAAAAAATGTGACAAAAGTGTCACTCATTTTTCAGGCACTTATCCTTAACCGATGTGCTTGTAACAAATTCGACGCAGACCTCTATCCCATTGTTTCCTATTAAAAATTGGCGAGATCGGACTATGGGCTCAGAAGTTATGGCCAAAATACTATTTTTATAACACACGAGAAAGGCTCCATCACCGCTAGGTGGATTTATCTGGGTTTTTTCCTGTAAACAAGGAATCAAATTCAATATCTCAGAACTCCGCTGGACTACATTCCAATCCAAAATAAATTTTTCGATAAGGAATTTGATACCCAGCCGTTCATGGCATGCATCTATTTCTGTCAGTTTTGACCAAAAAACGGTATTTCACCCTATCTTTACTCTTTAAATATATATTTATTTTGAGTGATTTGGCATAGTTAATCTTTATCAATTCTCGACCAACAGGTTCCAATCGAAAGTTGTTATGTCCCTCCATTATATAGATGTATTAGTTTTAATTTGCACATACTGCTTTTAAGGGTACAAAGCGATTATATGTGTGATATTTATGCAATGAAAGTATAGAAATCAACTATCTCATGATTTCTTTGGGCTAAATTTCATGTTCTTATATCAAAAGAAAGAGATTTTCATAAGGAACCTGATAACTTTATGCTTGTTTCTGGCATGCACATGTTTGTGGCTGTTTTAGAAAAAAAAAGAACTGTTACCCTATGCTCACTTATTTACACCCAAAAACCAACATAACTCTGTTTGCTTTCAACGGATCAATGTAAAATTTTGAGATAAGGTCCAGTTTTTATCGTAGTTTCGATTTCATTAAGAGTGGTGTCCAGATTCCGGATTATTCCAGATTCCGTTGGGGTACCTACGATTTGGCGTTTAAGGTATTTCGACGGAAACTTTGTTTAATACGGAACACTTTATAACAAAGCTACACATTATATATTTGATGTGATTGTGCGTCTCTATTAGTGATTTTTCATAATTTCTGAAGGGCTTGTGAGCGTTTCTAGGATGTTTCCAGATTTTCCCGGGAAAGTAGTAGAAGAGGTTATTTTCATGTTTAGCCAAAAAATGTCATGCAACAGCTCATTCTTCATGATTTCTCACGAATAAACGTCTGAAGGATCTGTAAAGTGCCAGAGGCCTCATTGGCCACTCCCGGAACCTTACGTAGTGCCCCGAGGGAACCTGTAGGAGGCAACATTTCCGTTTTCGACCAAAATACGTCTCATTGGTCACACCCGGAACAACACGGAATTTCCCTGGTTGCGGAATTATTTCTGGTTGCAGACCAAAACGTGTCATGCGACAGCACATTCTTCATCATTGCTTGACTTCTAATAAGTCAGTAAAGTACGAACAACTTCTTTGGCCGCTCATAGAACCTCATGGAGTGATCCGGGAGGACCTGTAGAAACGGTACCAAAGACCTCATTAGCCACTTCTGGAACATCACGGATTGCCTGTATGGGGGGGACATTTTCATTTGTAGACCAAAACGTATCATGCTACAGCTTATTCTTCACGGTTTCTCGCAAAAAATACTTCTGGTGTCTTTGCGAAAAGCGAAAGATCTCATTGGCCACTCCCGGAACATCACGGGGGAACCTGTAGGAGGGGAAATTTTTATGACAGCTCATTCTTCATGATTTCTTACGAATAAACATCTTATGAGGCTATATAACACAATACAATTTAATTTCCATTCCAGGACCTTCACAGGGTGCCCCAGGGAAACGTCTTAGGGTGGATGTTTTGATTTGCAAACCAAAAAGTTTCATGTGACAGCTTATTCTTCACGGATTCTCACAGATAAGCTTCTGGCGTTTTTGTAAATGGCGGAAGTCCTCATTGGTCACACCCGTAATCTTACGAAATGCCCAGTACCAGTAGTTGGTAAAAAATCCGTTTGCAAATCAAAACGTGTCATGCATCAGCTCTTCTTTATGCTTTGGGTCTATCTCATTTAGAAAATTAAACTTAAATTAAATAGACTTGATAGTGACAGTTCAATAATTATCAAATAACCCAAGCAAGATTATAGGATATAGAATCATTTTTGATCGATTTTTTATTGGTATTGCTGGGTAGCACCAGCCATTCTTATCACCGTGTGTTATTTTTTTTTAATTTCCAGCTGTCACTTTTAACTTTAATTCTCCAAATGAGACAGACATTCTAAATTATGAGTCCATAAATAACAATACACTTTATTGACCAAATCTCACGGGTACGGAACAAAAACCTCTTTCTGAACATTTTTTTAATATTTTTAATTTTTTTACATAGATTGACTTCAAACATCACATAAAATCTACTATTTTCTGAAATAACAATTCACTTAAACTAAATTTGTTTTTCTTTCTAGTAAGGCCGAAATGTTTTTTATTATCTTCTCTGCCTCCCCTCAGAATTTTGTGGTCAAATTTAATTGTTTGATGGGGAATCTCAAATATTTAACGGAAAATTAAAAAAAAGAGCTTTGTGTATTTTTTATTAAAACTGATGAGTTTTTTTTTTTTAATTTTATAAATATATTCATTTATTTTTTATTTTCCACCCCTTCTATTATCAAAAGATCAAAGGGAAAACAGCAAAAATGGAAATTTACTCCGGCCTAAATTGAGAATAGTAAATATATAATGAAGTAATGATTTTTTTTATTCCTTTATTTATTTGGTAGGCACTCTGTGTTACTTAAATGCTACTGTGCCGAGATCTACAGTGGTATTTTGCAGCCAGAATCCACACAGAATCTATTTTTTAGATTTTTCCATTATTCATTGTTGTTGTCGTTGCTGGTCCATCTCGTCGTAAGTCCATTGTGTTAATTTTGTCCATGTCGTGTATCTAATGATCGTTGCATTGTCCAGTTGCCATTTATCTGGGTAACGTTGGAGGAATGCCTCCGAGAAGAACGAGTTGTTAGTCGTCATCAGGGAGCCGTGACGATGAGGCGTGCACCCCAATACGCCACCGCATAGGCTGCGCATCCGGCGGCTGACGAGGGTTTTGGTGGAGGGGCTGGGAATCGAACCCATGACCATTCGCTTGAAAGGCGAACGTGTAGCCAATTACGCTATGGGACCCCCCATAAGTAATGAATCATTTAATTTTTCGCACTTTACAGAATCATCTGAAAATTATTTGTGGGGTATCATTATAATTCCGTTTAGCCGAATTCTATTTGGCCGAATTGCACATCGTAAACAGTTTGAACGGCTGAAAGCGACATAATACCGAGCCGCTAGTTTGGCCGAAAAAGTTTGCTTTAGCAGGTCGTTTGGCCGAATAAGTCAATTGGGCGAAAATATTGTTTGGCCATACGGCCGAAAATGTCATTTGCTGAACGGATTATGTTGCCAAAGTTGTCGCCTAATAGTTTTTTTTTTCTGCCAAACGACCATTTCAGAAAAAACTGCCGACTTTTTTTGTCGAACGACATTTTCGGGCAAATTAAATTTTCGGTCAAACGGCCCTTCTCGTCGTTTTGGCCGCAAGTCGTTCGGCGTAAGCCATTTGTTCCAATGCCGCTTAGCTGAATATCACGTTAATCCAAAAGTCATCTAGCCGAATGCAAATTTGGCTGAAATGAACGTTTGGTCGAAACGGTTATTAGGTCGCAAATGATTTGGCCGAAAATGTTATTTGGTCGCAACTAACATACAGTCAAAAGGCCTAACTGATCCAAAGTTGTGTGCCCTAATAAGTCATTTGACCGAAAATGTCGCTCGGAACAACTTTCGGCCTTGTGATTTTCGGCCAAATGGCTTTCTGCCATTTGATTTTAATTAGAATTTCTTTGGATTTCAACGGAAATCCTTAGGAGTTTCCTCAAAAATTCTTTGGAAAATCAAAAGGAAATTCTTCGAATTTTTACGAGAAGTTGTGTGGAATGTGCACGAATATTTTTAAAGAAAATTTCGGATTTTGCACTAAAGTTCATCTAAATTTCATCGAAAAATTCTTTTAAACTTTCAAGGAAATTAACTCGGGATTTCAACAAGAATAATTCAGAAAAATATATTAAGCTCTTTTAGTGGAATGTATTAAACCGTCTAAGACGAATTAAGTACTGTCCATTTTTTCCAATTAACTGGTGGAATTAAATGGACAGTACTTAATTCGTCTTAGACGGTTGAAGAATAATTCCATAATTTTGAAGAAAATTCTTTGGATTTAAACTGGAAATTTTTCATTTCTCGTAAAATTCTGTTAACTATCTCAAATTATATTTTGCGAGAAACCATGACTAAAAACTGTTGCAACTCAAGTAACAATTTCCATGCTTGTTGGATTTATTTAATTCTTATAGCGGATTTATGACATGAGTCACCATGGCTAATATTTATTGGTGATCTTATTGCTATCATTAAACCTTTAATAAATCTGCTGAAAAAGCTTCAAACGTCAAATGCCTATTGGTCTTGTAAGCAGCTCTGCAGTTTTAATGAAGAGCGTAAGTCCTATTTTCAAAGCTCGATCAAAGACACAATTTTTGGTCGTAATGTGGTCAAGTGAATAACGCCAATAAGAATATTTACACTGTAAAGGGTTTATAACGGATATTTAATAAGAGCAACATTTTTTTGATCGAAATCTATGGCCATATTGAAAATGGAGAACCAACTTCAAGTCAGTGAATTTTTTTACTGAAATTCATGATTAGACGGTGTTTTCACTGCGAAAGACACGTTTTTGGTAATTGATTTGAAGGTTGTCCTGTAGTATTGAGTTTTATTGTCAGTTCTTGTAAACCATTCCTAAGAACTGTTCAGTTTATTGAGAGGACACTTTTACATGACGATATAAAACAGACAGATAGATCAATTTTGATAGAATTTGCTTTATCGTATATTATAATACACTGTCAATCAACTGTGATTTTTGAAAAGAGGTAAAACAGTTTAAATCCGACAAAATGGCGCTTATTGTCAAAGCTTCTCGAATTTCGCGTAAACATAAGTTTCTCAACACAATTTTTTATAAGCTTAATTGACAGTTATAATAAAAAATGTGAATCGGGATGTCAACAAAATCATCAAGAAGATCAGAAAGAAACACACTGTCATTGATTTTTCGATATCCAGAAACATTAGAGCCTGTGGCAGCCCGAAAACAGAATAAAAACGGTTTTAGCTGTTAAAAATCCAACAAATGAGATTGTTATAAATATCTCAAATTTCTGAGATAGAATTGTTTCGTTGATAATTGGATTTCATGTCTAGAAGGTCAGATAATATATTCAACGAAACAAAACAGATTTCTAAAAAGATTGATGATTTAAAAAACATCGACAATACAACGTGTCCTCTTTATAAACTGAACAGTCCTTAGAGCAGAATAAAATTTGACATGTTACTTTGGGAAAACAAGTTTTGGTAAGAAACCGTGAAGAATAAGCTGTCGCATGATACTTTTTTGTCTGCAAACAGAGATGTCCACCCTAGAGGTTCTCCTGAAGTACCCTATAAAGGCCTTGGAATGACAACTAAGTTGTGCTTTACAGACTTATAAGAAGTTTATTTGTGAAGAATCATGAACAATGAACTATCCCATTACATTCTTTAGCCTACAGACATGAACTTTCCCTCCCGCGAGTTCCCCTGGAGTGCTCCTTGATGTATCAGAAGTGGTCAATGAGGTCTTTGGTACTTTACAGAATCACTAGAAGTTTGTTCGTAAGAAATCATGAATAGAGAGTAGTCGCATGACACATCTTGGTCTGCAAACGGAAATGTCCACTCTCACAGGTCCTCCCGGATCACTCCATGAGGTTCTATGAGCGACCAATGAGGTCGTTCGTACTTTACTGACTTCTTCTTCTACTTCTACGACTCTATATTCCAACTAGAACTTGACCTGCTTTTCAACTTAACAGCCTAACTGAAGACCCCTCTCGAGCGCTGTATAGAACAGTAAATTCGAGAGTGCATCACCCTACTCCAATCCATCTAAGGTTACATATGATTTCGAAATTTCATCCGCAACTCTTACAGAATAGGAAAACGATTCTAGGCAGGCAATTCCTCGTCTTCCCATTTTTTCGAAATAATATGGTGCAAAACTTCATAAAGCCTTACTGCCATGTTTGAGAAGTTCAGCCAGGAGCTGGTCCTTCCTCACAGCTTTTTTTGTTTTTCAGCACTTTAATGGATTTTCTAACCTCATCTAGTGTAGCCGGATTCACAGCTTGTCCATCATTGCTAATGTTTATTCTGTTCACCGCGGAACCATCACTTTCACTGTTCAACAAAGTCTCGAAATGTTTCCTCCACCTGGCAGCCAGTTACTTCTATCTCCATTTTTTGTGGTATTTCAAAGACTTCGGTAAGCTACCTTACCGGGGTCGCGTTACCTACATCGCATGCCACCTTGGGTATAGCGGACGCGATACAGCGTTCCGTTAATCAGCCACTGGATAGCAGGCAGACGCTGTTTGAGCTGCACCTCCTGGTGTACAGACGCTTGAGACGTACCTTCGCACTAGAAATACTAGAATAAGAGATCGGCAAAGACGCCATCTTGTTTCCAATCAAACCGTTAAAAGCGGTTCCAAATCGACTTGTTTACTTTTTTCACCCATAAGAGTCAAGCAAAAAGTTCAAGTGATGCCAGTATTATTTCCACGATATCACACCTTTTCATACGTTGCCATTTCGACAGTTTTTCACTCCGCCGGTCTCTGGTTATAGGGTTGCTACTTCGCACTCTAACTGATGTCAAAAGGACAACAGTGCCCGCCCATACTGCACTAACAGCTAAGTACGCAACCTTAAGTTGCCGGTCTTGTCATCGGTCGACCCGTTGAAGCGTGATATAGAAACTTGTGGGGACCATATTGCATTATTGTATTCCCTAGCCTCAATCAAACCGCGAGTACTTCGGATTCCCAAAACTATTATTGTATAAGAATCAGGAAAAACCTATTAAAACAAGATTTCGGCTCCGCAAAGCTTCATGGCAAAAGAGCCTCCCACATAAACGATAGATTCAGAAAAGCAGTGTATGAATGCATTGTTGATCGAGCTTGCTGTCGAAAACGATAAACTTTTGATACAACTGTGCAGTAACCGTTTTGACTGAAATGAAATCACAAACTCGTGTATGATGACAAATAAGATGCAAAAGGCGATATACGTAAAAGTTATATAGAGAATATCGCCTCCACTTGAGTAGTCTGGGAGCGGTTTTCTATAGGAAAAATACAAATTTCACACATTCACCAAGACTATCAGGAGATGTGGCAATACAATTTCATATTTCTTAATATTTATTTCACAGCATATCTAGATGAAATAGAAGCATAATCCTTTCTGTTTTCTGTCTCTTTTCTTTCCTACTATGATTTTAAATGGATTCGCAACCGCATCGCCTTGCACCAAACTTTACAAATACTCCATTGTATGACAAAAAAACTGCCAACCATATCACAACAATCACCACCACTCTCGGGGGGATCTTTCGGTCGTATAATTAAAATCTCCGACAAAATTAACTATCCAACACAATCTCAATCACGGCGACAAACACAACAAAAAATACACTTCAAACTTCACGAAAAACAGTCATTCAGGGTAAGGAAAACTGTACCCCGTTCTCTGTTGATGTCCTTCCTTCGCAGTTCGTATGCTCTCTGCAAATAGCAGCAGACCTCGAACATGAAAACAATTTCTCGAGAGCCGCGGAGGAAGAACTGAAGCAACAGATTGCCTACAGAAAAAAAAAGTTGTGTCAATTTTCGTTCCTTAATTTCTTGTTCGATTGTCCTTCCGATTTTTCCCTAGTCGTATATAGTCTTCAAGTTATTTTCGTCATCGAGTGTATAATTTCCAACCTGTTTCTTTAATATTTTTTTTCGAAGCAATACTACTCTCAAGTCGTACCGGAATGACTGCTAATTTTCGGCAATCCTCTCGAAATGAGACGTGCTTTCCGTGGACGGCTGTCACTGTGAAAAATGAGAACAGCCGGATAATGTAGTTGTTTACTTCCTATTTGCGTCTTTTGTTTTATTCATACCACCCTCCTACACTGGATTGTTTCTCTTATATCAACTGTACCGAGGAAAATTACGTTTGCAGATTTTTCAGCCTCCTGTTTTAGCTTACTTTTCTTGACTTCATTTTCATGCACGGATTAAGCATTTTGATGGTGTTTTTTTGTGTGCAGGTTGTAGGAATAAATTATGACTGTAAGCCATCTCAAGAGCTTACATTAGGACGCTTTTATTTTTTTTTTGGCTCTCTTGTTGTGTATATCGTTGTTATCACTCAAATGTTTCATTTCGTGTATATAGGTAATGTGGATGTGCATGAATTTCAATCATGATTTGTCACTGTTAAGCTGAACAAATGAGATGAGTGTGATCTCGTTCATTGACATGTTGTTAAGTTAAAGTGTTTACCAAATTGAGCAAACTGTATAAAAAGTGACAAACGCGTACTTCGGAAAACGTTCATCTTTTTTTCTAAAGAGAAATTTGCAAAGTTATTTATTACATATTCCTAAAATTATGCAATAACTCGTTGCAGTCTAGAAGACTAATTCGAAGCTAGAGAGTGAGAAGTGCGAAATAAGGAACGAGAAGTGGGGAATGAGAAATAAGAAATTTTTGTTTCTTCTTCTTTCGTTCAATTTTCTTCCTTCCTTCTTTTTGCTTCTTTCTTTTGCCTCCCTTGCTTCTTCCTTCATCCTTCTTCATTTTTATTTTTTTTCCTTCCTTCTAACTTCTTCCCTCATCCTTTTCCTTTCCATCCTTTTTTCTTACTTCTCCTTCTTTCCTTATTTGTTTTCTTTCGCCTTCCTTTTTCTTTTTTTCATCCATTTCAATTCTTCCATCTTTCATTTCTTCCTTTCTGTTTGCGTTTTCCTTCTCTTTTTTCTTTCTTCTTTTTTCCTTTTTCCTTCATCCTTCTTTCTTTTTTATTTTTTTTTGTCTCCCTGCATCTTCTTTCATCCTTCTTCATTTTTATTTTCTTTTTTCCTTCTTACTTCTTCCTTCATCCTTCTTTTTCTTTTTGCTTCTCCCTTCTTCCTTATTTTTTTCTCCTTCATCATTCTTCCTTTTTCATTTTTCCTTCATCTTGGTTGCTTCTTTGTTTCTTCTTCTTTTTTCCTTTGTCCTTCTTCTTTTTGAATTTTTCCTTTATTTTGTTTCCTTCTTTCTTCTTCCTTCTTCATACTTTTTTTTTCCTCTTTCCTTTTCTTTCTTTTTCCCTTTTCCATTTTCCCTTTTCCCTTTTCCAATTTTCTCATCCTTTTTCCTTCTTGCTTTTCCTTATTCCTTCTTTTTTCTTCTTACTTCTTTCTTCCTTCTTCATTCTTCCTTCTTCCTTTTTCTTTCTTTCTTCTTCTACCTTCCTTCTTCCTTGTTTCTTCTTTCTGGAAAGGAAAAAGGAAAAGGAAAAAGGAAAAGGAAAAAGGATGAATAAAAAATAAAAAGGAAGAAGCAAGATACTTCCTTCTTGCTTCTTCCTTTTTATTTTTTATTCATCCTTTTTCCTTCTTCTTCCTTCTTTTCTCTTCTTCCTTTTTCTTCTTCTCTTTTCTATTTTCTACATTTTTCTTTTCTTTCTCCCTGTTTCATGTTTCCTTCTTTTTTCTGTTTCCTTCTTGCTTTTTCACTCTTTCTTCTTCCATCTTCTTTCTTCCCTTTCCTTTATCATTTTTTTTTCATTTTGATTGCTTCTTCTTGTGTTACTTCTTTTTTGTTCTCTCAACATTTTCCTTCTTCAATTCTCACTCCTTACTTCCCACTTCTCACTTCTCACTTATGTCTATTCATTTCGCTTCTCACTTCTAATTTGTCATTCTTGCTAAAAACCGTTCGGCCAAAGAGGCCGTACATTAATTACTTCAGCAATTTTTCTCGGTTTGACAGCAAGTATAGCAAGGAATGTTAGCAAAATTGTAAGATCATATGCAATATGTGTATAAGAGTCTAGTAATTCGTGTATTTGTTTCCAATACGACTTAAGTCTGCAGACGTTAAAGCCACCAATTATTAACAAACGATTATCAATATTTTTTCAATATTAAATATTTGAAAAATTAATTCAAAGAATTTTTACCTGTAACTATTTCTCAATCACACGTTATACACGTTGCCTCATCATTCATTTCCGCGCATCTCACAGAATCGTAAATTCGCACTTCATACACTTATTCGAGAAGAACTTTCCTTGAGAAGGACATGTTTGCACCTTTTTATACAAATACTCATTCTTATTCCCGACACGTTTGAAAGCCAGTGAGTGCTCTGTCAAACAGCTTTCAGTTTTTTTCGTATCCTTCATCATACCTCACCTGATAAACGTGAATCATCTCTCTTTGATAACCTCGTGCCTGAATTCACTTTCGCCTGTCAAGTTTCACTCACTCTACAGAGTCGAATACTTCTGAGAAAAAAAAATGTGAATACAACGTTTCTCAGGGGCTGCCTGCGGTCGAGAAAAAAAAGGTGTTGAAACCGTGAAGTCGTTTCGCATGCGGGGGCGATACGGGCAACTCGAATTCCCACGCCAGTGATTGTTGAGAATATGTTAGCAAGTGTAAAAATAATTTCCCCGACAAACGTGGAAAGGACTACGAAGGGTGAACGCTCCAGCTGTTGCGCTTCTTAGTATAGGTTTTATGTCAACACTTCCAACTGCCATTTTATATAAAAATCGACAGTCAACAATCGGAACTTTATCTCAGGCAAACCTTTATCGAAGCACGTCCGAAAATCGTATTGACTATTGAAAGCAGGGAACCACTTAGTCAATACGTATATTGACTGAATGTGGTTATAAATATGATTATTATCGTTCTCATGGATACTCCAGAGCAGAACGAAACTTTTGCCTTCCCACTAGCGCTTTCATTGAAAGGCAAATTTCTGTTATTGTAACGAGTTTCCTCCAGAGACTTTGACTGGAGCGCGAGTTTCGTGTTCTTGTCGAGAGCTGTTTCAGCAAGGCTGTGCCGAACAGCTCCAAGCTTTTGCGCCCTTTTAATGCCAGCATTTTATAGTCTTGCCAAACATTTTCAATCCTATTTTATAAAATACTGAGTTTGTTTTGAACAGTGCACAGGGTGTCATATTCCCGAACCAAATCCCTGGAAGGGACATTCCCTACATCTTTTTTATCACCTTGTGTGGAAATGGAAGATTTAAATCCACAAATGAGAATCGCAAGGGTTAGGCGTTCCCTTCAGCCAAAAGCACACACCACCCGGTACGAGTTGAAGACGTGAGCGATAAGCTCCTTAGAATAAAATTTGCATCCAATTTCCAGTGCTACTAACCATATAGACAGTGTCGCAAGGTAGTGACATACTCTGCAGATGTTTCGCGTAGTAATCGGAACAGCTGGTTGAAACGGGCGATTTGATGCAATCTAAATCGATTGAATGGAATCGAGAAATTGGTCCCAGCTCGGCGATAATCTTCAGCAGCATTGCTTGTGAACAAACTGAAGCATAATCGATTATGGCCGCAATCCCACAATCTGCAGGTGTTTTTTTTAATGTTATACCCAAACAGTATACTTATAACTCCTCCGAAATGATTTCCTGCGATATTTATAACCCAAGCTGTTTATTACAGTGATACATGATATTATAAACCGCCCATTTGAAATTCAATTTCCCAATTACCATTTGATATCACCACAATCTCATTAAAATTTTGTAGATTCTTTTGCATGTACAGAAAGTTGACATTCCGTGTGGTGAGCAAAAATCACATTACAAATGCATGCATTTGGTCAATTACTTTGTATAAAATTTTTCTGCACATGCTTCGTTGCAACCCCCACCCCATCCACGTATGTAGATAAAAATCAGTGTTTAAATGTCTACTTTTCAATTTCATACCTCCGCCAAATCAACATACCACATGTCATAATAAAACATATATCCACGACACTCATCTCATCACCGCACTATAAACTACCAACTCACATTGCATCGTCTCTGTCGCCAACATGGATGGGCCTCTGCAAATCGCACATCTTACTTGAAAAAATGCGCGGCACAGCTTCTTGGCGTAAGTATCTATGTAGGTAGTTGCTGAATAAATGAGCAGAGTTACATAATGATATAACAAAAATATATATGTATTGCACTATATTAGCTGCCGCATGTACAAACCTACATATGAGGATGATTTTACTGCATAAGTTCACAATTGCTGAAATATTCTTGCACTTAGTTAAAGATCCAGTCACATGTCATCAAAAACCATTTCTCTATACAATTACAGCAAGTTAATGTTATTGATCACACATTTGAAATGGTACCATTTTATGTTTTACAAACCCTTCGAGAAGAAGATCATATCCTATCAAAATTTGTAATAAACTTGAAGCAAAATATTGCTTTACACCATAAAAAAAACATTTTAACCATTAAAAATGGACAAAATCACCGAACATCTGAATTCCAATCTAGACTTACTTCTTACCGCTCGGCTAAGGAGGCCCCCGAACTAGACTAGCCTAGACTAGACTAATGATTTCAGATATTAAAACAAAATTGTTGAAAATAAATCCTGATCCAATGGTTCCTACACCGACAAATTAACATTTCTTCTTGTGATTTTAGTTGAGACACAGAGGTCTTTAAAAATCTATATGTTCTATACCTTGTACCGACTCTTCTAGAATACTGCGAAGATTCCATCGAATCCCTTTAAAACCAATTTAGATAACTATCCATTCAATTGATTTATTGTGCAATTTCACCGATTCTTATGAAAATATAAATTGCTCCACAGGTAATATGAAGGAAAATAAAATGTTGACAAGCTTAATCAAAATGATCCAATCTGCATTAATTCTACGAAACCATCAAAGGATATAAAACGTGCTGTTTGCTGTGTATTAATCTGTAGCCGACCCAACCCCATGCAATGAATGTAATCAAACCCATTTTAAAACCAATTCGACCAGCTCATTGTCAACCGAATTCATTGGATTTATGACACATTACCTGTTTTCGCGATAAAATATACCCTTTCACGTCAGCGATCTATTAATATTGGGCTCGGAAAGATTTCCCTTTTTCGGATCAGGAAGCTGTACTCGGATGCATTCGATCATAATGAATATTATAATTGAGTTGAAAATATAAACCATACCATTTAGCGGTGGTGACTGGCTGACGTGAATTATCGACGCTTGTTTCAGAGTTTTTTTTTCATATTTACTGTAGTCGTTTTGTTCACAGCTATATACAATGTAACATGAGCGGCTGGCGGCTGGTTGTATCCAATTAATTTTCATAAATTGAAGAAGCTTGAAGGGGATTTAAGCAAACCACCATCGAATGCAATCAACAATCGACTTGTAATATTGTATTGCCAATTCTGGTTAACTCGATTGTAGTGCGTAATGAATATTTTATCATGCATTTAAGTAGCACATGAATGTAATCCGAAATGTATTTAAAATTGGATATTTATCGAATTTATCTGCGTAACTTAGCATTATAAATTATTACAAATACAGGAATTGCGATGGTATTGGACAAAAAGCTTGGGATAGGTAAAATTTTGTCGAAATTCAATTTGCTTAAAATAAAGAAAATTTTGATTCATCGGATGCAGAAACTCTTCTAGTTATCTGTCCTAATCCTTAAGTTCAGATTGGTCCACGGACACTGGAGATGTCGTTAAATGTGACGTGAACTTTAGTCATGTTTTATGCTTTCACTAGAACTTAGCACTAATTTGCCGACCAATGCTGGCTGTAGATTGTGAATCCGAATGAATGTGTGAATCGAATATGATGAAATGTTAACCAATCGGAATCATGAGAATATGGCTACCCAACATCTCGCGAGACGACGATTGCCGAAACACTTTCAGGACGATAGTGCCAACTGCCTTTCTTATAATAGATTCTAAGAACCCCGAAGAAGGGGTCGGTTTTGAAGCCGAAACCGTGCATATATGCTTTTTTTGTCAAAATTTATATTTTTTCAAGACGATTAAAAGATACATTTTAGGGACTGTAAAACTCGCTGAACTCTTCTAACATATTCGGGTGTCCTACAAAAATGACATCGGTTCAGGATGTCACGGGGTGGCCATTATCATTCCCAGAATTTAATAATTCTACTTGTTTAGCAATTTGATATCCATACTGCCATAGTTTGAAATATATTTAGAAAATAATAGATTTTGATGCTTCCAGAGGCTTCCCCAATAGTAGGCTGACCATACGTACCGTATTTAACGGGACAGTCCCGTCCAAAGAGCTCCAAAATATTATTCAAACAAATTTAATATTTTAGCAAATATAGTATATTAACAATATAGTCCACTTCGTGAATCCCCATATATTAGACAAGAGACAGCACATTCACACCATCTTGTGTCACAAAAGGTAACTAACGTCTGAAAACGATAACCAAGGGGTGCGATAATTACACTAATTTTACAGTTTTTGAAAGTTTGAATTACTTTTTACAAATTTTTAATTTGAAACTCAGATATCAAAATGGGGTCATGGAACGATTTCTAGCATATTATTTCGACAGGTTATACTGCATATTGAATCATACTTTTAAGCACCCCTCGGATTGTCTTTTCACTACATTGTTTGACTTTTGTTACACCATGGCGCTACTGCGTTGTCTCTTCAAACCAGACAGAGTGGACTATATTGGTAATAGAGTATATTTGATTTTAGGCAGGAATCTAAAATCAAATACATAGAAAGTCCTTTTTTGTATGTTTATTCTTCTTATTGGCATTACATCCCCACACTGGGACAGAGCCGCCTCACAGCTTAGCTCATTAGGCACTTCCACAGTTATTAACTGCGAGGTTTCTAAGCCAAGTTACCATTTTTGCATTCGTATATCATGAGGCTAACACGATGATACTTTTATGCCCAAGGAAGTCGAGACAATTTCCAATCCGCAAATTGCCTAGACCGGCACCGGGAATCGAACCCAGCCACCCTCAGCATGGTCTTGCTTTGTAGCCGCGCGTCTTACCGCACGGCTAAGGAGGACCCTAGAGAGATTTTTCTCTCAATAAAGAAAGTGGACTAAACCCATCAAAAAAGTGTGAGATTATATGTTATTAGTGTTCCTTTTAAAATAATGCTATCTATGCCGTTTCGCATTTTCTAATGATCGACTTTTCTTAAGGTTTTTAACAGTTAATGACAACAGGTGCTTCTCCGAGAGATTTTTTCATACAGTTTCATTTCAATGATTTTTTTCTGCTTATTCCGGGGCAGACGAATTTCGCGCCAACTCGACCAGCGGTTGGCAGCACCATCTCAGAATCGAATGAAACTTGGTGGGCATAAAAATATGGTATATCTAAACCACTCTCAGTTTTTCAAAAATTGTCAAGAGTAACATTTGATGACGGCCTATTTTTTTTTTTCATTGATTTTTTTAAAAATCGATGTAACTCTAAAATAACAAGACCTACAAAAAAGTGTTGTATGGCGGACTGTCGTGAAATTCCCAGAAGTTTGTTGGAAAAATATCCAAAAAATAAAAAACCGATTGCTACACTGAAAAAAATTGATTTTAAAAATTGAAATCGATTTGCAAAAAAAAAAACTCATCTAAGAAATCAATGAATTTTTTACTACAGATAGGTATTTTAATTACCAAATTTTTCTGTGAATAATGTTTCTGTGACATATTTAAGGAAAAAAAAGTTTTTCTAACAAAAACTTTTTTTATGTCCATATTGAGTGAAAATTTATCAGCGTGTTTTATGCCTACAGCGCCGAATATAGACTCTGCAGCCTATCATCAACCAACGACACATTTTGGAAGTATAAAAATTTGTTTAGTAAGCAATTCAGCGTAATCTAACATTAATGTGGAACAACATTTGAAAAAGGCGTATATTTTCCTAGATTTCTTATATTAATGTCAACCACAAATGACCAGATTTACAAAATTGTGATGTTTGATGGACTATTGTAAATTTGTCTGAACTGTAAAATCTGAAACATAAAAGAGCGTTTCGTTCACCGAGAAAATAAATCAATAAATGTAAAGATTAAAACTGGTTTGCAAAATAAAATTGGAGGTCGATTTTTTTTATCAGATAAACATTTTGATTCCAAACGATGAAGCTCGGTAGATAATTTCATTAGAGGGAATTCGGGTAAAGGCACATTAAAAGAATAATAACTTTTTCCCTTTTTTTCAACCGTCTAAGACGAGTTGAGTAACTCCATTCAATTCCACCAATTATTTCGATATCTTTTCAGATACGGAAAATGGAGTTACAGGGGTTAGGCAAAATGATTGAGATAGGCAAAATTTGGCCCAAATTCAAATCCTTATAACTTTTTGAAAAATTGATGAAATTGGACAAAACCGGAAGCATTCGACGGCAAATTTAGTCAAGATTTAGGAACATGCATGGTCACGAATACTGGCCACCGGACACCGGAGATGTTCCGGATTTTCGGAGGCCATGTCAAAAACACATTTTTTCTGCCGCTCGTATTTTTGTGTGGTTTGAAGTTACATCGATGAACACTATTTTCCTAGAAACTAGATCTTATTAAAAATTGAATGCGGGTGGTTGCGCTAAGATCCGTTGAAAAACATCCGAGATATGGCCATTTCAGTAAACCTGGTTCCGGATACTATCGGTACCATATCAATATTGGTATCAAACTTCAAGATTTTTCATGAAGATGCTTCAGGAAGCATATGCAGGACGATCAGTTGCCCTGACCACTCTGTAGTAGGTTCAAGGTGCCCCGGGGGAAGTGGCCAATTTGGAAAACGTTCAGATCCCTATCAATATGGGTATCAAACTTTAAGATTTTCCATGGAGATGCTTCAGGAAGCATATTCAGGATGATCAGTTGCCCTGACCACTCTGTAGTAAGTTCCAGGTGCCCCGGGGGAAGTGGCCAATTTGAAAAACGTTCAGAATCCTATCAATATGGGTATCAAACTTCAAGATTTTTCATGAAGATGCTTCAGGAAGCATATTCAGAATGATCAAATGCTCTAGCCACTCTGTAGTAGGTTCCAGGTGCCCCGGAGGAAGTGGCCAATTTGAAAAACGTTCGGAACCATATCAACTTCAAGATTTTTCGATGTGATACTTCTAAATGCATTTTAGAACCAACAGCTGTCATCTCAACTCTGTAGTAGGTTCCAGGTGTCTTGGGGAAGTGACCAATTTGCCAAATGTGCTTTTGGATTCTCCTGTCAAATAGAGTTCGCCGCAGCACGAAGTTGACCATCTACAAAACGCTCATTAGACTGGTTTGCCTCTATGGCCACGAAAGTTGGATGTTGCTGGCGAAGGACCAACGCGTCCTTGGAGTTTCCGAATGGAAGGTGCTGCGGCGAACTCTATTCGACAGGAGAGTCCAAAAGCATATCCATGAAAAACCTTGAACTTTGATACTCATTTTGACATGGTTTCGAACATTTTGCAAATTGGCCACTTCCCCAGGACACCTGGAACCTACTGCAGAGTGGTCATGACAGCTGCTGGTTCCAAAATGCATTTAAAAGTATCACATCGAAAAATCTTGAAGTTTGATATCCATATTGATATGGTTCTGAACGTTTTTCAAATTGGCCACTTCCCCCGAGGCACCTGGAAACTACTACAGAGTGGTCAGGGCTACTAATCATCCTGAATATGCTTCCCGAAGCATCTACATGAAAAATCTTGAAGTTTGATACCCAAATTGAAAGAGTACTGAACGTTTTTCAAATTGGCCACTTCCCCCGGGGCACCTGGAACCTACCACAGAGCAGTCAGGGTAACTGATCGTCCTGAATATGCTTCCTGAAGCATCCCCACGAAAAATCTTGAAGTTTGATACCCATATTGACAGGGTTCTGAACGTTTTTTAAATTGGCCACCTCCCCCGGGGCACCTGGATCCTACTACAGAGTGGTTAGAGCAACCGATCGTCCTGAATATGCTTTCTGAAGCATCTCCATGAAAAATCTTGAAGTTTGAGACCCATATTGATAGGGTTCTGAACGTTTTTCAAATTGGCCACTTCCCCCAGGGCACCTGGAACCTACTACAGAGCAGTCAGGGTAACTGATCGTCCTGAATATGCTTCCTGAAGCATCCCCACGAAAAATCTTGAAGTTTGATACCCATATTGACAGGGTTCTGAACGTTTTTCAAATTGGCCACCTCCCCCGGGGCACCTGGATCCTACTACAGAGTGGTTAGAGCAACTGATCATCCTGAATATGCTTCCTGAAGCATCTCCATGGAAAATCTTAAAGTTTGATACCCATATTGATAGGGTTCTGAACGTTTTTCAAATTGGCCACTTCCCCCAGGGCACCTGGAACCTACTACAGAGTGGTCAGGGCAACTGCTCGTCCTGCATATGCTTCCTGAAGCATCTCCATGAAAAATCTTAAAGTTTGATACCCATATTGATAGGGTTCTGAACGTTTTTCAAATTGGCCACTTGCCCCGGGGCACCTGGAACCTACTACAGAGCAGTCAGGGTAACTGATCGTCCTGAATATGCTTCCTGAAGCATCCCCACGAAAAATCTTGAAGTTTGATACCCATATTGACAGGGTTCTGAACGTTTTTCAAATTAGCCACCTCCCCCGGGGCACCTGGATCCTACTACAGAGTGGTTAGAGCAACTGATCATCCTGAATATGCTTCCTGAAGCATCTCCATGAAAAATCTTAAAGTTTGATACCCATATTGATAGGGTTCTGAACGTTTTTCAAATTGGCCACCTCCCCCGGGGCACCTGGAACCTACTACAGAGTGGTTAGAGCAACTAATCATCCTGAATATGCTTCCTGAAGCATCTCCATGGAAAATCTTAAAGTTTGATACCCATATTGATAGGGTTCTGAACGTTTTTCAAATTGGCCACTTCCCCCGGGGCACCTGGAACCTACTACAGAGTGGTCAGGGCAACTGCTCGTCCTGCATATGCTTCCTGAAGCATCTTCATGAAAAATCTTGAAGTTTGATACCAATATTGATATGGTACCGGTTAATATATACGTGATTGGAAGGATATACATAATTGACCATAGTATCCGGAACCAGGTTTACTGAAATGGCCATATCTCGGATGTTTTTCAACGGATCTTAGCGCAACCGCCCGCATTCAATTTTCAATAAGATCTAGTTTCTAGGAAAATAGTGTTTATCGATGTACCTTCAAACCACACAAAAATTTGAGCGGCAGAAAAAATGTGTTTTTGACATGGCCTCCGAAAATCCGGAACATCTCCGGTGTCCGGTGGCTAGTATTCGTGACCGTACATGTTCCTAAATCTTGACTAAATTTGCCGTCGAATGCTTCCGGTTTTGTTCAATTTCATCAATTTTTCAAAAAGTTATAAGGATTTGAATTTGGGCCAAATTTTGCCTATCTCAATCATTTTGCCTAACCCCTGTACTTAACTCGTCTTAGACGGCTGAATACATTTCACTAAAAAGAGCTTAAAATATTTTTCCCCTTTTTTATTTTTTCTTCAATTTTATTTGTTACTTTCTTATTTCTACTTGAATAATCATTAATTTGTAAATTTACTCGAACAATCATCTGAGTTGGATTATTTTTAGCCAGGATTTTATTATGAGCGATTGGTATAAAAGAATGAAACTTTTGTGTGCCAGTTATAGTTTTTGCTTTTTTGAAAAGTTCATCAAACTCTTCTGCCATTGTTGAGTATTGCTCATTCGAGATATAACAGAAATGTAATTTAGTGATATTTTTGTCTTATTGTGTAACTGCGCATTCGTACAACTCCCGATGAGTCTAAATAGTATTTCCATAATCTTTGGCAAGACTTGCTCGTTTTGCCATTCGTTTGAGATTGCCACCAATAGCATCGCAAGGGCCCTTTCCGTGCGATGTTGTAAAAAAGTGCCATTCTGCTTCTAAGCCATGTTTTGAATTAAAACTACACAGACTTGCAAAGTTCTTTTTATTTTTATAATGTGCTGCAGCTCCACCAGACACAAAAGCAATTCAAAAATCGATCGACTGTTTCAAAAAGTCAATTAATTTTGAAATGAATAAGTGAACAGCTTTTGTGTCAAGAGTCATTACTTCTGATTGATAAAGCTAATGTTTTCTAATTTACCGTTTCTTTTAAAGTAAACTTCGAATGGATATATTGTTGCCTGGGAATTATTCCAACCCTGAGCAGCATTTTGGATAATGAATGAATAATTTTCAGAGAAATCCAACAGTTCAAGTATTTCACTTTGACCTAAAGTATTGCTGTTTGCCAATAATGTCATGAGTTATAAGTTTATCAATTTTTTCAATAAAATACGATACAAATTCAACTACAGGCTTTATAACGGTGTCTAAATTACACCGATCAGTGTCAGCCTTTGCTGAAAAACAACATCTTCTTTTCCACTATTACAATTAAATATCACTTCAGTTTCGTTTCGGCAACATTGCCCGTTTTCAAAGCAATTATTTGCTTTTTTGTGAACTCTATGGTTTTTAAGCTACTTTGATACAAAAAGTCAATAAAAATATAAACCCTCAAATGATGGTCCACAATTATGTTAGATTATGCTAAATTGCTTCCTAAACAAATGTTTATACTTCCAAAACGTGTCGTTGGTGGATGATAGGCTGCTGAACCTATATTTGACGCTGTAGGCATAAAACCACTGATAAATTTTCACTCAATATGAACATGGAAAAAGTTTTTGTTAGAAAAACTTTTTTTTCTTAAATATGTCACAGGAACATTATTCCCAGAAAAGGTAGATAATTAAAATACCTATCTGCAGAAAAAATTTCATCGATTTTTGAGATGAGCTTTTTTAGTAATATCGATTTCAATTTTTTAATCTATTTTTTTTCCAATATTGTAAACGGTTTTATATTTTTTAGATATTTTTTCAAAAAACTTCAGGGAATTTCACGACAGTCCGCCATACAACACTTTTTTTTGTAGGTCTTGTCATTTTAGAGTAACATCGATTTTTTAAAAATCAATGGAAAAAAATTGGGCTCCCATCAAATGTTATCTTGATAATTAAAACTAAGTATGCAGAGTGGCTAGAAATACTACATCATTATGCCCACCAAGTTTCATTCGATTGTGAGATGGTGCTGCCAGCCCCATAGAAGGGTTGGCGCGAAATTCGTCGGCATTAAAATTTGGCCAATTTCATCAGCGGATTGAACGGAATTAGTAACTTGGTAGGCAAGTATTTCCTGACTATTAGGTCACGCCTCAACGTCAATAAAATAAAGCGCAAGTACAGACATTTTAGTTTTCAGATTAGGTTCGTTTTCCAAAGTAAGTAATTCATTTTTTTTTCAAATCTGCTTTACCACATTTCTTTTCAATCATTTGATTCTTTTCGAAACATTAAGAATTATTCTTATTAAGTCTTTCTGAATAATTTTGAATATTTCGGAATCATCCACCGTAAAAAACGACGGCATGAACAAATAATAAGTTTGGGGCAGTTTCAAACCGAGGGAAAATTTGGGTGGATCAAAGGCTAGATTTAAGGTCCTAACGAACTTTAAGGCTAGTTTACACATCAGGGGGGTGTGAGTGCGGGTTTTCTCTTGTTTCGGACAGCAGAACGATCACGCGATCTGCCGAAATATTGTGTTCTGCATTGCGCGGCCGGTAATAAGAGTAGCCATCGAACAAGTAAGTGCAGTGCATGTTTTAGTCGTCGGGAAAGAAATAAAATATCTATCTTGTGTTCGGTGAGTGCAGAGTAATGCGCTTCCGTGCGGTCGTCCAAAACGCGAATCTCTTCAGTTTTCATACGCCACCGGGCGTGCATGTTTTAACTTTTAACTCGTATTAGTGTTATTTCCCATCCCATGGATCACATCGCTTACCAAATTGAATCCAGATAAATTATCCTTTGTAACTAAAACGATATCCTATCCCAACACAATCGTGGAGATGCAGAGGTATACTCGGTCTCTAGTAGCAACAATCCTTCCATTCCTATATGACCGTAAGGACGTGGCCGGCGCCGTTATTGTCTTTAGATATTTGAGCTCCCGAAACGTGTACATTGAGAATGGGTAGCTAATGCAAGTTCAGTCAATCACGGAGTAGCAACTACGAATTGTGCGATCATAATGCTTTTGTTTTTGTAAAGCTGACCTGAAATTAGTCAAAGAATTGAAAATGTTATTAGCCAACAACAAATTTTGCAGCGAGAAACCAATTTAGCATTTTATGATCCACAATGCAAAATTTTGGCTGCCTTCAAAGCTTCTATTTTCATTCTAGCCCAGTATATCTTTGAATCAGCCGCAACTCCGGTGATCACTGGCGGAGTTAAACTGGGGCATGATGGGGCACGTGACACACCAAATCAAATATTTCCCTAGAATTTAATTACAAACGCCAAAAAAACTGATTTTCCGCCTATTTTTATAATCACTGGCGGGTTTAAACTGGGGTACGATAGAGAGAAATAAAAACTGATTTTCCGACAATTTTTATTAATTTTGGAGAGGAAAACTTCCAGAGGAATACTTGGAGTTATTTTCGAAAGAATTTTAGGAGAAATAAAGTAATTTCTTTAAAAATGTCAATAGGTATTTTTCCGGAAATTATGTTGGAAATTCCATCGTGAGTTCCAGTAATAATTCCTTTTGAAATACCTTGTGCAATTCCTTTGCAAATCTCCGGAAAACTTTTAGGTTTTTCCTTTTGGCAATTTCGAGAATCTCTGGTGAAAATTTCTTTTGAAAAATAATCAGAAATTCCTTCAACTCCAGGAATAATTTTGACACTCCTTCTGGAATTTCTTCGGAATATTCTCTGGAAAGGCTTTTGTAAATTTCTCCGGTAATTCCTCCGGAACTTCCTTTGGCTTTTAGTAAAACCATACGAAATTTCTGCCGGAATAATTCCGGAAATTTTGTTGGGAGGTTTTATATGGATTTTTTTATAGTCATACTATATCCCAAAGGGTTTCGAACAGAGATATTAAAGGATTTTCCAGATGATTTTTAAAGAACTCTTGAAGTAATTTCCGAATGATTCATAAAAGTATTTCTGAATGAATTCCAAAGAATTTCTTCCCAAAGTTTTGGAAGGGATTTCTTATCAAAAAAGGCGGAAAATTTGTTATTTTTCTCAAGACAATTTTGGCGTATATAATTAAATTTCAGTGAAATATTCGATTTGGTGGGTCACGTGCCCCATCGTGCCCCAGCTTAACTCCACCAGTAAGGATTTTTTTAAAGGATTACAGGAAGAATTTGTTTAAGAAAATTCTGAAAGAATTTTTGATGCAATTCTTTAACAAATGGAGGAGTTATTTATGCAATTTCCGCAGGAATTTCTTAAGTAGTTTTCGACATAATTCATAAAGAAGTTCATAAAAATGAATTCTCCTAAATGAATTTTGAAAAGATTTCCTTCAAAAAGGTATGTATTTTTGAAGGAATTTCTGAAGGGTCTTCTGCTAGAATTCCAAAAAGAAATCCAATTTACAAAGGAATTCCTAAAAAAAATCCTAAATTTCTTTGGGAATACCTTTGGTAATTCTTTTAGGAATTTCCTTGGAAATTGATTTAGGATTTTCTTCGGAATATATTTTAAGAATTCTGCCAGTACCTTTTCAAGTAATCCCTTCGGAAACTCTAGGAAGAAATTCTTGGAATTCCTCCGGATCTTTTTAAGCAACTTTTTAAACTTCCAGAAATTCCTGTAGACCAGCGGTTCTCAACCTGGGCTACATGTACCCCTGGGGGTACCTTCGCTGGGCCCAGGGGGACCTCGGACAAAAATGCGTAATGCCGGATGAACCTCGAATGAACAAATTTAAAAAATCTTTCATGCAGACAGAATGATGAATAATATGTTGATAATATGATTCTTAACTATCATCTAGAGTCTACAGATTCGGAAGCCTCCTTTTGGGACGCATGAAGGCTTTTTCCCGAAAAGCTCAGTTGCTTCGTTGTAAGAGAATTGGAAGCATCCTTCTACGCTTCTCGGAAGCCTCCTTCCAAGCAGCTCGGAGGACTCCTTTCAAGAGGCTCGGAAGCCTTTTTTCAAGAGTATCATTTTAAGAGGTTCGGAAACTTTGGAGAGGCCCGGAAGCCTTCTTTTAAGCTTTTTTATAAACGTTCTTTATTTTTCTGCTTTATTTAAAAGCCTCGGAAAGAAAGAAGAGGCTTGGAAGCCTCCTTTCTAAAGGCCCGGAAGTAGGCAGTACTTTGAGGCTTTCTTCTTTAAACTTTCTTTTTTTTCTTTTCTCCTTCTTCTAAAAGACTCGGTAATCTCTTTTAAAAATGCTCGGAAGGCTCTTTTTAAGAGGCTCGGAAGCTCTCCCTAAAAGAGGCACGGAATTCTTCTTACAAGAGGCTTGGAGCCGTACTCTAGAAATCCTCGGAAGCTTCCTTTCAACATACTCAGAAGCCTCATTTTAAGTGGCTCGAAAGCCTTGTTTCAAGAGGCTCAAAAAACTTTTTTAAAGTAGTTTAGAAGCATCATTTCATCTAAAAGGGTCGAAATGCTCCCTTAAAAAAACTCAGAAGGCTTCTTCTAAGAGACTTAGAAGCCTTCTTTCGGGTGGTTCGGAAGCCTTATTTCAAAAGACTCGAAGCCTTCCTTTAAAAGGCACGGATTTTTTTTCTAGAGACTTGGGAGCGTCCATTCAAAAAGCTCCGTAGCCTGCTTCTTTTAAAGGCTCGGAAGACTCCCTAGCAGCAACAATCTTACTGCTTTGTTTGCAGGAGCGGCACTTATGTGATTCGATTTGGTCGTATTTGAGTCATTGAAACTTGTCTATGACAAGTGTGCTACTCAGCTCTTTTGAAAAGGCTCGAAAGCTTCCTTTCAAGAGGTTCGAAAGCCAAAGAAGGCTTGGAAGCCATTGTACTTGCCACACAAGATACATACTCATGCAATGGCGGGCATAGAAAAGCTTTCAATTAATAACTGAGGAAATGCTAATAGAATACAAAGCAGTCCAAGTTCCTGTTGGAATGTAGAGCCATTGAAGAAGAAGAAGAACCTGCCAAATTTTTAACACATTTTGTTACAATATTTATCTTATATAAATAACTCCCCTTGTTATAATTTTGTTTTGCGTTATTGATCGGGCAGGCATAGACTCGAGTGGAATGATTTTTACGAAGTTCGTCCAACTATTTGGTTTCGCCGACGACATTGACGACGACATTATTGCACGTAACTGTGAGAAGATAGATTGCGCCTACATCATACTAAAGATTTTTCGCTGGGACGCCACCATATAGAACAAATTTTCAGCACCGCCACTGACTGATGTCCCGGGACCGCAACCGACGACATTTTTGCAAATGTTGCTCCTGAAAAGAATCGATTTTCTTTTCACAATGCGGCTTTCTAATCACTAACAGCAACGATTCTTCATTTTATTTATGGCCAATTTTCTCTAAGAACCCATATTTTTTGACGCCTCAAAGTATTCTTAAAATTGAAAACAAAAATCGAAGAAGTTTCAGAAGAGTTTTTCGTGAAAATTTAAAAGATTCTTCGGTGGAGTTCCAGATAAATTTTCCGAAAAAGTCTGCTGGAAGTTTTCCGGAGAAATTCAGAAGAAATTGCTGGATACATTCAAAAGAACGCTTCAGAGATTAAAAGAGATTTCAGATAAATTTGGAATAATTTTTCGTGGGAGTTCAGAAGATTTTTTTTTTGTAGAAATTCAAGCAGCGGAAATTCATAGAAAGTTACTTTAAACAAATTGTATGTTCAAATTAAGAAGACTTTCCTGCTCAAACTTTCGTTTAATTTTTATTTAAAATATACAATTTTCCGAGGTAAATTTCTAGAGAAAATGTAGAAAAACTTTTGGAAATTTCAGAGGAATTTTCTATCATGATTTTAAAAAAAGCTGGTTTAGTGGATATTCAGAAGAACGTCTCGTGGAATTTTTTAAGGGAAAGAAGCTCGCACGAAAAATTTAGGAATCTTTTGCGTTGGAAACATTTAAAATTTTTCTGGGATATTCAGATTTGGACTAGTGCATGGATATTGGACTCCATAGCTCTCATATTCATCCTTATCTTGGAGGATGGCAGTTTTTTATTTCTGTGATTTTTTTCCAGCTATGCGCGCTCATATAAAATGAAAAAATCAACTGACAAAATTAATGTTTTGTCTCTTTTAAAATTTGAATAATTTGAGAACGAGATGGAAATGGGAACAGTTTCTACGAAACAAATCTAGGTTCGAATCTAGACTGCATACTTTTGCGTATATCATATTCGTTTATCAAACTGCATATTTAATAATAATGTTAACTAAATAAAATGAATTTAATAATGAAGAAATGAATTAAATTCCAGCATTCTTCGATTGAATAAAATATTGCTTCAAGTTAAAGAAACGAAAAACATGAATTTCTATGCACAGAAAAAACTTTTTTTTGTTTATTCTTTATTAGTGAGTTTTTTTTCGAACGATTAAGGTTACTGCTTCTTGAATTAAAAACATATACCCACATCAATAACAATCAGAAACAAAGAATTGGAACCAATATTACTTTGTTTCTCATTTTTGTAATTGTGCTCTTTTTGAAGTTTTTTTTTTAAAGGAGCATGCTATTGATAATAAAACAAATACCTTATACAAAACATGATTGTGTTGCATTTTCGGAACAATCTATCTTGAGATATTATAAAAAAAAAAATTTTTTCACAAACGGCTGCAGACATGAAGCATGATAATATCTAACCCGAATAAAGAACGGTTTCAACGATTTGATACCTTTTCATCGTTATTTTTGCAGCACTTTAAAACTCATGGTTTCGAGAATCACGAAACAGATGACGAACAATTTGACATCCCCAGCAAGGCAAGGCGTAAAATTCAATATTTTATCAATTTCAAACTAATGGAATGAAATCATCTGCCACAAAATATGCTTAGCACCTGATTCTAATGTGCATGGAAATCAGCCGATGGGCACATTCAACAAAATAGAAAAAAATAAATCTGACTACCCCTAAAATTTTACTCTTATTCTCTGAATTAAATGAAGAATTAAATAAAAACAGTCACCAACTAATTTGTCGCATTGAAAATTGATAGAATAAGTTTACCTTGTAACAGCTGTCCCTTCACAACTACAAACCACCAAAATACACATTTGAACTTACTCACCCCACACAGGTTACAACCCAACATGAATCTTTTGTGTGTTTTGCATTTTACAATTTAATCCTTTCTAACATGAAATCGTTTTCTCTTGTTCGTCTGTTCGTTTTGCTGTTTGTTTTCCGATTTACTGTTTTCTCTATGTTTTTTGCTCGTTCTTATTAAAATTCCCTTTCATTTTTCTCACACTTTGACTTCCGTAATATCAAACAAATTACATTTCCACCTTTTTCTTTCCATGTGTTCTAAATTTTATCTCTGCAGGAAAAGGAGGACGGGCCGCTTTTCAAATTCTACGAATTGATTGCTGACTACGCGCCGGACTTCTTCAAAACCATGAGCAACCTTCAGCAGATGACACTGTTCGCTCCTAGCAACGAAGCGTTAAGCCATCCAATAGTTAACAATTTCATCAGGTAAAGTATTCAATTGAGCATCACAAGTACACATGTTAAGTAACAAACCATTATAAGCAAGTTTGAGAAAAGGTTGAAATAATGCATCAGATCATAACGCCTTGTATTAAGCTATAGTATTTTTTGCACCAAACAACACGAAATAGCACTTGGCTTCTCATTTGCTTATTGTTCAAGTAGTGCCATCCATTACTCAACATTACCTTTCTCATGCAATGAACTTAGATCTTTTGTGTTCTCAGTTGAGAATGGCATCCTTTATCCAACTCAACCTAATGCCACTGAGAAAAAATGTATAACTCTCTCCATACAAAGCATGGCAAAAAATACATGCTTATTTTCTACAACCCTGTATACCAACCAAAATTTGAACAATTTTTAATATATGTAAGGGCAGTTGATGGTCATGTAAAATAGTGACAAGGCTGATCTATGTTTTGTAATCATTTCACTTGCAATATTATGTATCAGACGAAGTGCAACGTGCTGATTATGAGAGAGCAGGGATATCAAAAAATGGATCATTCTAAGGTATCGCGATCGAAATAGGTAATCACTTCTAATCACACCAAATTTGTGTTCCAAGCAAGCAGTCAGGAGGACCTGTCAAGAATTTATTGGAATTGGATCTGCGTTGAAATTTACATTTCCTGCAATCTATTACTCTGTTCCAGAAATTATCCTTGCTGGACAAATTTTAAACATTAATTTTGTATCTGTATAATACAAGATTCAAGCAATGGTTCCAATCATTTAGGCACAGTTTAACTCATTTACCAATAACTGATTACAAGAGGTTTGAAATGAGTTGTAGCACAGTATTTTACCTACAACTTTGTTGAACAGTTCTTTGTATGAATTCCATTAGACACGGAGATGAAGCGCAAGCTACACTATCGTATACTAAACGATTTGAATTGATTAATTGTAGCAACTTTTCGGAAATCAAGTTTTGACAATGGTTATTGGAAAACTCTGACTAAATGTTTGAAACCATCCATGTGAAGATTCTACACTTAATCAAATGTTTCATATACAATTGCGCTTTATAGTGGTGTAGATTTGTCGTATTTAATTTCAATGCCGATTATTTTATTTTCTACAGAAACTGCTCAAATATAACAAAAGGTCCCGACGGGAATGACCATCCCTGTGGGTGAGTCCAGTGTTGACACAGCCAATTTCTACGTTTTTTTAAAGTTCTATTTATTGTGCTGGTTCACTGGTTCTAGTAAAGACGCTTATCTTGACAGTATTCGTTATACATGTTATTACACTGAAATACATACATAGGTAGGGTCGGTGTTTCGGTGGTAATTACCATTGTGTCATATTTCGATTATTTTTTTCTTTTCAAATAAATTGTAAATTTTGTATTTATGATTTACTTTTTAATCTTGTTTTTTTTATTATTATTAATTAGCATAAGTTTTTAAATTATATAAATTATAACGGGAGATAAATTTGAAGTTTCAATCTATTTCCACTTCTAATACAACGCTAAGGTCTGTCTCATTTGGAGAACTAAACTCAATTATACTTAGAAGTGACAGTTCAATAATTATCAAATAACCCTGCTCGCAGAGCAAGAGTACTTTTGACAGATATCGAATCTTTTTTGATCGATGTATTATTGGTATTGCTGGGTAGCACCAGCCATTGTGATTACCGGAAGATTGTTAACCTGTCACTTTTAGGTTGAATTCATGAGCTGAATAAAGTGAGATAATATTACCGAACGCCAATAATTTTATTCTTAAATTGGTTTTCATTGTTTATTGAAATTAAAAATAGGCAACTGACCCTACATCAGAAGAAATCTCTACTAACTACCTCCCAAACAACCACTACTACTATTATTGGTACATCACATCTAATTCAGGAAACAACACATTCACGTAATGTCAGTTTAAAAATTCTTCAACGCACTCCACTTTCTTGCATACTGCACAATATCTATCGATTATGTTTGCCTGCTAATTTATTGCATGCGTACCGCTTGTTGGCTTATACAAACTTCACTCTAAACTCAACATTTTAGATACACGGCAGATAGCTAGGGTCTTTGAAAAATCCAAGCCAATATTTGGTATGCACACAACAAAGTGTTTGTCTCAACAACAACATTTTTCGTGGTGTTTTTCGACTTTTCTCTATAGACGTTTGAGAGCTCTTGTGTATGTCCCGGTTTCCAGATTTCCGAACCGTGGCAGCTCACAAGCGATTATCCGTACCCTGTTGAAAGTACCCAATACTAAACTGTTGCTCTCTTCACTTTTGTTTGCTTTTCACCCTCCACATAATCTGCCATCCTGGGAACGACCTACGCACGTGGGGTGAAAAACTTTTCCCTCATGCAGGAGCCGTGAAAAGCTACGGGAAATCCTAAACCTGCATCTGGTGCGAGACAGTATCACGACCGACAAAATCCGCAAGAACAATCAAAACCAGGTGAGTAGTCCACTGTCATGCGGGATACAAAAGGATTACAGTTCACAAAGTATTAGCGTTGCACGCCGGCAGAACGAGCAGCGAGCTTACAGTAAGCCAAGTGTTAACCTTTGTATGCTTGATTTTACCCCCGGTCAGATCTACCAGGTGCCAACTGGGGCCGACAAGAAGTTTCTGTACTTCAACGTCATCAACAACCGATACGACCACAACCAGACAATCACCGTGGAAGGGGGTGGCGTCAATGCAACAATCATCCTCAGCGACATCGCCGCGACCAATGGCTATCTGCACATAATCGACCGCGTGCTGGGGATTCCGTACATGACCGTGCAGGAGAAGATAGAAACCGATCCGATGCTGAAGTAAGTATTGCCTTTTATTTCTGTTCTATCAAAATATCATTAATATCATTGGTAAAATCAACCAATTGCAATTTCATTTTTATGAAACGTTGTCGTAACTGTAGAGTGGACGATTAATGAATCATCCCCAATAACATTTGTTTATTTGTTTATTTGTTTATTTGGAGCAGGGAAAAGCCCATTTGAGTAGAACCATGGAATCTTTCTCAAATGGATCTCCTCATCTTTGCATATCAAAAGAAATACAATAATTCCAAATGATACATTGTTTGACATAAATTAGTTAATATTATATAATATATCCTAATGGCCTATGCTAATGTGTGATACTGTTGGAAGCTAAGAGGAGTGTAGAAAACTGTTTCTGAAGAACACCCCGTGAAAGGTGAAAATCAAATGCGGTGGAGCAGCGATTGAAGATGCGACACATACTAGTGAATGGCTCATTTTGCGCATAGTTTGTGCGAGCACCTCTCAAGAAAATGAAAGGTGTTGACCGAAGTGGACGAAAGGGGATGTTAAAGTTCAATTGAGAGAGCAAGGCCGGGCAATCAATTCTAGATTGCAGGAGATCTGCAATGAAAAGCGCCTTGGAAACGTCACGACGCTCACTTAACAGATCTAAACCAATAAGTTGGCAGCGTGCTTCATAACTTGGTAAGTTATTTGGATCATTCCAAGGAAGACGGCGTAGAGCAAAACGAACGAATTTTCGCTGAATTGCTTCGATTCGTATTGTGCTGTTTTGGTAGAAAGGAGCCCATACAACTAGTGAATATTCTAGTAATGACCTCACTAACGCGCAGTAGAGCGATTTTAGACATTGAATGTTATCGAAGTGCTTCGCAATGCGGAAAGAAATCCAAGTGTTTTCGACGCTTTCGATGTGATAAAGGCGATGTGGTCTTTGAAAGTCAGCTTAGAGTCTAATAAAACGCCTAGATCCTAACAACAGATTCTCGTCTAATAGCTGTAGATCCGATTTTGTAACAAAAGTCAATAGTAGAGCGCTTGCGGGAAAATGAAATTACAGAGCATTTGTTGGCGTTGAGGACCATGCAATTGATCTCGCACCATTTGACGAAAATGTCGAGTTGACGTTGTAGAAACAGAGCATCCTGATCATCATTAATAGTCCAGTATAATTTGAAATCATCAGCAAAAGAAAGCTTGAAGGATTCGAGCACAAGATTCACATCATTCAGATATACTACATTTACATATACATTTCGGTTTTATAATGGTTTTAAGTCACTCTTGAAGAGTAAATAATGGTCTTCAAGAGCGTTATAAAACTAAAATTGTTGCTTGGGATCCGATCAGGTTCACACATTATATGACAAACACATTTGTATTAAACTTCCATTGGGCCCATAATATAAGAACGCTTATCAAACAGTTCTGTGAATGCTGTAAAGTCAAACAAAAAATATCGAATCACGCCACAGAATCCATCATCTGCCATTTATTGCAGTTTATTGATGAACTTATAGCCTATTCAGATTACGCCATTAATGACATAATAATTGGCGTTTCAGGGTAGATACGCTTTATGATGTAATTATTTACGTAATATTCCATACATTTTGCGCTGTCAAAAGATACCCGTTAAGGTGGTTATACAACAAAGCCACAAATCCGGGCCATCTTGGAAACCACGTGCTTTTTCTAGTGATTTTTCAAGAGCACGAATTGAGAGAACAACAACACCCATGGGGATCACAACATCTGTAGATCGTTTGATTACTCATGCTAAGCAATCGACTTTAATTTCAGCATTGTACAAAAAATATTACGCTGGTTTTGAACTTTTGATAATAGGAGTAGAAAACCGTGTGGTGAATTTGAAATTCACCACATGGCTTGATTGTATAATCACCTTAAAAAGAGTCATAAAGAATTTATTACGAACAATTATTACGAGAGAGCTTTCGTTCTAACTGGGATGCAGGGAGAAATTCAACAAAACAAAACTGACAAGCGTCACGCTCTCTTTGCCAGAGAGAAAATTCTCTCTGTTTTAATTTCGTTTCGTAGTTGACAGTCATGCTCTTTCTGTCGCAGCAGGGTCGAATGCATGTTAGATGGAAATCTTCTGAGCGCTGAAGAATAACTCGGATTGTGATGGTTTTGTGGAAAGCATTTTATATGATGAAAAATAATGATGATAATTATTTATTCTCCACTTATTCAACATGAATTGTTTAAAAACAGATGCTCTCTAGAATTAACATGAAGTATTTACCTTAAACCTAGATTTCATAGAACAAATCGAATAAATTTTTCAAAGTACAAGGGCCAATGCGGAAGACAATTTAAAACGTAGGAATGGTTGTACAACGAATATATTTGATGAATAAACATGATTTCATAAATTGTTTCAATTCTGCTCCTTGAATGGCTTAATATACTTTGGATTTCAACATTTTTCACGTGGGACAACTGTACGATTTGAATGGGATGTATATATAAAGTAGAATAACCTTAAATAAAACATGCATTGGTAATGCATTAATTCATCCAAAATCCAGTTTAAATTATATCACATTCACACGATTCAATTTTGTTAGAAGCTGTATCATTGTAGAGTAGAACGCAATGGTTCAGTTTCCATTTTTGAAAAAAAATTAAATTGCTGAGTTGCCCTTCATACATGGAGATACTGGTGGAAATACATTTTAGTTCGATAATATTTCTTGAAAGTTGGTCCAATCGTCCTTTTTTTATTTTTTTGTGAGAATTCCCAAAACTATCTAAATTTTTCTATCAAATCTCCGTTCGATCATAGCACAGAATCAAAATACGTTTTAAACTTAAAAATAAATTGAGGAATAGTCTGATTCCCCGAAGAACGGCGCACCCAACTAATGAATGTAGCTTCGCTCATTATCCTTAATGAGAGCTTCAAATATTCTTCGAAAATCCATTTTCATATTTTTTTTTATATTTTTTTTTTCGTAGAAACTTTGTTCAGAAAAAAATGCTCGATTGTCGCCACACAAATGCTTGATTTCGCAAATTAAATTTTTAAAACTCTCCTTGAATTCAACCCTGTATTAGCGTGCAAATGAGGAAACATGGAAACGTCAAGATATATTATCTTGCTGCAGTCTGAACACCTCGTAATAATTGGATACCCTCTCACTTAACAAAGTCATAAATAGCCCAATCTGAATAGGCTATTAGGGTGTGTTTGCGCGGGAATGAATAATTGATAAATGTAATCAATTTAGTTTTATCGATGGTTGTTCTTCATGATACACGAGGACTGAGGTAAATTGAGGTGTAAAGGTAGTGCTAGTGCTGTGATATAAAGGTGATTATAGAATGAAGCCCGTGGTGAATTTCAAATTCACCACACGTTTATCTACATACATTTCAAAAAGCCCGAATCTGGCGTAATAGTTATCGTACAGTGCCAAAACTCAAATTATGATTGTTCAGCATAACTAAGCAAACGATCTACCATTACATCAGCCCCATACGCGTTATTGTTCTTTCATCTCGTGCTCTTGGAAAAAATATTGGAAAAGCACGTGGTTTACAAAATGGCCGATTTCTGGCTTCATTCTATAATCACCTTAAAGATTGGCCGTCTTCTACAAAACTGTTCGAGAATGTAAACCAATATTCTGAAAAACTGTTTAGTTTGGATTACATCCGCTAAGTGGGGATACTTGAACCAAACAGCTTTGTTAGATATCTCAGGATATGTGGGATTTAAACGTGCCGTCATTTACAGTTATTTGGGATTTTAAAACCAATGTGTTCAGAAAAGTGTGCTTGGTAGTCATATGGCTACCGTTTCTGTCTTATACGCAGGAGGCCTTGGGTTCGATCTCAGGCTCATTTCATTCGCCTACTTTGTATCTTTATCCATATTTCTCATGTTCCAGCAATCGCTAGAACATGAAATGAATTTCCGTATCGTTTCCATTTCAATCCTGTACCTTCAACTTGACTAGTCTAGCAGTAACTGTTAGAATTGGAAATGCAGGAAAAACTTGTGTCTTACTTTGAAATAGAACTCCGTCTTTTGCGTTCCTATCACATCCCAACAAACAATCTAGTTTTTTTAGCTGAAGTAGCTTCTTTTTGGCTAAATACCGTTTTGACTCGAAGTCCGGACACCTAAGCACTGCTGAATTTTCAGTTCAATATTCCAAACGGAATTAAGTACTTGACACTGAGTGATAACATACCCTGTCAAGATTACCTTATCAAATTTGCTGTAGTGTACTGAAAATGACATTTTGTATGCACGAAATAGCTAATATAATCGAAAACATTGAATATCGCTTGCTTCGAAATCCGGACACAGTATAAGGGATGCTTCAAATCCCGGACAATTTTGCTTACAATTTCCGGACACATCGAGTTTGGCTATATTGACTCTCAAATAGTAAGTGGTAAGAAATTCCGCGGAATTTCGCGAAATTTAAGCATGGCGAAATCTGATTTCTTGATTTCGTTTTGTCTCCTAAAATTACAAAAAAAAATCCCTACAAAAATCTTGCTTTTAACGGAATGTAACGGATTTCCGCGGAATTTTGAAACAAATTTAGATTTTAGAAAGTTTGTCCTAGAGCAGCGGATTTTTCTCTATACCATTTTTGACGGCGATTTTAGAGAAATTTCACAGTTCTCACTCTGCTATGACCGCAGATGACCAAGAGATGGCCTTCCGTATAATCCGGAACGTCCGTAAAATGGTCATTTTGGAAAGTTTGTCCTAGAGTAGCGCATTTTCTTCTATACCATTTCTAACAACAACCTTGAAGTTAAAACACAGTTCTTACTCTGCTATGACCGCAGATGACCAAGAGATGGCCTTCCGGATAGACCGGAACGACCGAAAAATGGTTATTTTGGGAAGTTCGTCCTAGAGCAACACAATAAACCATTTCTGAAGGTGATATTTGAGCTAATGCACAGTTCTTACACTGCTACGACCGCAGGTGGCCACCAGACGGTCTTCCGGATAATCCGGAACGTCCGTAAAAATGGTCATTTTGGATAAATCGAGTCAAGTACTGAAGTCGGCTTCACAGTTGAGGTCGAGATACGTATCTGCAAAGATAACAAAACGTAGTGGCGTTAAATGTAAAGTGCTAAACTCGTCTTAGACGGTTGTCATTTTGGATAGTTCGTGCTAGAGTAGCGCAATTTTTTCAATGCTCTTTACCATACAATATTGTATAGATTTCTCACCTTCCATATGGTAATAATACCCAAGAATATACCTCGCAAACAAATGAATGATGAATTTTATCATAATAATACTTAAATAGTAGTCATTGATGATAATAACCACATCAGGTATTCGAGAGTTATTGAATACCAAATCAATACCTCGTCTAAATTAAGTTATTCGACAAGTATGATGTGTTTGTAATGGCCATCTAAATTCCTAAATCGGATCCCTTTTGAGAAAAATAGGATAGAATAGTTACGGATAAGTTGCGTTTTCTGTTGGACATTTCTAACAAAACACTGAAGACGTTTTATAGAAAACAAAATACGTATTTGTCGACTCAGAATTAGATTATGTACTAAGCGTTAAGGGAAAAACGTATATAACATTAAGTTTTAAAATAATTTGTAAAATTTGTTTCGAAATTTCGCGGTTCTTCCGGGAATTCCTTCGGAGGAATTCCCGGTGGAAGTTCCGGAGGAATTCCCGGTGGAAATTCCGGAGGAATTCCCGGAGGAAGCTCCGGAGGAATTCCCGGTGGAAGTTCCGGAGGAATTCCCAGTGGTAGTTCCGGTGGAAGTTCCGGAAGAATTCCCGGAGGAATTCCCGGTGGAAGTTCCGGAGGAATTCCCGGTGGAAGTTCCGGAGGAATTCCCGGTGGAAGTTCCGGAGGAATTCCCGGTGGAAGTTCCGGAGGAATTCCCGGTGGAAGTTCCGGAGGAATTCCCGGTGGAAGTTCCGGAGGAATTCCCGGTGGAAGTTCCGGAGGAATTCCCAGTGGTTGTTCTGGAGGAATTCCCGGTAGAAGTTCCGGAGGAGTTCCCGGTGGAAGTTCAGGAGGAATTCCCAGAGGAACTTCCCGAGGAATTCCCAGAACTTCCGGAGGAATTCCTGAAGGAACTTCCAGAGGAATTCCAGGAGGAACTTCCGGAGGAATTCCTGGAGGAACTTCCGGAGGAATTCCTGGAGGAACTTCCGGAGGAATTCCTGGAGGAACTTCCGGAGGAATTCCTGGAGGAACTTCCGGAGGAATTTCTTGAGGAACTTCCGGCGGAATTTCTAGAGGAACCTGCGGAGGAATTCCTGGAGGAGCTTCCGGGGGAATTCCTGGAGGAGCTTCCGTGGGAATTCCTGGAGGAACTTCCGGATGAATTCCTGGAGGAACTTCCGGAGGAATTCCTGGAGGAACTTCCGGATGAATTCCTGGAGGAACTTCCGGAGGAATTCCTGGAGGAACTTCCGGAGGAATTCCTGGAGGAACTTCCGGAGGAATTCCTGGAGGAACTTCCGGAGGAATTCCTGGAGGAACTTCCGGAGGAATTCCTGGAGGAACTTCCGGAGGAATTCCTGGAGGAACTTCCGGAGGAATTCCTGGAGGAACTTTCGGAGGAATTCCTGGAGGAACTTCCGGAGGAATTCCTGGAGGAACTTCCGGAGGAATTCCTGGAGGAACTTCCGGAGGAATTCCTGGAGGAACTTCCGGAGGAATTCCTGGAGGAACTTCCGGAGGAATTCCTGGATGAACTTCCGGTGGAATTACGGAAGGAACTTCCGGAGGAATTCCTGGAGGAACTTCCGGAGGAATTCCTGGAGGAACTTCCGGAGGAATTCCTGGAGGAACTTCCGGAGGAATTCCTGGAGGAACTTCCGGAGGAATTCCTGGAGGAACTTCCGGAGGAATTCCTGGAGGAACTTCCGGAGGAATTCCTGGAGGAACTTTCGGAGGAATTCCTGGAGGAACTTCCAGAGGAATTCCTGGAGGAACTTCCAGAGGAATTCCTGGAGGAACTTCCAGAGGAATTCCTGGAGGAACTTCCAGAGGAATTCCTGGAGGAACTTCCAGAGGAATTCCTGGAGGAACTTCCAGAGGAATTCCTGGAGGAACTTCCAGAGGAATTCCTGGAGGAACTTCCAGAGGAATTCCTGGAGGAACTTCCAGAGGAATTCCTGGAGGAACTTCCGGAGGAATTCCTGGAGGAACTTCCGGAGGAATTCCTGGAGGAACTTCCAGAGGAATTCATGGAGAAGCTTTCGGAGGAATTCCTGAGGAACTTCCGGAACAATTCTTGGAGGAACTACCGGAGAAATTCCTGGAGGAACTTTCGGAGGAATTCCTGGAGGAACTTTCGGAGGAATTCCTGGAGGAACTTTCGGAGGAATTCCTGGAGGAACTTTCGGAGGAATTCCTGGAGGAACTTTCGGAGGAATTCCTGGAGGAACTTCCGGAGGAATTCCTGGAGGAACTTCCGGAGGAATTCCTGGAGGAACTTCTTGTCTTATTTACCATCAATTATTTATTCCGCGCCATTCCTAGATTTGATTTCTATCTATTTATTTGGTATTTCCGTGTTTACAAATGGGAATAGGCTTTTTTCTATTGTCACGCTACATACAAAGTTGACGGACTTTCTATCGCTCTCATCGCTCCTTTTCTGCCGTGCGCCACAAGAAAATATGGTGTTGATTACTCTCCCGAAATGGTAATTTTTGTATGAAACTTGGAAAAACTTGGTTGAAGTAAAAAGAGCTTACTGCAAAAATTATCGCTGTCACATATACTTTTTATTACATCAAAATGATCGTTGAAAAATTTCAAAACTTCTGTCAGTTGGGTGTTGCAAAATTTGGTTCCTTTATGCATCAAATCATCGGAGAGAAGTACTGAGAGGCGAAAATTTTAGTTGTACAATTGTTTAGTATTTAGAGCTTAATTCAAATTTGAGAAATAGTAGAAATAGCAAAATTTTCTAGGAACATTCCTTGATAAATTCCAAAGAGATTGCCAGTTGGGATAAGCGAAATTCGTTCCCAATTCCGAGCTATAGACATATAAGTACGAAAATAGCGCTTTACGAAAGAGCTTCCCTCAGACATTAACTTAAAATCGTCAAAAATGCAAATATTACAAATATGGGATCATGGGCAGTGTAGCAATTGTAGAAATAATCAAATCAATAATACATTACTGGTCAAGGTAAAATAAGTATAAAGAACTGATAATATATTGAGTAAAAAATAGAGATTGGTAACAAGCAGGGGACTGAAGAGAAGGCTAATACGCCTACCCACCATTCATTCAATATGGCGTACAATGTTTTTGTTTTAATTTCGTTTAAATCATGATAACAAAACTTCGGAAGTATCGACGAGCTATTTTTCGACATAAAGAAGCCATACAAATACAAAAGAATCGATGTACCTCAACTAATTGCAAGTTTTCGCCAGGAGAAGTTAATTGCCGATAATTAGCACTAACTGCGTATGAACCAATCACCCAAAATGAGCGCTGAATTCGGGTATACTACCCAGAAACTGGGTACCAAAAACAGAAGTACCAAAAACGATGTTGGGTAGAGTGCCATTGTACCGCGGATGACAGGCGTTTCACCCTCCTGGTAACAAGCAATGAAGAACATGAAGGTTATGATTATTAAGTATAATATGTTTATTAAAGTGATTTGCAACAGTTTAAGAGAAGAGCCAGCGTATTGCGGCAAATCTTTATAATAAAGATAAAACAAAGATTTGCAGCCCTAGGTTGGCTCATCTCTGAAATTTGGAGGTGTTGGAGAAGATACCGAAATATTGGCAGACGCAAAAATGTTTATTATCTCAATGGATTCTTCAATTTATTTAAGGGTAGCTCTAGAACGACATTGGATAAGGACGTAACGGTAAAAAATATTCTCTCCGGTTCCTCGTTTGCATACATAGACAAAGAACTGGAAAGAATAAATTTTGGCTGTTACACGCTTTTCAAATGTTGGTTTAGAACTATAGATTTTTAAAATAGTTAGAGGCTTTAAAATTGACCTCAAATTATCCAAGGAATTGACTGAGACAATAAAACTAAATAAATTTGTGACAGAAAACGTCAATTAAAAGCACTTTTAGAATAAAATATAATTTTTTACGATTTTTTTGCCTTTCTTGTTTTTAGATCAGAACAAAAAAAAATATTTGAAATCTTCAAAATTATGTCGGGAATTTTTCTAATAATATCGGGAAAAAGTCGGGAAATATGCGGGAGTTTTAAAATGGAGATTAAGTGGTCACCCTGTCTGCACATATTTCTAATATAATTATCATGTGTATATTACGGATGATTTGAAAGTTAGTCGTTATTGACTTGTTAATACCTGTTCATTATTTTTGTTTGCAGCTTAACCTACCAATTCGGTCGCCTGAACCATTTCAACGAACAATTGAACAAAACCACCAAGCGATTCACTTATTTCATCCCCCGTGACAAGGCATGGATGCAATGGTTCCACGAACACCAAGGAGCGAATTTGGCTGATTTTCTATTCGACAAAGATCAGGTAAGCTCATTCCCTTTTCTTCTAGACAATAGTAATTTTCCCACATTTAAATAAAATAATAAATAACTTGCCTAATTACAAATTCAACTCACCAAGTCCAAGAGAAAACTTTTAATTCACTCTCAAGCTTTTTGTGCTTCCTGAAATTTATTATCCACCAAACAGCGTGATCCTTTTCAACGGCATGGAAAACTAGTACCCTTCTCAATGACACTCTTTCATGAAACTTATGAATTTAGTAGGTTGATTCAAGATGAAAAATAAGCCACAAGCCTTCAGTTTGAGAAAACATCACAACATAAAGAGAAAAGAAATGAATATATAATTTTTCAAAACCCAGCCACCTCGAACAATACAGCAAAATTAAGTTTTAATTAAAATTCAGCACCAGTCGGAAGTGAGAACACACCGTGTACATAGGAAATGAAAAATAAAAGAAACAGAAATGAAACCAGCTTTGGACTCAACTCTCTGACGTGATGTCAGCTCGGTGGCGTATCAAGTAGCGTTAAAGTAATTTATCAATAATTAATTAACATCTTGTCGTCCTTTCCCAACGGGATATTTGCGGCTGACCACGCTTTGGCTTGCTGCCTCTCACTCGCAACGTCCTGGCTTGGGTGATAGTCTGTGCCTAAATTTGCATAATTTTATTCTTCGGTCCACAGTCGCACCATCCCCACGGGCCAACAGAAGCACTCGCTGCACTTCTTCAAGACCGGCCGCTTGCACGAGAGCTCCGAACAACAGAACCGAGACTACTTGAAGTTGAAAAGATAAAAGCTTAGTTCATGGTGGTGTCCCTCAGGGAACTCTTTGATCTTTCGTTCCGACTTCCGAGATACAGAAGTGAAAAACGTGGAGAGAACGATTTTGAAAATGTATGTAAATGCCACAAAATGGTCCCGATGGGCTGGTTTTAAAGCCAATGTCAATAACTTACAAAGCCCAGTGGTCAGTACACCAGCACAGCATAGAGTCGGTTTCTTTGATTTCAAATCTTTTGAGCTCGAGTACGACAGGATGGTTGCAAACCATTTCGGCACGACCGGAAATAGAAAACAAACCCACGTGATTGGTAAATCTTTTTCGAAGTTTACTATCAAACTATCATTAACATCTAAAACAAATACCAGATCGAACCAAGAATTATTTTTTCTTCAATCCAAACATTATAATTAGCAGTATTGTGATATACTTCGTAGTCACTACTGATGTACTTGTGTCTTTCAAAATCACTATCCATATTGTGGTTTTTACGCGGATTTTTCACGCGTTTTTAAGAGGTCCGGAAAAACGTGAAAACCAATAAATAAAAATAAAATTTCCCTGAATAACGCAATACTTCCATAATAGAAAAAATTAAAAAAAAAAACACTTTTAAATGAAAAAAAAATGCAATATAAAAAAAGAATTTCCATTCCACAAATTACGTAACACTTAGAGGGGGGAGGGGGGGGTTTAGCGAAGTGTGACGATCCATACAAAATTTTCAGACGTTTTATACAAAAAGTGTGACATAGGGGGGAGGGGGGTTGAAAATGTCCAATTTTTGCGTTACGTAATTAATGGATCTTCCCTAAATAAATCAATATTAGCAATAAGCACTTACAAAACTTTCCATAAAATAAGTATTTTTTCCCACAAACAATTAAAAACTTTCCACAAAAAAAAATCAATAAAAAGCTACACAAAATAAGAAAATTTCCATAAAAAATAGAAAAAAGCAGTGAGATTGAATAAATTTTCCATGAACAATGAACGATTTTAAAGAAGGTATCATCTATAGAAAAGAACTCAGCTTTATTGCTTTTTTATTTCTCCATAGAAATTTTCAATCTTTTTTGCTCCTTATTTTAATTTTTTGTAGAAAGTTTTCAAAGTTGTTTATGTAAAATAATCATTTCATGGAATGTTTTTCAATTTTTTAGTCCTAGTATGCATTGATTTATTTATGGAAATTTGGTAGGTATTTTTTCAATGGAAAATTCTTTTTTATAATTTATTTTTTTTACTTTCAAAAGTACTTATCTATTTTTGTTTGTTGGAAGATTTTTATTTTACAATGTTATGAAAACTCATATGTGAATATGTACATTATGTGGAAGATGTTGTTTTTAAAAATGTAAAGTTACCACTTTCCCTTCAATGGGACTCGAACCCACGACCCTCAGTAAGCTAGACTGGTGCTTTAACCAACTAAGCTACTAAGGACCTCCGACGGCATTCGCAACTTAGCAGCTACTGAATGAGCTCGTGATTCCCAAATTGGACGCATAGTCAAATCACTCGCAATCCATTTATCAAGCCAACACTTCTTTCAACACTTTTTTTGTTTGGCATTACACTGGGGTCGCGATTTTTTACGTGGGTCGTTTTTCACGCGTATTTTGCAATTTACGCGTTTTTTGAAATCCACGCGTTTTTAAAAAAAAACTTTTTTCACACTTTTTTTCAAAATGGTTGGAGAACTCGAGAAAAGAGCGAAAAATCGATTTTCGATTAAGTAATTTCTACGCGGAATTCGGAATTAACGCGATTTTTGGGATTACGTCGATTTTTTATACATTTTTTCTTTGCGTGTTTTTTAACGCGATACGTATCCCCTGCTTAAAAACCGACTCCATTGTATTCAGTGAAATATTATTTTCTATTTATTGCTTCTACTCCAATTTATTTATATGCAGTTTATTATTTTTTGATGAATTTTTTTAAATTTTTAAGTGAAGTTTTTATTTCAGTCATTACTTGTAGCTGAAACCTGTGCGCCGATCTACTTTGAAGCGGCGGTGGCGTGAATGCAATTTTCTAACCTGGGCTCAATATCTGAGTCAAATTAAAAGAGATAAGTTTTAAAAGAGTCATGAAGAACATAATTGAAAGCTTTGCAAGGAAGCATAAGTAGCTTATGAGAGTGCATATAAAGAAGAGAAAAAATAAAGGCTAATCAATCTGTATTCTACAAACTTTATAAAATCAAACTTATCCCCTCCAACCAACTTCTACAGTAAATAAGTTTATGTCGTGTTTATTGCCGATCCATACCCATAACATGTTTATTGATTTATTTCTTTTCCTTTTTTCCCACTTCAAATCATCGAACACTCGTCGGGCGACAATTACTGAATTGCAGTCCAGATCTGTTCTGGAGCGTCACCTTGTGGTAGCGGATCGAGTGTTTACCATGTCCGATCTGCGGAGCATGTCCAACGATTCTCTCATCCTGCCAACTGTCGGACCACATAATCTACAGATCCGAGTGAAGGAAGAAGACCGGAGTGAGTATATTCCTATGTGGCATTTGTTAAGCATCCTAGTTGTAAGGCAAAGGCGTTAACATGCCTTGCCATGCGTATTCCATTATACTATGCTAGCTCCTTTCTGTGTGTTGTGACCCAAGATATTTGTTTAATCATGGAATCTAAATTCTCCCAAGTTTTGTTGGTTTTTACTTCTTGAGTGTGTCATCAACGAACGCCTGCATATAACGAATTTCAGGAGCACAAATTTGTGACTTGTCTGGTGGTTGACTTATCTACAAGTACTTTGTAATCACAAATAACTCGTCTACTTGCATCACCAGAGCTAGAGAAAAAACTTTCCTTTTAGTTAGACGATATGAGCATGCTGGTATGATGACAACTGAAGAAAAGTCAATTGCTTAACTTTTTTTTACAAAAACCCATTTCAAATTTGATTTATTTTAGAGAACCCACAACAACTGTTCCCCTTTGTCATTCCATTTGATAATACAGTTCCCCTGATACATATTTCACTGCGAATATTTCATAACACCCCGCTAATATATCTGTATATATCATCCATTTCCATCACAAACAAATCGCATTACTCTCGCGGAACAGCCGAAGATGATTATTCGAGTTCACTTCAGTCTGGTGAGTGTCTTCGTTTCGGGGTGCGATGTGTTTTTCCTTACTTGTTACTGCACCACACACAAAAAAAGGAACAAGAAAAACTTATTTTATCACAACACATTACCACGCGAAACAGACACTTGCCTGCACAAACACAAATGGGATTTAGGGATCAATATAGCAAGGGCAAAGCCGATACAATATCATTAACATGTTCCTATATTGATCATATTCACCAGTCGACAGTTTTCCAGTTTCCTGTTATCTTGCGTTCTTACTGACGAAAAATCACCAAAATTGAAACTAATAGTCAAATAATTTGTTTGAAGAACTGCGGCAACTACATAAGACCTTTTTTCTCAATTATGAGAAAAACTACAAAAACCTATTTTTAACAAATTAGCACCAAATATTTCGATTTTTTTAATATACATCGATAGTTAGGGGCAGGGATTGCAAAAATCGCTCTCATAGATAACGAACAACGATAAAAGAGAGGCATAAACCTCCTCAAATCATAACAAGCCATGAAAACAAAACTATCGCACTTGAAGGGAAAGAGGAGCAATATGCCTTAGCTAAGCAAATACTGCTTTAGGGGCAAGCCAGAGTAAACGCGACGAGAGATGCGACGCGACGCGACTCACGTAAAAGAATAACAATCATTATCAACAGGCTGTCAAATTGCACTGTCGCGTTGCGTCGCATCGCACGTCGCGTTTACTCTGGCTTCCCCCTTAGAGTCTTAGCTGTAACGATTTTCATGGGTATTTTTGTCTTTCTTGTATACTAAGTATACGTAAAGGCTATAGCATTGCTCCAGAACAGAACTTTTGATAGATGGAATCTTATGAGCCTTGCTTGTTACTCTTATATGTTTTCTTGTTTTATAATATGTACACGAAAAAGGCACCATCACCGCTAGGTGGATTCTTCTGGTTTGTTTAAGTAACAGTTAAACAATAAAGCTAGCTGATGGCCATTAAAAATTTGTAGAAAATCTCAATCAAATATCAGAAAAGTGGTGATATTTCGTTGCCGGAAAAATCTTGAGGCAAAGCGCCTTTTTACTGGCAGCTTTTGGGAACAACGCACCACGCGCCGGCAAATCAGCATTCTAGTATGGAGAGTGCGTGAAAACGAGTAGTACATTGTAGGTTAGTCCTCCTAGGGCGGTTTGCTTCTCCGAAAATGTGGAAAATTTCGTTTTTTTTTTCAATCTTCCTTTGTTTTGTTTTGACATTTTTTTTTGCCTAACCTACATAATTTTTGGTCTAGTTTTATTACAGCCATGCCAAATACGGTAAATATATGAGGGAATACCCAAAAGGCGAACACTTTGTTCTCGCTCATTTTATATTGAGGGTCATTTTTTTTTCGCACAACTATGTAAAATTTATCATGGGTTGTAGCCCCCCTAATATGTTCATTATCGTAACAGATACCGTAAACGTCTCTCACGGTATGCTACTTGTTAATGCACCATCGATGGTACTCGGCACTTTCCTTTCAGAAACTCCAAGTGTGCGTTAGTCCTCCACGAGCATCGTCCAGGTCTTTTTTTTTCTTCCTAAACAATGTAGGGGGAATCTGCTCAATAGACATCCTGGGTTGACCAGGAAGTGCTGGGTTAGGGGCCACCTTCAATGAGGGAGGCAGGACTTCATCCCCGACCAGCTAAACCGTTTCCATTGCCGCCAAGCCCATCGTCCCTTCGGTACAACCAGAAAGTAATGCTTCAAAGGGGGGCCAGTGCATAACGCACCCTCGAGGTTAGCTGCGTGTCCTTGCAGCATCGAACATCGTGACTCGCTTTTTTTAGAAGAACACCATGGTATCGTGCCAGCGCATTGCCGGCTTTCCAGGTGGCCTTACCACGCCCTATGTCCTCGGAAGGTGGGCAGGGTCGACTTCGCGCCTGCTTCCCTCTGCACGACTGGCATCAAGAATGATGATGCCGCGTGCACCCCAAATTGACCTTTCTGCGATAGGGCCTATTCGCCAGCACACAGAGGGACTTGCCGACGCGGTGCCTACGCCTGCCCCAGCCTTGACGAGGACCCCTTTCCGTCCTCGGGCTCGGAACCCGCCCGGTTGACCGACGCCGCGAAAGCGACGATACCATGTTGTTCTTCACGCGGCCACTTGTTCGATAAAAGGATCGAGTTCGACCACAGGGCACTGGAATGACCCATGAAGCCGACTCCGAACCCTTGGACCACCTCTTATTTGCGCCTGAACTAGCCATTCCTCGAGTCCACGCGCCACCTTCTGTGTAGCTCCGAGACGACTTGGACGATAGCCTATAAAACGGCGTTCCAGCCAACTTCATCTTTACACATCCTCCGGACTAGGCTGTCCGGGGTAGTGTCCAGACCACATGTGGCAAGCATGTGGTCGCGCATTGTGCGAAAACGCGGGCACACGAACAACACGTGTTCCGCCGGTAAAGGTAAAGGCTGTGGTAAATGCTGTGGTCGAGCCCATGACCTCCTGCTTGTAGGCAGAAATGATATCCACTAGACCACTGAGCTTGTCTACGAATTGGGCAACAATTCTGGTAATGAGAAATCGATGCACAATGCACATTCCAACTATACTTAATACTACCACTGAAAGCATAACTGTTCCATGTTGATATGAAATCCATTTCGCTATGGGAAAGTTATGTTTGCCATTTAATCAATTTTTTTAAATAATCAAGGCTTGAAAAATTCTTACCTCCAGAATATTTATATAATTTGAAAAAAATTCCTCGATTTTTAGGACAAATATTGTTTTTCTATTATCGATTATCGAATATCTCCTTACAAGCTTCAAAAAGAAGTTAGGGGTCACAGAAATTTGAAAAAAAAAATCTCAATTTTTTTAATCAATTATTGCTAACTGCCAGCATTTCCTTTTATAGAAAATTTTATGGATCTAGCGATACAAATCAAACCACCAAAAATCACATGATTGCCAAAGAATCTGTTTTGGGAGCTCAGAATCCCTTACGGATAAGATTTTGAGCGGACTTCGGTATGTACTTTCTAACTTCGTTCTGTAGCAGTTAATACGCAGGGCCGTGCCCCAAGCTGGCCCCCCATACCTCAGTATGGACAGAGCAACGCTAGCCAGAAGCTTGCGCTTGCTGGCTTAAACCGCAGAGCTATTGGACATCATCCGGGACAATGCCGCTATAGCTGTGGAGGCACGCTTGCAGGCGTAATTGACGTGGCTACCAAAGGTGAGCTTATCGTCGATCATTACCCCCAAAGAGTTTGATGGAGCGTTCAGAGGTGACCGTGCAGTTGCCTGCCCTTATCACCGCTTGTTGCTCCGACTTTCGGTTGTTAACAACAACCACCTCAGTCTTGTGGTGAGCCAGTTCTAACTTCCTGGAACTCATCCACTCCTCCACAATTGCGATCGAGTGGGCTGCAGTCAATTCCACCTCTTCGATCGATTCGCCGTAGACCTCCAGCGTAATATCGTCAGCGAAGCCGACGATTGCCACGCCAACCGGGAACTTCAACCTCAAGACACCGTCGTACATGACGTTACATAACACCGGACCCAGTATGGAACCTTGCGGAACCCCTGAGGTTATGTCAACGCACTTCCGACCCGCCTCCGTGTCGTATACCAGTACTCGATTCTGGAAGTAGCTTCCGAGAATCTTGTACAGGTACTCGGGAATTCCAAGACGCAGGAGCGCATCTGCAATAGCTGCCCAACTGGCACTATTGAAAACATTCCTCACGTCGAGAGTCACGGCGTCTACGGTCGACTTACCCTTTCGGAAGCCAAACTGGTTGCTCAATAGACCATCCGCACCCTCCGTGCGTATCAACAACCTGTTGAGGATGATCTTCTCGAGCACCTTCCCCGCCGTATCAAGCAGGCATATTGGTCTATATGCCGACGGATCCCCCGGTGGTTTTCCCGCTTTTGGCAATAGGACCAAGCTCTGCCTTTTCCATGCTTCAGGGAAGACTCCCTCGTCCAGGCATCTCTGCATAACAGATCTGAACATCTCGGGAGCCTCGGCAATGGCCGCTTTGATGGCCAGGTTCGGAATACCATCCGGTCCTGGCGCCTTACCTACACTAAGGGACTGTGCAATCCCCGCAAGTTCCGCCACCGTCGACCACCGTCGGCCACCCTGGCCCGTGGCAGCTCCACAAAGGGAGGCCAGGGACTTGGGTCGTGACGTGGGAAGAGTCCCGCGATGATCCTCTCCAGCATCTCTGGAGACCGCTCTGTAGGGGCCATCGCCCCACGTGTCTTGGCCATTACGACCCTATAGGCGTCACCCCATGGATTCGCGTTGGCACTTTGACACAGGCCCTCGAAGCAGGCTTTTTTGCTTGATCTAATCTCAGTCTTCAGAGCGGCTCTAGCAGCCACGAACGCCACCCGTCGTTCAACACGCTCCTCTTCTCTTCTGTGCGTGCTCGCTGCATCCGCCTCCTTGCCCGTAGGCAGGCGCGGCGCAGGTTCGCAATTGCTTGAGTCCACCAGTAAGCCGGTGGTCTCCCATTCCTAGGGTGGACTTTCCTAGGCATGGTGGCATCGCATGCACGCGAGAGTACTGTTACCAGCTGCTCGCCGCTCAGACCGAGAGTATTGTGCTCGCGGCGGAGCGCTTCCTTAAACACCTCGTCGTCGAAGTACGATGTCTTCTACATACGAGGACTAGGCCTCGGCCCTTCTTCCGTCCGCTGAATGCTGGTCGTATAGTCGATACTATAGCGAACCGCCAGGTGGTCGCTGTGAGTGTAGCCATCATCTACCCTCCAGTTCGAACTACCCGTTTGACCAGGGCTCAAGAACGTAACGTCGATAATCGACTCGGCACCGTTCCAGCTGTAGGTACTTTTGGTACCGACATTAGCCAAGTCCACATCCAACATGGCCAGTGATTCCAGCAGGATCTGCTCCCGTTGATTCGTGGATCGGCTTCCCCATTCCACGGCCCAAGCGTTGAAGTCCGCCGCTATCACCACCGGCCTACGCCCCATCAAGTTAGCCGTCAAACAATCTAGCATTCGACCGAACTGCTCGATCGACCATCGAGGAGGCGCATAGCAGCTGCAGAAGAAGACCCCGTTGATCTTGGCAATGACGAAGCCCTCGTGTGTCGAAGACATCAACTCTTGGACTGGGTATTTCCCCGTTGTCCATATCGCCGTCATTTTAGACCCATCGGTGACCCAATTACCGTTCCTGGCGGGTACCCGGTAAGGATCTGCTATGATGGCGATATCCGTCCCCCATTCAGCAACTGTCTGACACAGCAGTTGCTGGGCTGCATCACAGTGGTTCAGGTTTAGCTGCGTTACCTGCACTGTGATTTTGCAGCACGCTTAAACGCCGGGCACTTCGAAACCCCCATGTGGTGCTTGCTGTTCGCAGCTTTGCTGGAACAGATCAAACAGTTGGGAGGGTTCGTGCAGCATTGTGCCTTATGTCCCTCCAATCCACAGCGTCGACAGAGCTTGCTTCTGTCAGGGCATTTGCAGTCCCATTGCTTGTGCCCCGGTTCCAGGCACTTGAAGCAAACTTCGGGTTGCTCATATATGCCCACAGGGCATACCGACCACCCCACCTTGACGCTCCCTAACTTGACTACCTTGGAGGCGTCCGCTGCAGGTAGCCGAACCAATGCTACCGATATTAACTTGGTTTGCGGTGATTTAATTGGCCATTTGGCATATAAAGCACTAGTGCGACAACTGGTACTATAGTACTTTTACATCTAGTCTAATCATTGTTTTTTTTTTCATTTTATAGAAAAACTAAACGCGATTTGCGTTCGAAAAATCTTTTTTTGTTTATTTTGTTTTCGTCGTTGCATTAGAGGTCCATTTGAAACATTACATTAAGTTATTCACATCAAGGATGTTATCGATCATTTAGTAATTTGCGTTCGATTATTTAATAGTTTTTCAATAACTCATCCCAGAAGCTGAATTTCAAAATGTGTTGAATGATGGACATTTAGTGCGAAGGTTTTTCTACAACTCTGCCAAATGGTTTGTTGTTTGAATTCCATTAGTAACGGAGTTATAGTTGCAGTTTCAGTACCTTAGACTAAATGATAACCAAATTCCAATAATTTAATTTAAGTTACTGCAACTAGCGCTATAACTCCGTTATTAGTCAAATTCTAACAACAAACCATTAGGCAGAATTGTAGAAAAACCTTCGCACTAGAAGTCCACTATACAAGACATTTTGAAATTTAGCTTCTGGAATGAGTTATTGACAAACTACTAAATGATCGAACGCAAATTACTAAATGATCGATAACATCCTTGTTCACATCGGTAAACGGTGTTGAACTGTTTTCAACAGGATGAGAGAAATGAACCAGATTTCAGCAACCCACTGTGCCAAAGTGCTTTATGTTCAAGTCATTGAGATGTTTGGCGATATCTGATAGAAAAGCCAAGTCACTCATCTATTCAGGATCATTCAGCTCAATCAGTGGTTTTTCTTTATCTTATAAAACTAGTGTCATTTTCTTTTCGAAAAGAATAAAATCTCTCAAGCATGGTACCACGACTTAAATAGTCAATGAAATTCGCAATAATACAGTAAGTCTCCGTATTCAGATTTCATTTCCATCAACGTCATTTATAATTGGTGGGGGTTGAGTTCCCTAACGATAAAGTTGATAAAGTTGATTGTATTAAAAACGAGCGTTACTACCTGGGGAATATTGATCGTTTTAGCATGTCGATTCTTTTGGTGAATATGCAATGGCAGGGAAATATCGCCATACCTATGTGATTGTTTTTCCTTGTTTAAAATCGTCACAACCCAATTGTTCTTTCCTGTTATTGCTGGTGTTCCATCAATCGTAAGGTCGCTTAAGTTTTGGTGTTTCCTCAGGTGTTTCCCGTTAGTTGTTACCTGCATCAGGATCAAAGCTACCATTTTCTCTGCCATTCAAAGATGGCCATTGATTTCTCTTATAAAGGCAGCCATCTTTGCCACGTTTTTCACGTCAATATTTTCATCGTTTGTGATAGAGTAGAATATGAAGCAGGCGGCTTTTTCACGTAACGTAGCTTTCAAATCTTTTACGAAAACTTTTACTCTTCAGCTTCACCGTATTGAGATTCTCACGTCCGAATGTGTGAGTGGCGATAAAAGGAAAACAAACACTCCTAGATGGTGCTACTCAGCAAAGTTTGGGTAAAAATGAGTATATTTCCATATATTTTTTGACTCCTTCGCAATCATTGTGATGACTCGATCAATTTTGAGGTTATGAGCAGAAGGAAAACAAACATGTATTTACACATGCTGAATTGCACATCAGTGTGCGAGCGTTAAACGTCACTCATCTCTATTCCGCGCAAACTAATGCTACTGAAGGAGGCTATTTCCTTAGAACACACGATGTCAACATCAACCGAAATGCATTCCTTAACAAGTTTTCCGTCCTAGAAAGGTTTCATGCAATCTGCGAATATCTTACTAACAGCAAAACTGGCCCGTACTGCATTTTCGTATTTGCTCGGGTGTACCAATAATTTGATTCAATAAATGGAAATTTAAATTGAGTGAGCGCCCTTCCACCTTTGAAGGCTCTGAAGGCCCTTTCAAATATCACATTTCATAGAATGCTTGGATTCAGATTTTATTTCAAAGCAAACCGGCCTTCCTTTTTTTCAACGTGAACATAAACTACTCTTACAAATCTTTATTGAAAATGCGATATGTTCCACATCAACCTTTTGTGTCTTTTTCGTTTCAAATTTAAATCAATGGTTTTGCCGAGTTTTGCTGCGCGAGCTTTGATTTCAAGCTAACGTATATCTATTGAATAATGAATATTTAAAAAATGAGATAGATTTCTAGCCAGATAGAAAAGCTGGCGGGACGATTATGAGGTTATTTTTCTTACACGCCGCGGGTCACAAAAAAATTGAGTCGAGGGCCGCATCCGGCCCGCGGGTCGTACGTTGGGCAGCCCTGATCTATAGGATCCAATGCAGTTTTGAAATCAGAATCAGAAATGATTTTTTTGAAGGAAAAAAAACTATTTTTCACATTTGTTCGGCAATTATTTCAGATAATACATAGCACTGAATTAAGGGATATCAGTAGATAGATATTATTTGACAATTCCCAGAGTTTTGCTTTGCCAATAAACAATAAAATTTTATGAGAAACCTATCACAATACCGTTCTTTTTTTCGCAGGATTCTTCATCCAATGGAGGGAAACGAACAAGTGGATTCCCGTTTTTCGACCAGACGTCGAATGTACGAATGGCGTGATCCACGTGATTGATGCCCCCCTTGTGCGTGATCATGACATCACGACCAGCGGAAGCAGCAGCATAAGTATTTACACGACCACTATGGTTATCACATTAGCAAACACCGTTTTATTGTCGGCTCTGGTGCTGCTATAAGGACCTGTCCACCGCGGTAGATAGGGTAGGAGCTTATTCTCTTAGATATTTTGAAGATCATACCGAAAAAAGAAGAGCATAGTGTCACCAATGAGATGTCACGAATGGACAGAGGAAAGTCAAACATTAGAATTAATAGAATATTTTTCTTTCGTTTCTATATACAATTGGAACAAAAGCATAGCGAGTAAGAAGGCAACCAAGCATAAGGAACGTGGTAAACCAACATTAGATGATGGTGGATTAATTTTTAGCATCGACGCAAATCTTGACTGGGAGTATTTACCCTTCATACTTATACAGAAAGGGAGACTGATCCAAGTGGATGGTTTTATGACACAGTGGTTCAAAAAATAAACATATTTTAAGTTGTTTGTTCAATCAAGGTTTGGTTCATTTTTACAAATTCCATCTAACATACATTAATTTATGCAAATTTCACTGTGTTTGCAACAGCAGAGGATTTAAGTAGTCATTTTACAGGTTCACAGAAAAATTTTCGGTGGATTACCGAACAGTTGTACTGTTCAAAAATATGTGAACTGAATTAGGGTAATTGTACAATGAATCCCAATCAACAGTGTGACACATTTATTATTTTTCTAACAGTAGTACTGAAACTTTATTCGATTATTTAGTATAAGTATGCAAATGATTCCATTGTATCACCACAATGTGCGTAATGGATCTCTTAATAAGTGCTCTTGAAAATCACTGAAAAAGTCACGTGGTTTCCAAGATGGCCAATTGTTGGCTCTGTTGATGATCACCTGAAATTTAAATAGTTGAAAATCACTTTTGAAACTAAATATGTGGTCAAATTCTGACGACAGCATTCTACTTTATATATTGCACGCTAATTATTTTCAGTATTCGTACTAAGAAATGAATGCTTGACCACTTAACCACTGTGTCTCTGTGAATGGAAAGAAAAACATTTCCCTCTTGGAAGGATTATTTTTTGCTATCGGCATCACCACGTATCTCTTGAATAGCAGCAAAAGCTGCCGGCCTGCACCATGAGCAGGGCAACATTCCCGCCGTCGGGCAAGCTGTATTTTCTGGCGAACGAGTGGATTAAGCTCTTCTACTTCGTTGGTTGTAGTATTTTCAAAACCACCCATTGTTCATGCATTTTGCACCACTCTATGGCAGAAAAAAAACCTCTCAAATATTTCGCCAATAATTAAACTGACTGTTTCCTCGGACTCCTTCTCGGAATGGTTTCCTTCCAGTGCTTTTAGGATAGAACTACTCGACAGCTATGCGATCTGACTTGGTTAATGCAATCTATTGCGAATAAATAGATTCCACGAAAATTGTTAACATTCGGTGTTTTTCCCTCTACTTATTTTCCAAGATTCATTTGATTTTGAAACCATCAAATAATCACCGAATGTTAAAAGTAAACAAACTACTGCCGTTTATTAAAAAATCAATCAGACGAACTAAGGACGAAACAGGATTTAAAACAGGATATATGTCTTGTAACCTAGAAACAAATAATAAAAACAATAATATCCGTATTAGGAATCATCCATCGGTATCATCGGATCATCATAATAATTAAGCCCTATTGACATGCCAACAAGCTGATAGAATGATTAAATGTGAATTTCGAAGGTTTTCGTGTGTAAAGTCACTAATATAGTATTTCAAATTAATTTAAATTTGGGAGGCTGTACCGGTAGTCGTGGAATTCCAATTTGGGGTAGCGGTACAGCAACCCTAATTTTTCCGATTTTTTTTTTCAAACACGCCGGGGATATTAGTCAAAATTAAGTTGATATGGTTATCAAATATGTGATTTATGAGTTTTTGTGCACATTTGTGCCAATAACACTATCTGATATGTGAGAACGAACATAAACGTTATGATTAATTAGGTCAAATTAAAATTGGATTTCCACATACATGTCATTTGAATTTCTGTAGCCAGCATAAAAGGTAATGCTATATCAAAAGTTTATGTTGATCACACATGAATACAATTTGATTATTATAATCAGCTCAGCTTTTTGGTTCAATAATTCAACTGTTGCCTTTTCAAAAGTACGCCCCACTTGGCACACTTCTTCGTGCTGTAGTAATCGATGTAGAACCAATTCGTGTTGTATGTGATTCTACAGTAAGTCAGTGACGACCAATATCCCCATCGTAAGCAAAGCACACTGTTATCATAAAGGGCTGATATGGAACCGACTGGTATTCCCGGTAGACTATTGCGCTTCGAAACATCGCTTTGATCCTGTGCCGAAAATGGAAACATTTCCAGTAATACTTGTCGTATTTCATAATTTGTCGCTTGATGGATACAATTTCAACAGAATTACAATTATCATCATATTTTAATTGAAAAACAAGTTTCCGTGATTTTATTAAAAAATGAGAAATATCTCAAATAATCGCTTTTTATTTACAATAAAGCAAGTGAGAAATAGACAAAAATATAATTAAAACTATCGAGCTAAGTATGTGTGAGCAAATGAATGGCAAATTGTTGGCAACGTTAGATTTTCGAACTGAATTTACATGTCAGGAATCTACGGCGAAAATACTACTTTCGAAACTCGAAACTGATATGTTTATTAAAGTTCCCATCAACCCCTCTTAGTTATCGGAAAATGTTTCGGGAATATGACATGTTTTCTACTAAAATTATAAAACAACCATCAGTGCAATTATTTTCGATTGAAAAAATGTTATACCACTCAAGAGTTCATTTACTTAAGCCAACCTCAATCAGTTGGTGTGCCTTATTGGAGAAAAGCAAAGCATGAGTGTGTAAACAAAAATAAAATTCTTTCGAATTATGTATTTCAAACGGAACAGTCCTCGACAATTCTATTGCCATTCATTTGCTAAAAAAAAACTATTTTCAATTAGCGATAATTGTTGAAATAAGTAAAACAAAATGATTCATGTAAGAAATTTACAAACGGAGAAAAATGAACGTGACAAATTATTTGTAACCGGAATTTAAGTACACTCATTGCCTTTCGTAACAAAATATGAAAAATGTAAAAAAAATAAGTGACATTACGTATAAGCTATTAATGGACTTGTAAAGTTTAAAATGATATATTTTGCGAATAAAAAAATATATTTATGCTGTAAGAACTCCAAAGTACCCTAAAATGATATTTTCAAGATATTTTTATTAAAATTTCTAAGGATGTGTAATGTTTTGTGCTAATTTATTTATAGTATCATACTATCATAACTACAGACAAAAACAGAATATGTTTGAAGAAGTTCAAAAAACATCTACGTACGCCAACGCTAACCTAATATGTTTTCGCGAGATTGTTAGGAAAATTGTCATTCTACGTATAACAAAACTTCATTCTCTCGAATCACCATCTATTCAATAGTTGTTAATAAAATCATCCAAACATTCACAGCCGTAACAATTAATAAGATGTTAGTGGTACTCGACAACATGTAAATTCCCCTAGCAGCTCATCCAATTACTAGTTCAAATAGTATTACACGTTCTAGATAAATCAAAAAAGAGTATTTAAAAGGAAATATGAAATTTGGCATATAATAAGACAGCATCTCACAACAAAACTGATCGTCGATTCCCGCTTGATAAAAAAAAGTACACTAAAAGCCAATATATACTACACAAGAGAAAAAAACATGGAATTGCATCAACAACTACAGTGGCTATGGCAAGCGCAGAAGAAAAATATTGTAACATATGAACATTTATGTCCATACCAGGTGCAAATCGTAAAACAATCGTATAAATGAAGAGTGTGTGCTAATCGTATAAATACAGATGCGAATCACGTCAGGAATGTTCGGATCTGTTCCTTCTGAATGATTTGAATCCCATGAGTCGATAATAAACTATTCATACATGCTGAGATTGATATATGAAAGCGATGCAGTGATATTTTGTGTATGGCATAGAACAATGAAAAAGAAATCCAAATAGAGTTGAGTTTGCCCGTCAGAAAATAAAATACCTATCAAGGAATACCCACCGAAGAAACCTTAGGTCCTTAGGTGATCCTTGTTGCTTAAGTCCTTCTGGAAATCTATTTCACCTTCACCTTGCTCTGTTGGCAAATTTTGCACCTCTCAGTTCTGCTAACGTGGTTCCATTTCGTAAAGCAGTTCTTGAGTTTGTCTCTCTTCCCGTTCGCTTTGGGTTCCTCTGCGATCATCGTGTACGAAGTGCGTCAAGCGTTTTTTTATCCAGAAACTACAAACAGCGGTTGACGAAGTAATTCGTAGTTGTTTGAAGTATCGGTTACGGAAAAGTAAGCCGGTTCTACCTCGAATAGCACCACTTCCTATCCAACGCTTGCAGCCCTATGTAAGAGCGTTTAGCTACGTGGGACTGGATTATTTCGGACCGATCGATCGAGATCACCGTAGGCAGGCACACGGAGAAGCATTTCGTAGCACTGTGATGTAGCGTACAGTCTAAGCTCGGAATCTTGCAAAAAAAACTATCAGGCGATTCATTCGGCGACGGGGTTCCCCAGTTCACATTGTGCTACTGGCTCCGTCATTGACAAGCACTACGTCGAGTTTTGCAAGTTCCTCGAGTAACGCTTGTCCCCTCTGATTGGTGCAGCGGCTGCCCCATTCCACTGCCCAAGCATTAAAATCTCCCGCTATAACGAACGGGCTCCGACCTACTATGTCGGACGATAGCCTGTCGATCATCTGGTTGAATTGTTCCATTGGCCACCTTGGTGGGGCGTAGCAGCTACAATAGAACACACCATTGATCTTGGCTATCGCGACACCCTCCGCGGAGGAGTGTACAACCTCTTGAACCGGGTACCTTCCCGTTGTGCAGATTGCCGCCGACCTAGACCCGTCCGCCACCCAGTTGCCGTTGTCGGCAGGGACGTTGTACGGGTCGGACAGGAGGGCGACATCGGTCCTCGACTCCGAGACCGACTGCCACAGCAGTTGCTGGGCAGGTGCACAGTGGTTCAGGTTCAGCTGTGTTACTTGCACGGCTTTTTCCGATTGGCTTCTCCGAAGTGACACGCAAGCCAGCCCATAGCATGGTTCTGGGCCTGCTTCTTACTGGCGCAGATAAGGCACCTAGGTGCCTTGTCGCATTCCTGCGCCTTGTGTTCCTCCTCGCCACAGCGACGGCACATCTTGCTTCGGTCTGGGCCCTTGCAGTCATAAGACTTGTGCCCGGACTCAAGGCACCGGTATCACCTGTCCACTGAAGGTGGCTGTTCTTTCGCCGCAGTAACACCGCGTCACGCCGAAAGCCATTTTACCCGGCGGCGGCGTGAATCGGCGTGGCGATTTTTTCATTACGTTTTTCTAAGATCTTTTTTTGCATTTTTTCGGCATATTTTCAAGACATTAAAAGAAGATTTTTTTGATTTTCGCATGTTAAATCTTATGAACTTCTCCAGAAATATCTGGAGAAAAATCAAAATTTGGAAAATATTTTACACTACCAAAAATCCACACATTTTTATTGGCAAAAATCCATAGATTTAAGTTATGATGTATATAAGCGCACACATAATCATTCTTCACGCAAACCACTAATAAAATATATATAGAAATAAATTTTATGTGCGGTCACGAATAAGCAACAATTTGATTTATGTGTGGATCCATATCGATTATATTAGGGTGGTGCTATTGCAAAAATTTATAACGGCGACACATATATTATATATAGTTATTATTAGCAGTGTAGGATTGTTTGAAGTTTTGAGAAATCTTTGGAATTATCAAGAGAAGCTCTTTTGAATTCCCAAATAAAATTGTTTGGAATTTCAGCAGAAAATTTATCGCAATATACATGAGAAACTTCAGAATTTTCACCAAAAAATGTTCTTAACTTCTACAGGAAAAAATTCGGAAATTTATGAAAAGTTCTTGTTGAGTTTCTGTTAAGTATTCTTCCAAATTTGCACAGAACCTTATTGATAATTGTAGGCTAGTCGAGTCAGGTACGAGACACTGAAGACGACCACACAGTTGTGGTCGAAATACGTATCTGAAAAGATATCGAAATAATTGGTGGAATCTAATGGAGTTACGTAACTCGTCTTAGACGGTTGGATACATTCCATTAAAAAGAGCTTAAAATATTTTTTTCTAGTTGAATGGGTTTTTTTTACCGTTGGCTTTCTCAGTCTATAATAAAAGAGACGGCTAGTTTGGCGTGTCGGACAATAACCCGGTGAAAATGGTTCTCGACAACGATCCGACGGGTACAAGAAGGCGAGGTGCGCAGCGGGCAAGGTGGATCGATCAGGTGGAAGATGACTTGCGGACCCTCCGTAGACTGCGTGGCTGGCGACGGGTAGCCATGGACCGAGCCGAATGGAGAAGACTCTTATATACCGCACAGGCCACTTCGGCCTTAGTCTGAATAAATAAATAATATAGTTTGGCGTGACCAACGATAAAACAGTCAATTCTTAAGAATTTCCGCGGGAGACTCTAAGGAGTTTTCGAGAAAAATTCTCTGGATTGTTCAAGAGAAATTCTCCGTAAGTTTAACGGAAACTTCTTTAGAATTTCCGCGGAGGATTGTTCAAAATGATTCAACGAAAAATTGTTCGAAATTATTGGAATTCTACGGGAAATTCTTTGTACAGTAGACGTTCGATAACTGAAAGTCATACAATGCTTTCAATTGCATTTCGAAAGTTACATCAGTTTTGCAGTTATCGAACAGCCGAGCTACAAAATTATGTCAAAGTCGATGATAGCTGCATAGCGATGAACAATCAGATGCACTTCTATTTTGACGACGTCTGACAATTGTTTGACGTCTAGAATGCGTCATGTTGCAGTTATCGAACGACTAGTGTATTGTCCGTAAGAAATTCTTGGGAAATTCCATTGGCTGAAAGCCGTATGTCCGAACTGGTAATTTGGCTGAAAAAGTCGTTTTCCCTAACAGGTCGTTTGGCCGTTTGTCCCAAAAATGCCGTTTGGCCGATATGGTCTTTTGACAGAATGGGTCATTTGTCCGAAAATATAATTTAGACCAACAAGTCATACGGCCAAATGTCAACAACTGAATGGGTAATTTAGTCCAAAATATCCATCCGTTTGGCCTAATGACATTTACGTTGAAAATGCCTTTTGTCAAACGACTGTTGAACGAAATTTCGTAACCTCTCTAGCCAATACTGGCATTTAAGCCAAAAGCCAGCTAACCAAATCCCATTAAGCCGAATTGAACGTTTTTCCGAAACTGTTATCAGGTCAAAAATGGTTTGACCAAAAGTGTATTTTTAACGAAAACGACATACAGCCGAAATCGACATTCAGCCGAACTGGTATTTTGGCAGAAAAAATCGTTTAACCGAATAGATCATTTGACCGAAAATGACGTTTGGTAGGAATGGTAATTTGGCCCGAAAATGTCCTTTCTGCAAAACAACCCTTCTGGCCGAACGACATTTTCTGTCAAATGATCTATTCGAATAAACGTCTTTTTTGGCAAAATAATCCATTCAGCCGAACGACACTTTTCAAGGAAGGTTGCAGAAAGGGCCTTTATGGGCCAAATGGCTCTTTCTGCCAAAAGCAATTTTTTACCAAACGGCATTTTTAGTATGATGATGATGTGTATTCGGTCAAACGACTTTTTCACCCGAACGGCATTTTCAGCCAAATGACCTGTTAGGGTAAACAACTTTTTGCAAGTCCGTCCAAATTTTCCTTTTGGCTGTACATCGCTTTCGGCCAACCTACATTTTCGTTCAAACCAGTTTTGATCTGATAACAGTTTCCGTGAATCGTTTTGCTAAATGGTACCTGGCTAGATGTCTTTTAGCCTAAAGTCCAGTATCGACTTAAAAATACAGAGGCCACGGAATTTTGTTCAATGGTCAATTGACAAAAATACCATTTCGCCAAACAAGTGGCCATTTCTGACCATATTACCCGTTCAGTACGTTCAGTCATTGAAATTTGGCCGTATGACCCCGTTAGACCAAATAACATTTTTGGCCAAATGGTCCATTCTATCAAAACTATTTCTGTCAAATTGGCATTTTTAGGCAACGATGGTTTCGGCCAGACGACCTGTTAGGGCAAACGGCATTTTCGGCCAAATTACCAACTTGGCCGTCTGTCTTATTGAAATGGGATGGAACTTACCAATCGAAATAGAAAGAATTTTCTGAACAATCCTCAAAAAATCCGAGCATTTTTCCGATGTTTTAAAGTTGGCTATGCCAAACTAGCCGTTTAATGATGAACTTCTCCCTGCGAAAAAAAAATCACTCTAATAAAGGATAAAAAAAACTAACCGTCTTGATTAATTTAGATTGGGGAAGTCAGCGTTAAAGCATCTCTTTCACTAGTCATAATTTTTTGTGTGAATTTTAAAGAATACTCAAAATAGACTCAATAGGAACTTTTCGTTAATATTTCGAATATTTTCCTGTAGAAATTTGGAACAACTTCCCATAAAAACTTTGTAGAGATTCTCATTATCTGCGAGGTTTCTAAGCCAGGTTACAATTTTTGCATACGTATTATCAGGAGGCTTACACGATGATACTTTTATGCCCAGAGAAGTCGAGACAATTTCCAATCCGAAAATTGCCTAGACCGGCATCGGAAATCGAACCCAGCCACCATCAGCATGGTCTTGCTTTGTAGTCGCGCGTCTTACTCCACGGCTAAGGATTCTCCCGTTATTGTTGTGAAAATATCCAAAATGACCAATTCCGCCAAACGACACTTTCGACCGAATGTCCTTTTGATTAAATTGTCTATTCAACCAAACGACTATTTCGGCCGAAGGACAAGTTCACGATTTTTTCAGCCAAAGGAACTGTTCGACCAAATGACACTCTCGGCCAAATATCTGAAGGCTAGATATCCTACCAAAGTCTGATAACATAATAAGAGCATATAGAATATTTTGATTTTGACTTGATTCATAATTGTTTTCAAATATGTATAAATCATCATGATTGATTACAAATTTTGATCTCTAAATTACTAAATTGAATGTTATGACATCACACCGTGTACCTATTTTGCTATCGGAAACCAATATCAAATTTAGTTTTCGATTTGCTCTCATCGATAGCAGAAATAGTTTTTGATTTTATGTCACAGTAAGATAGTAAGATCACGTAAGATGAACCGTTTAAACAATCGAAAAGATATCAAATTAAGTAAACATAATCGATGATTTCACAACATTAAAACAAGTTATCGATTTGCTCTTAAGCTTTGCTCGGGTAAGCTTCTACCAAATAGTCTTTTCGGTTAAACGATTCGGCCTAACAACTTCCAACCTTGTGACTTTCTGCCGAACAACACTTTTCTGTTCAAAAATTAAATTTCAAACAAATTTTTTATTTCAACTGGAACTCCTTCGCAATTTTCACGCTCAGTTTTTACGGAGAGCTCTTCGAAATTTTAACAAGATGTTGTATGGATTTTTCATGGAAATAATTGTTATCTTCACGAAAAATTCTCTGGAGTTTCAACGTAATGTTCTAGAGATCTATCAGCAAATTATACGGAAAATCCAATGAATCTTAGGAGTTTCCACTGAAAATTTTTAACAGCTTGGAAAATTATAGATCATTATAGATTATGACAAATTTTAAACGGCGGCGCGCCGATGCAAAAATGTCGGGGGCGGCGTGCCAAAAACTGTCGGCGGCGGCAACGGCGTGGCGCGGCGGCGCACACCTCTAGCTAGGGGAGGAGAGGGCCTTGGTCTGGTTACCTTTGGCTACCTTATCTGCTGCCGCTACACGCCTGATATAGGCGTCCTGCTCTTGTCTTGCGACTCGAACAGCTTGCCGAAGCACCTACAGTAGGGTGGCTCAAATTAGTATGGGAAAAACTTTGTTCAATTTTTTTTTGATGGGCCGCCATCTTATTCGGTTCTATTTGATGCCCTGATGCTCTGGACAAAATTTCAGCCAAATCGGTCAACGTTTGGGCGGTGCTAAATTCGTTGGAAGTTTATATGAAAAAATGTATGCAGAAACATCCAAAAACAGTAAATTGCAGCTAGACTACACAACTTACGATGAAGCACTATGATACTCATTCAGATCTTGGAGAATTTAATACAGAATGTTATGCAGAAAACCGCGAGCAGATTCGAGTTTGCCCGGCTAAGTTATTAGCATTTCTCTGCAGTGGGGTTGGAGCAAATTTCGTTTCTTTTACCTTTGAAAAGAAATAAATTCACCCCTACAACACTCCTGTAAAATGCTAATATCTTTGCGTAATAAACTCTAATCTTCTCGCGGTTTTCAGCATAACATTCTGTATTTTATTTTACAAGAACTGAATGAGTATCATGGTTCTTGATCGTAAATTGTGCCTTCCAACTGCAAATCACTATTTATGGATGTTTCTCCATACATTTTTCCATATAAACTTCCAACGAGTTTAGCACTGCCCAAACGTTGACCGATTTGGCTGAAATTTTGTCCAGAGCATCAGGGCATCAAATAGAAACGAATAAGAGGGCGGCCCATCAAAAAAATTGAAAAAGTGTTTTTTGAGCCACCCTAACCTACAGGCCCTGCTTAAGCTCCTTGTTGTTGTTCTGCTTGCCGCTTATGAACTCGATGATCTCATCGAGTTGCTCGGCCACTACCCGTATCCCTGGTAGTGGCTCATCAGGCGTGCAGGCAGGGCTACTCCCCACCACCACTGGAGACTCTTCGGTACTGCCAATAGCAGCAACCGTCACTCCACTCTCCCCCTCTCTAATAGGGGTCCATCACCTCCATCTCCAACGATTTTTGTCTTTCAAGGCTCATTGCTATATGGGTCCCCCTTGCGGCTGCCGCCGAATCCTACTGGAGTAGTCGCCTTTAGTGATCCCATGGTTATCTATGCCTGCCTTGCGGCAAGCAGGGAGGCCATGCGAGGGTTGACACTTGCGTGTTCAGAGCCAGATCAGCGCAAGTCAGGAAAGTGCATCTGAGCCTACTCCCACCCAGTAGGCAAAACTGGATGGCAGGATTGGGCAGCGTGCTACAAGACCCGCCACGGTTTTATGGGACGGAAGACAGCCTAGCCATTAGCCCACTCGCCGTTTCGAGTCGGTGTCACCCGGCCCTACTAAGAGAGTAGAATGTCAGACTGCCAGCCCTCGCTTCACAATATCACAATATACCATACACATAGCCATGACGTGCCTGCCAGAACCATAATTGGGTCCTAAAATGAAGAACCGATATTCGATTTTATTTCAGGGAACGATGAAGTTAATCATCCTGAACGTGTCAGTTTTTCTTTTGACTCAAAAATTGAAAGGAACATTGTTTAATTTGAAATTTGAAAATAGATGAAAAATCCTTCCTCGACATTTTCGGTCTTGTTTGACGTAAGGATTCAAACGCACTAGCAAAACACCGCAGGGCACTTGACTCAACCTTTGACAGTTAATATATGGGCCTGACGTTTTGGGTTGATGGTTGATTCGTTCTGAAATGTTGCACATGCCAATATTTGCCTGCAAATGTATTAAACATAAAAATATAATTTTTACTGATTTAGACTTTTACCAGATTTTTTATAACATCGGTTCAAGTATTCTTGACCGATGCACTATCGTTTGCAACCATAAACGAGGTAGGGCTTTAGGACCCAATTGAAACCATACTGGCGTCAGCCACGCTCCCTCGTTTGTAGTTCATTTAGCCGCCTAGCCCTTCAACTGCCGTTGATACGCTATCGTTTCCAGCGAGCACCGCGCGGAGGCGAACTACACTGCCCGCCACCATCTGAGACTTGTCCGCAATCCAACTGCCGTTTCCAGCAGGGATGCGGTATGAATCGGACAGCAATGCTACATCAGCTTTACATTCGGTAACCGACTGTTGTAGCAGCGAACCGTACAAATATTTGAATCTCGTGATTCAATCGTGGTTCAAATCTGCAGAAAATATAACGGAGCGTTATACCAGTTTTATTTTTTTGACATTTGACTGGTATAAAAAATGAATCTAGAACAGCTGCTGGGAAAATGAATGTTTCAGATTCATATTTAAACTGACAGCCCCGAACGATTTGAATCACTGCTGATTTTACCCTAAGAAGCAGTTACAAGCAGTGCATGTCGCTGGCGAATACGTTAAGGAATAGGTGGCGCAAAGAGTATTTTCCGACACTGAATCATCGCAGTAAATGGCACGAGGACGGTAGAAGGCTAGAAGTAGGGGATCTGGTTTTCATCATGGATGATAAGAAAGGCGAAACAGGAGTTCGAGGCATAATCGATGCGAGTATGCGGTATGCGAACACAATACGAAAGAGATGAGCCAACGTCAAACGTAGATAGGAGATCATAAATATTAAAACGCTTTAAAACGTGTTATGAACGGTTCTTTATTAACAATATAAAATTTATTGAATTCTTCGATATTATCGTGATTTTTGAACTAGTGTTCATCAGACTAGGGGAATAACATGAGTCTACGTTTACGTTTGTAAGATCGCGTTCAATAGTGAAATTTATACCGTATCTCATGTATTTGTATTCACTAGGTTAGACATTGTGAGAGGCAAATGCTATCGGGTCTAGGCCGCGTTTCGACATTGATTGATCCATAATCTGAACATTTAGTGTGCAGAGATAAGCCCCAAACACAACAGCGACGGCAAATTTGACAGTTAGCCCATGTTTTTTTTTTCTGTCAAATTTGCCGTTTTCGTTGCCGTTCCGCTAACATTGTGTTTGGGGCTATACACATGGACAGACAGACATTTTCTCAGTTTGTCGATTGGTGATCGTTCGCTAATTGGGGCACGACCTCACCCCAACTAGCGAATGCAGTTCGCTAATTGACTTGACTTTTTGCATTGAACAAAGGAAAATTTTATGCGCCAGATCGAAAACAAAACGTCAACGCGTTTTTCACATCAAATTCTGACGTTTAGCTGTTTTTTAATTGGATTAAATTAGCGAACCCCCAACTAGAAAAAAATCCAACTAGCGAACGTTCACTAGATAGCACATAGCACCACATAGCACTATGGATCTCTAAGCCTTTTATAAAAAGTTCCTTTTTAGAGTAAAATAACGAGAAAGGCAAAAATAAAAATAATTTCACTCGTTCGCTAGATTTTTTCATAAATCATGAGATATTTTTTCTTCAGTGTAAATTTTCTTGAATAATGTTAAATTATTAAACAACAACAGGTGGCACTCGCGTTGCCAAACGGATTTTCTATCTTTTACACGAACGTGCTGCTCTCTACGATGCTTATCATCAGTTCCATTTAAATTCGCCAATAGAGTCCGCACACATTGCTCGAGAGTGACGCAACGAAATGTTTCACGCACACATGCAAATGAGTTTGACAGCAGCCGTCGTCACTAAAAAGAAAAGATTTTCATCGGGCGCTGTTGTTCGTGTCGAAAAAAGTGCTAATTTTCTGAGAAAAAACAATTTTTGCCTGCCTAACATAGTGCGAACAGTGCATGAAGTCTGTTTGAATCCGATTGTTGGTCGTGTTTCCGGAAAGCACTTCTATTCGGAGGTGAAAACATCAATTTTCGAACGTCCTGGAGTGACATTATCCGGTTAGTGTCGTTACGGTGGAAGAGTGGTCCGAGTGGGTGGTAGGCGGCAAAGAGCTGGCAAGAGTGAAAAGGAAATACTGCAGTTTGGAGGTTAGGAATAGTTTGTTTTTGTTTGCAAACTCTGGTCGCTGATCCTGAGGTGAGTTGTTACTGGTTTTAGATTCAGATCTGTACGTAAATTACAGCAAATGCAATTTGTAGAAAATTTCTACTAGAAATGATCAACAATGGTACAAAATTAGAATTTTGTTTGCAGCATGTAGTTTGTTGCCCAGTAGGTATAATGCTGTTTTGTAAAAACCTTCGTAGTAACTATGAATGGAAATTAGGGTCTGTCTCATCATTTCGTACAAAGATAAAAGAAAACTTCCGGCCTTTCCTTTCCAATAATAATGTGATTGAAATTTGCAAGTTTATTAGGTATTTCTATTGATACTTTTATTCATGCTCGAACTTTTACCACAGACAAACAGACGTAACAGCTAGAAGAATTTGTTTCAAAAACCATCGCCCAGTTATTTTACTACCACCTAACGTGCATGTTGTACGAAACAAAGTTTAGTACGACAATGTCAACAGAAGGCGCTAGTGTGAGATGTCAAATACAAAGGTATACGATGCGCGCGCCCCTGGATGTGAAACTCGCAAACAGTTGAATTTAAAACGACCGTTGAGGTCATGGTCGATGGGAATATCTTCAGTGTTACGTCTGTTTGTCTGTGCTTTTACTGTCTTGGCTATCGATTGTCAATACTACGCCTCAACTCACAAGCAACTAAACGATTCTAATTTACTTTCAACATCGTACATTCAACTCATTTTATTGATCTATTTGCCATTTATTAATCCTTTTTAAATGCAAATTTCTGTCTCAGCGGCACTACAAACAACAGAGCCTAAACAAATTGTCCCTCGCTTTCGTTTTTAATGACATGTTTATCTCTGATACAACTTATGTTAATTCCAGTGTCCATTATTTATTGTACAAATGAAAATGGTAGAAACACTTTTTAAGACAGTATCCTCAGTCAGTGTACACATAAGTTTTACCACTTTACTGCCCACGGCGAATCCAGTAGAATAAAATTATAACAAAAAAAACAACTTTAAATAAAAAAAATCTATTAATTTCTGGCTCTATTGAGGGTCCCGATCAATGTAATATATATTCTAATCTAGTTACTCACGAGTTGAGTTTTTCATTCATTTCTGATTCATTCTTCATTAATCAAATGCAATAAATGAATAGGGTATCCAATCATGGTTTAAACCAAACACACTTAATTTTTTTTACCGGGATCTCAGCAAAATGTTGAACTTTTACCGAGATTCGCACAGCCGTGCCCCAGCAAACATGTTTTTTGCCGAGATTTCTGTCAAAATTGCTGAAAATCAGCAAATAATTTGCCGAAAATCATCAGCTAACAAACGTCATTTTTGCCGTCATTTTGCTGGCGCACGGCTGTGCGGATTTCTGCCGAGCTGCAGAAATAAAAACTGAGTGTAAATGGCAGGCATCAGATGAGCCGTCAGAATAAAGTTCATTTATTTCATTATAGAGACATGTTACAACTGCGAACTCTAGTTTATATGGAAGCTTAGTTCATTATCTTTCTAAAAACATCCTGGGTTCACATATTTATGCTTAGTTTCATTGAAAAAACTTAACAATTACATTACATAGATTCGTACTATGGTTTGAACTACACTGTTCATGGTTTGAACTACTGGCAGCAGCTCCTAAATATAATACTAATTACATGCATGAAACGCTCAGGAAACCTATAGAAAACCAAATTTGTTTTAGTATTCATCTTCTCGCATTAGATTAGTAACTCGAAACATGTGAAAATCGCCTAAATTATGGATACAAAAATTGCGATTTTTTCTTTTTAGAAATGTAAACAAAATGCTCCAGCTAGGCGCATGCAGCGCTATAGCGGACAGCAGTAGAACATGACTGCATTTTACAATGTAGTTCAAACCATGATCAGTTGTTACCTTGTATTAATGTTGCTCTTTTAACTATTTAAAAATGGCTTTCTTTTGATATATTGATCTCACTCCTGTGTCATGAAATGCGTCCTTTATGAGCTTTTTAAAATTGTGCCACTGGTGGGGGATTTTAGCGCAAATTTTTGAATCGCTCGATTTTTCTGCTTAACAATATGTACGAAAGTTCAAATAAACTCCACCACTTTCAGTATGTTCCTAAGTATGTCACTCATACTGTTTAAGGATCATTTCCTGCCAATGAGACTGAGTTTTAGTTAAGTCACATTTATTGGAATTACCGTTCTTTTTTGAATTCGCTTTCTAGTCTAGATGTTAGATAAGATGCATCAAAGACAGGAGACAGGAGGTTTGCGCAGGCCCAATAAGCCGCCTTAAAAAACAACCATTACGAACGACAAAAAAGATAATACGATTCGATACAATCGGCAACGACGTAGGCGACGAATTAAGGATCACGATTGGAAGCGAACATGGAACTGCACGTCACTAGGCTTCGCAGGTTGCGACAAATAATCTACGATCAATTACATCCCCGCCCCGCAACTTCGCGGTCGTAGCGCTGCAGGAAATCTGCTGGACAGGACAGAAAGTGTGGAAAAGCGGGCATTGATCGGCTACCTTCTACCAAAGCTGTGGCACCACCAACGAGCTGGAAACCGGCTTCATTGTGCTGGGAAAGAAGCGCCAACGCGTGATTGGGTGGTAGCCAATCAACGCAAGGATGTGCAAGCTATGGATAAAAGGCCGATTCTTCAACTATAGCATCATCAACGTGCACAACCCACACGAAGGGAGATCCGACGAAGAGAAAGAAGCACAACTGGAGCAGACATACGATGGATGCCCACTGCGGGACGTCAAAATCGTCATCGGTGACATGAACGCTCAGGTAGGAAGGGAGAAAATGTATAGACCAGTCATCGGACCGGATAGTCTGCACTGCATACCGTATCGAACGTCAACGGCCAACGATGCATAAACTTTGCAGCCTCCCGCAGAATGGTAGTCCGAAGCACTTTCTTCCCCCGCAAGAATATCCACAAGGCCACATGGAAATCACCTAATCAAGTAATGGGAAACCAAAACGAGCACGTCCTAATCGACGGTAAATTCTTCTCCGACCGCAGTGCGAATATTGAATCCGACCACTACCTCGTTGCAGTATGTCTGCGCTCAAAACTCTTGACGGTGTACAACACGCGTCGGAGTCGTCCGCCGCTGCTAAACATTAGGCGGCTACAAGACTACTAGACTAGCCCAAGACTACGCGCAGAAGCTGGAAGCGGCACTCCCAACGGAAGAGCATCTAGGCGCAGCTTCGCTTGAAGATGGATGGAGAGATATTCGATCCGCCTTTGGAAGCACCGCAACCGCTGCACTAGGCACGGTGGCCCCCGGATCAGAGAAAGGTGGCGGCAGCACTACGAAGAGCACCTGAATAGCGATGTGGCAGACAACGGTGGTGGTATGGTAATGGACCTAGGAGCACGCGCGCAGAACATGCGAGTATCAGCTCCGAATCTCCAATAAATCCCGGAGGATATCGGCCGGCTGAAAAAAACAAAGCCCCTGGAGTTGACCAAATACCAGGAGAGCCGTTTAAACACGGTGGTGAGGCACTGGCTAGAGCGCTGCACTGGGTAATTACCAAGGTTTGGGAGGTTTGCAAGAGAGTTCGTTGGGCAGTACCAGGCGGGATTTATGGGTGAACGCTCTACCACAGACCAGGTGTTCGCCGTACGTCAGGTATTGCAGAATACCGCGATTACAACGTGCCCACACATCATCTGTTTATCGACTTCAAAGCCGCATATGATCTGGACCAGCTATGGTAGCTAATGCACGAAAACGGATGTCTGGATAAACTGATACGGTTGTTCAAGGCGACGATGGGCCGGGTGATGTGCGTAGTTAGAGTTTCAGGGGAACTCTCGAGTCCCTTCGAAACGCGCGTAGAGGGTTACGGCAAGGTGATGATCTATCGTGTTTGCTATTCAACATCGCTTTGGAGGGAGTAATACGAAGGGCAGGGATTGACACGAGTGGTACGATTTTCACGAAGTCCGTCCAGTTATTTGGTTTCGCCGACGGCATTGATATCATGGCACGTAACTTTGAGAGGATATAGGAAGCCTACATCAGACTGAAAAGCGAAGCTAAACGGATTGGACTAGTCATCAACACATCGAAGACGAAGTACATGACAGGAAGAGGCTCAATAGAGGTCAATGTAAGCCACCCACCACGAGTTTCTATCGGTGGTGATGAAATCGAGGTGGTTGAAGAATTCGTGTACTTGGGCTCACTGGTGACCGCCGATAACGATACCAGCAGAGAAATTTGGAGACGCATCATGGCAGGAAATCGTACGTACTTTGGACTCCGCAAAACGCTCCGATCGAATAGAGTTCGCCGCCGTACCAATCTACAACCGCCGCCGACTATCTACAAATCGCTTATTAGACCGGTAGTTCTCTACGGACACGAGACCTGGACGGTGTTCGTGAAGGACCAACGCGCACTGGGAGTTTTCGAAAGGAAAGTGCTGCGTACCACCTATGGTGTGGTGCAGATGGCGGAAGGTACATGTTGCGAGCAAATCGGTGAATGATAAGTGCCTAAAAAATAAGTGAGTTTTTTGCCAAAATACACACACAGACAGACATCACCTCGGTTCGTCGAGCTATGTCGATTGCTATACAACACTATGGGTCTACGGGCCTTCTATAAAAAGTTTGTTTTTGGAGCAAACATATAGCTTTTCGGTATACTTAGTGTACGAGAAAGGCAAAACGTGTTCAGATTTCAGATAATTTCTTTTCGGCCCGTTCTGGGCAAGAGCTCTGGGAGTAACCAGTTGCCTGCGGAAGATGGAGAACACGTAACGCTTGATGTGTTCCAGAGTGATATCTGCCTGGGGGCAGCAGGGACAGCATGGACCATGTCCAAGGGCTTGACGACCCCTCCCCAGCTGTCTGCGAGTCAGGGAGAACTGCCTAGGGCGTGGTGGGATTTAGCAGTGGGCTCTGCTAAAATCCCTCCCAAAAAACCACAAGTGGGCACAAGTGGGTAAGCGGACTCTATCAAAGCGACTGTGTGCCGCTTCAGAAGCACAAGCCCAGGGAGTGCCAATTGGCATGTGGAGTGTCCCTACTTCGGTAGGGTAGCGCTTGAGCTGCTTCGGCAGGGAGTGAGTGATCTGTTTGTGCTGAGGCTGGAGTGTCATAGCGCGTCACCGCTATTGTCACCTCGAAGCGCAGCAGAAGTCTGAGTATGGACTGCACATGCTAAGGTAAGAGTGTCGTAGCGTAGTATCGTTGATTGGTCCCTACATACCGCTATCGACACCTCGAGGCATGGCAGTGGAGTGTTAGAGTGAGTTGGAGTGTCCCTACTTCGGTAGGGTAGCGCGTGAGCTGCTTCGGCAGGGAGTGAGTGATCTGGTTGTGCTGAGGCAGGAGTGTCATAGCGTGTCGCCGCTATTGTCACCTCGAAGCGCAGCAGAAGTCTGAGTATGGACTGCACATGCTGAGGTAGGAGTCGAGGTACCCATCGACACCTCGAGGCATTGCAGTGGAGTGTTAGAGTGAGCACCCGAAAAAGGGTCACATGGAGCGAATGGTCTTTGGAGAAGCTGCTTCGGCGGCAGGGTAGCAGTGGGTTGTACCCACACACCTACAGTTGTGCATGGGGAGTGTCCCTGCTTCGGCAGGGTAGCGTGTGGTCTGCTTCGGCAGTGGTGTGATTGATCTGCTCGTGCTGAGGCAGGAGTGTCGTAGCGTAATATCTGTAGGCCCAGGCAGTTACCGCTATTGACACCTCGAGGCATGGCAGCGGAGCGCCCGGGAGAGCATCCAAGTAAGACTCAAATGGAGTGAATGGTGTGCGAGAACCCAAGTCAGTCTCGCATAGGACGAGTGCCTGTGTGAGCGATAATGAGCGAGTACGCTTAGTACTGCCATCCCCCCAGAAGTAGTACTGCGAGGTAGTTCCTGGGGGAAACGATGGTGGAGCCCAAGGGAGGTTAGTCGGTATTACCGGTATGGTCGAGTCCGACACTCCAGTACACTTCCGTGTGGTAGTTTGGCAACTACAATGCACGTGTACTGGGTTAGTGTGTAAATGCATTCTCCCTTGTAAAAAAAAAATAAAAAAAATAAAAATAAATAAAATGAATGATATCTGCCTACCGAACGATATCACACGCTCTGCGTGATAGCGAGCATGATGCCAGTCGGGCTGGTCATCCGGGAAAACGATGAGTGTTTTGAGCTACGTGGCACCAGACAAGCCCGCAAATGCATCAGGGTGACTTCGATTGCCTTTCTCGTGTAAAAAAATACTAAAAAATATGAAAAATATGAATGAGACCAATAAAGCAGCTGGTAAGGATGGTATCGGAGCTGAGCTCATCAAGATGGGCCCGGAAAAGCTAGCCACTTGCCTGCACAAACTGATAGTCTGAATCTGGGAAACTGAACAGCTACCGGAGAAGTGGAAGGAAGGGGTTATATGCCCCATCTACAAGAAAGGCGACAAGTTAGAGTGTGAGAACTTTCGAGCAATCACCATCCACCAACCACCATCACGTGAATACCGGGACTAAGACAAGGTGATGGACTTTCGTGCCTGTTGTTCAACATTGCGCTAGAAGGTGTCATGCGGAGAGCCGGGTGTAACCGCCGGGGTACGATTTTCATCAGATCCAGTCAATTTATTTGTTTCGCGCATGACATAGACATTGCACAATGGTCCAGGATTCAGATTTATGCGGAAAGATGCATTTTACTCCCAAACTATATTTTTTAGAAAAAACTGTTGATCTACAAAATTGTTCGAAATAGTAAGGCCATCATTATGGATCTACAGAAAAATAGGGTGGCCCATCATTTGAAAAAAAATAGAAAATATTTTTTTTATTTCTCGGAATATTGACATGTTATGTTCTACAAAGTTGTAGCGTAGCTTATTCCAATCAATTTCGCTAAAAAAAATATTTCTGTAGCTCTTAAGTTGGTTGATTTAGAGCAATTTTACCTAATTGGATTAGGGTGTACCTTAAAAAAACAGTATTTTTAATCTACTTTTTTTTGTTTTAGATTTCTCGAAAAAGTCGTGTTCAGGTGACTATTAGAGCTCAAAAAAATATAACTTTTGATGGATAAATATGCTCAATATATTTTTCCAATCAAAAGTTATAATCATTTTTCTGTCAAAATAACATTTTTTTCATAAGTTGATATCTCCGGTTAGGGCAAACCAAAAAAATATTTTTATACGGCATTTGAAAGAGAAATTAATATTCTTTATTATGTCAAAAAATTGGGGATATGTTATTTTTTTTTATCTCAAGTTTTATCAATTTTACTAAAATCATGTTTTTTCAAATAAATTATTATAACTCGACAACGGAAAAATATACAGACGATATTCTTATAGCAAAACACGCGTTTTGAAAAGCCCCAAAAGTCTTCAGAACATGACATTCGTGAGAAATGGAAAATAAAAAATCTACAGCTTTAACCCTTTTTATAAGTTTTATCATTATCATCGTATTGCAAGATTTACGAGAAAAAATGCATTTTCGGTCTGAAGCATACTTCTAAGTATCAAAGTTTGTTCTACAAAGTTGTTCTGGATACTTGGGCCCTTATTATAGAGTTACCGAAAAATAGGGTGGGCCATTTTATAAAAACGTGAAATTTTGCGGAATATTGACATTCTAAAAAGTTGTATCGCAGCTTTTTCCAATCAACTTTGCTATATAAACATCCTATGTAGCTCTTAGGCTCACTTGTTTAGAGTAATTTTACTTATCAGGATTAGGGTGTCTCTTCAAAACAAAATTTATGATCTGCTCATTTATTTTTTTATTTTTCACGAATGTCACCTTCTGAAGACTTTTGGGGCTTTTTAAAACGCGTGTTTTGCTATAAGAATATCGTCTGTATCTTTTTCCGTTGTCGAGTTATATCAATTTATTTGAAAAAACATGATTTTAGTAAAATTGGTTAAACTTGAGATGAAAAAATAACATATCCCCAATTTTTCGACAAAATAAAGAATATGAATTTCTCTTTCAGATGCCGTGTGAATATATTTTTTGGTCTGCCCTAACCGGAGATATCAACTTATAAAAAAATGTAATTTTGACAGAAAAACGATAATAACTTTTTATAGGAAAAAGATATTCACCATATTTACCCATCAAAAGTTGCATTTTTTTGAGCTCTAAAAGTCACCTGAAGACGAAAAATCTTAAATGAAAAAAGTAGATAAAAAATACTGTTTTTTTGACGTACACCCTAATCCAATTAGGTAAAATTGCTCTAAATCAACCAACTTAAGAGCTCCAGAAAAAGTTTGTTTAGCAAAATTGATTGGAATAAGCTGCGCTACAACTTTGTAGAACATAACATGTCAATATTCTAAGAAATAAAAAAAAATATTTTCTAATTTTTTTTATATGGTGGGCCACCCTATTTTTTGGTAGAACCATAATGATGGCCTTACTATTTCGAACAGTTTTGTAGAACAACATTTTTTTCTAAAAATATAGTTTTGGCGTAAGATTCATCTTTCCGCGTAAATCTGTATCCTGGACCATAGTGCATTGTCGGCCGAACATTTGCAAAGGTGGCAGAACTGTACACCCGCCTGAAACGTGAAGCAGCAAAAGTTGGACTGGTGGTGAATGCGTCAAAGACAAAGTACATGCTTGCGGGCGGAACCGAGCGCGACAGGGCCCGCCTGGGAAGCAGTGGTACGATAGACGGGGATACCTTCGAGGTGGTCGAGAAATTCGTCTACCTCGGATCCTTGCTAACGGCTGATAACAATGTTAGTCGTGAAATACGAAGGCGCATCGTCTGTGGAAGTCGGGCCTACTACGGGTCTTCCACGAAAGGCTGAATCACATAATGCTGAAAACTCATAAGGCTGAAATAACAAAAGGCTGAAACTCGAAAGGCTGAAAAATCGTAAAAAACCAATATTAGTGGAAGAATTCACATTTGACGTTAAAAGGGGCCCAAACTAAAATGATCCGCAATCTTCTTGTGACTTTTTATTGCCTTCCAATTTTTATACGGACTTCTTATTTTTTTGTCTATACAGCTCATAAAATTTTGAGTTAAAATAGAAGGGAACAAGACTTAATTGTTCTTGATTCTTTTATTTGGTTTTTGATTCTTGCTAGATTGCTTTCTATTTTTTTATTCTTTTTTCTTCTCCCTTCTTCTTCTTCCTTTTACTTTTTTATTCTTTCTTCTTTTCCCCTACTTCCTTCTCTCTCTTTTTTCTTTCTTTTTTATTCAATTTCTTCCTTTTTTCTTCTTTCTTCAATCCTTCCTAGTTCCATCTTCCTGTTTTTACTTCCTTCCTCGCTCTATCTTCTTTCTTCTTAGTTCATCCCTTATGATTCTTCCTTCTTAATGTCTCCTTCCTTATTCCTATTCTCTTCTTCCTTCTTCTGCTTTCCTTGTTGCTTCTTTTTTCTTCCTACTTCTTTTTTCTGGTTTCTTCATCCTTCATTTTTCTTTGCTCTTCTTCTCCCTTCTTCATTTTTTTCTTTTGCTTTCTTATTTCTTCCTTCTTCCTTTTCCTTGTTTTTTCTTCTTCTTTCTTCCTTCTTTCATCTTTGATTTTTCATCCTTTCTGTCTTCTTTCCTCTACCTTCTTCCTTTTTCCTTATTCCTTTTTCTCTATTATTTCTTCATTCTACTTCCTTCCTTCTTCTTTCTTCTTTTTTTCGACCTTTTTACCTTTTTTAATCCTTTCATTTTCTTTTTTCTTCCTTCTTTCTTGTACCTTGTTCCTTTAACTTTCTTCTTTTGTCCTGTTTTCTTCTTCCTTCATTTTCCTTCCTTTTTCCCTTTTGCCTTCGTCTTTCTTTTATCTTTTTTCTGTTTTCTTCATTCTTGTTCCTTCTTCTTTCTTCCTTCTTCATTCTTTTATCTGAAATGTCCAACTTAGCGACCCGAAATGTAGGTATGAAGATTACCGGCAGAGAACTTATAAACCGTGATTTGTGGAGCGAGAATGAAATGGTTATCCTCTGTTATGGGGTTGAGGGATATTCGATGCGATTTGCGATCAATTAAATCTGCTAAACGAAAGTTTGAGCAGAAAAATCGGTAATTTTTCGTTGGCGCTTGGTGTGGTTTGACTGAACCCCGACCAAATAGACTTTGTCTTCTTTAAAAGGTGTCAGATACGAATGACCATAATCATTTATTTCATTATCGACAAGACCTTCGTCTCTCAGATCGTCTGTTTAGACAATCGTATATGCTTCACAACCGTTTACCGGATTCTGATTCAGCATAACACTTTGGATACCTTTGGATAACACACTAACTTTGGATACCTCATTATCTTTATCATTCCTTCTTTCTTGTTTCTTCTTGCTTCATCATTATTCCTTCTTTCATCTTTATCTTACTTTTTCTTTCTTCCTTCTTCTATGTTCTTTCTTCAATATTTCATCTTTTTTCCTTCTCCCTTCTTCCGCCTTCTTTCTCTCTTCTTCCGTCTTCTTTCTCTCTTCTTCCGTCTCCTTCTTTCCTCCTTTCTTCCTTTCTGTGCAAATTTTATTTTTTATTGTTATACTTTATTCTTTATTTTTTATTCTTTATTCTTTATTCTTTATCATTTATTCTTTATTTTTTATTCTTTATTCTTTATTCTTTATTCTTTATTCATTATTCTTTAATCTTTATGTTTTGTTCTTTATTCTTTATTCTTTGTTCTTTATTTTTTTATTTTTTTTTATTCTTTATTCTTTATTCATTATTCTCTATTCTTTATCAATTATTCACTTTCCAATCACTCAACCTAGTTGGTATAACATATCGTATGATTGAGATTCATTTCATCCCATCAATTTCAGTCTTTCGATACATTTCAGCCTTCTGATACTTTCAGCCTTTTGAGACTTTCAGCCTTTCGGGATTTCAGCCTTTTGAGTTCAGCCTTATGTGTTTCAGCCTTTCGTAGGACACCCCCTACTACGGGCTCCAGAAGAAACTGCGGTCGAAAAAGATTCGCCACCGCACCAAATGTGTCATGTACAAGGCGCTAATAAGACCGGTTGTCCTCTACGGACATGAAACATGTACAATGCTCGAGGAGGACTTGCAAGCACTCGGAGTATTCGAGAGACGGGTGCTTAGGACCTTCTTTGGCGGTGTGCAAGAAGACGGTTCGTGGCGGCGAAGATTGAACCATGAGCTCGCCCAGCTCTACGGCGAACCCAGTATCCAGAAGGTAGCTAAAGCCGGAAGGGTACGATGGGCTAGACATGTTGCAAGAATGCCGGACAGCAACCCTGCAAAGATGGTGTTCGCTTCCGATCCGGCAGGGACGAGACAGCGTGGAGCGCAGTGAGCGTGATGGGCAGACCAGGTGCAAAACGACTCGGCGAGCGTGGGGCGTATGCGAGGATGGAGAGATGTGGCCTCGAACCGTGTATTGTGGCGTCATATTGTTGATTCAGTGTTCTGTTTAGATGTAGACTAAATAAATAAAATGAATGAATGAATGAGCGTTTTTAGAGTGTTTTGGTATACATATAACACTATGGGTCTTCTGGCCTCCTATCAAAAGTTCGTTTTTGGAGTGATCATTTAGCCTTTCGGTACAACTTTGTTATACGAGAAAGGCAATAACTGTGCAATGGTTAATGTTCAGTCAAACCGTTAGGACATAAACATTTATTTTATGATAAATCATTTAATTTCATAACGATAGATTTCTTTTTATTATTTTATGCCATACTAATTTTGTCATTTAAATTTTATCTTTCATTTTAGCGGAATTTGAACGGCAGGTTTAACAATGAAAAGAAAATCGGGAAACGATTTAACAACGCAAACATTGTTGGATTTCGATCTTGGTGAAAGTTCTTCGGACTCGGATTTCAGGATCGAAGATCACGACGACGATAGCGATGACTTTTCGGCCAACAGTAAGGAAGACGACGGTGACGATGATGACGGTGATGATGATGACGATGATGATAATGGGGGTGATGACGACGACGAAGATGGCAGTGGCGAGGGCGAAGATGAAGATGGAACCGATAGCGGAACTACAGCGAGTGGTTCCAAAGTGGTGGAAATTCCGAAACCGGGACTGGCGCCACCGAAGCCTGTCAGCTTGGAGGAAGTAATGAAGCCGAGCCTAAAAGGAATTGACAAGGCAACGTTGAAGTTGTTGGCCACGCCTATTTGCTGTGCATGTTTGGGAGATCGGAGTGATGATCAGAACGAAATAGTCGAATGTGATGGATGTGGTGTGACGGTTCATGAAGGTTGTTACGGCGTGAGTGAAAGTAACAGCGTCAGCAGTACAATTTCGTCTTGTTCAACGGAGCCATGGTTTTGTGAGGCATGTAAAGCGGGAATAGCTGATCCAGATTGTGAACTGTGCCCCAATAAAGGAGGCATTTTTAAAGAGACGGATGTTGGTAAATGGGTGCATCTGGTTTGTGCGCTCTATGTTCCCGGTGTTGCCTTTGGTGAAGTGGATCAGTTATCGTCGGTGACTCTGTTTGAAATGCCCTACAACAAATGGGGTGCAAAGACATGCAGTCTCTGCGATGATACTAAGTTTTCTAGGACAGGAGTTTGCATTGGTTGCGATGCTGGTATGTGTAAGACCTATTTCCATGTAACTTGCGCCCAGTATGCCGGTCTGTTATCGGAAGCGCATTCAGAAGAAGCAGATCAGGCCGATCCATTCTATGCTCATTGTAAGATACATTCAGATAAAACGTTAATCAAGCATAGAAAGCGAAACTACAACGCTATCAAATTGAAAGCTTTCAACAGGAAAGTGGAACAAGAAGCGAGGAAATTGGAAAAACCCTCCCCAGAACAGGTACGTATAGAACGTAAACTGGCTAAACATAGGAAAAAGTATGTTATCCACAAAGAGACTAAGAACCCACCCTGGGTTCCAACGCAGAAAATGCCTCGATTGCTAACCACTAGTGCAACAGCATGCAAAAAGCTTCTATTGAAAGCTGAGCTCATGGGAATCGACACTGCAGCGATGGAATTCCAAGAAGCTCAAATGACTGCATTGTCTGATGTTCGCAAAAAATGGCACATTCCACCAGCTTTCAGCGTGGAGTTTATCGGTTACTATCTGGATCGGACAGTGCGACTCAAGGAAATCAAAAACAATCTTCAAGGACAAGTCACATCCAATCAAAAGTTACTAGGAGAGCAACAGCGACTGCGAGATAAGTATGATTCAACAGTAAAAACTAACCAAGAGGCAATGGCCCAAAATGATGGACTGAAAGATGCGATCAAGAAACTGTACGACGATATTCATGCACTCTGTCCTAATAAACCATTAATTCCAATTGAACAAATTGGCAAACCTCCGTCGGTACCTCCCATGCAAAATCCAAACGTAATCATAAACACCCCTAGCTCAACGCCTCCAGCAAGAACCATTACAGTTCCCACGGCCGCTGCCTTGAAAATGGGAGTTGGATTTCCATTGCAAAATCTTATTGCTCCGGGAAAGCGCGATGACACCGGCCGCATTTTGAGTACCCAGTGCAAACAAAACAGCGAAGAGCTATTGAACGAGTGCGGAATCTGTAAGCGGTGCTCAGATCAGCATCTTCTAGCCAAATGCGACACATGTCATCTGTACTATCATCTTGGTTGTTTGAATCCTCCACTAACGAGGCTCCCTAAAAAATCTAAACTTTACGGTTGGCAGTGTTCTGAATGTGATAAGTCTGATGATTCCGGTCCGGAAAACGTTATACTACCGAAGGCTCCGAGGAAATCAAGAACACGCTACAGCAAAGATGGAATTATCGTTCCGTACGACATGCCATCGCCAGAATTTGACAGATCTCCTGAATTTGTGCCGAAACGTTTGCGGAAAAGTGCTAGCGTTAGTGGCAACACCAGCACAGCTGAAAATAGTCCCATTAAAACTACTTTGAATGGTATCGAAACCAAAGAAGTGGTTCTGGAAATTAAAAAAATTGCCCTGGATTTGACCGATAAAGAAGCTTCTAGGGAAACTTCGATGGAATTGTCTGATAAATCCTTGGTGAAAAAAGGTCGCAAGAAAAAGCCTAATGAGATGAGTGAGGATGTCAAGCCCGTTTTGAAAATTGAAATAAAAGACGACAAACCGAAACCGGAGTCTACAACATCTGTGAAGCCTGTGGTCGACGAGTCTGTAACTGTTAAAGATGATATTCCCAAACTGTCACCTATTGAAATCAAGCAGAAAGAGATTAAGAAAGATAAAAAGAAGGAAAAGACAAAACCTTCGACACCGTTACTAGAAGGCAGGGAGCAGACTTCGCCAGCGTCGAAACCATTAGTTGAACCGAAGGAACCTATTGCCTCTGGATCATCTTCTCAAGAGACTATATCCACAGCAACAACGTCCACTACATCCATAGGGTCTGTCGAAGCTATACAACCAGCAGCGATGGTGGAACAATCGTTTGTCCCTTTAGTTCCGATACCTTCCATACCGGTCGAAACCGAAAACCACCCTTCCGGGGCTCCTTTCCGCAATCACTCGCACAAACACAGCAAGCGAAAAAAAGAAAAACATCGAAATCGGTCGCCGCACGAAGACGGGTCCCCCACAAAAGAGCACAAGCGCAAACGGAAGCGGAAGAACCACGATATCGAAAATCCCAACGATGTCGGTGGAAGCGGCGGCAGCAGCGTCCCACATGCTGTCTGCTCTGTTCCGTCGGACGACAATAGGCCTCGGATCAAAATTAAGGTTGCGAAGTGTGATCGCTTTCTGTTGTTGGTTTATTAAACTAAATAATTGTCTCTCTTGTAGATCAAATCAGTACTAGATGGTTCTAATACCCATACAATATTCTACGTTCCTAACGATAGCATAGAACCACCAAGGCCCTCGACAAGCAGCGAATCTATTGTGGTGAGTGAGAGAACTTAACTTAATTTTATCAAATCAATGGTTTTTCGCTTTCCGCATCGCGTTTGAAGTTTGTATGGAAATTAGTATGGGAGAACGTATAATTTTGCAACGTATATTTCTATTTCTAGAGGTTTCAGTTCATCGTAAACCAAATGGCACATTGCGTTAAAGTATAACCTAAAGGATGCCGAAAAACTTTGCCGAACATGGCAAGTTGCTGGAACGTTCACGAAAAAAGTTATATCTCGTCAAAGATTGAGTGTTCAAACCATTTTGCAAAAAATGGTTTATTCTGCCAGCACCGCCGAACTACCTACGTAGTCCAATAATTTAGCTGAGTGTTATTTCCAGGCTACTGACATCCTATTGTTTATCCCATCGCCAAATCGTAGCCTGGATGTGCTGAGCTATAATTTTTTTTCATACTGCGTTTCAATGATGACAGCGGTCTATGTCTATTGATGATGATGACACCGCGCTTGTCACCGGGTCGGTTATTTTAAAATTGTAATTGATTGTAATTAATTGTAATTGATCTGGCAGTGCTGGCAGAAACATTGATTTTTTGCATATGGTTTATTTAAACAATCAATTTTCGAAACGTAATAACATTTTTTGTAGATCTTCCAGCTACATACCTTCTTCGGCAAAGTCTTTCGGCACCTTTCAGACTATATGCTAACGTATTGAGTTACGTGATTGATGATAAATTGAAGCTGCTAAGAGCAAAAATGCGAAAAAGTACGTTTTCACATACTAATCTCCATGCGATGCGGCATGCGAGGTTGCAACCAATCAAGCCCATATTTTGCACTGTTGATTGGGGTCCCAAAACGATTCAGAAAAACCTTGATCTCACTTGATCGGATAAAGTTTGTGTTTTTTCATACAACTGCGTCCCACTCTAATATATAAGTATTATATTAGGTAAAACTAGAGAAAAACAAGCTACCTTGAGAGTGCATTCGAATGCTCACAAACTCTGATTTATGTATGCAAAGCAAATTATAATTGCATCAGAATCCATTGTGTTTACTTAGAATAATTAATCCAATTATTGGCACAGTGTTCCAATATTTGCGGTAGGTATTTTGTTATTCATGTTCCTATATTTTAATTTTCTAAATACTGTATCTTACCACTAAACATTCTTATTTTTCCTGCAGCACAAAAGTACTCCACTCAACTCACCAGCCATTGTACCCAGCACCAAAATTCCAATCAAACCCGAACCCGCTAAGGCAAGCACGTCTGCTCCTGCTATACTTTCTCCAGTGAAGTCGCCCATCCCTTCGTCAGTGGGTGCAGCAATATCCGTACCGGTTATTGGCACGAAACAATCATCACCACCACCGGCTGCTGCCGGCCGTGGTCGAGGCCGACGGCTCAGTTTAATGAGACCAAGCCGGCTGAACGCATCGTTGAACTCATCCTCCGGAAATAACTCATCAGCCGCTGGCGGCGAACTGACTTGCGATGTCTGCAATCAACCCGGAATGTCTAACAATATTGTGCAGTAAGAATTTATCCAATTTGTTGGTAAAACAGGTATTAGAAGTAATAAAATATGTTTGAATTCTAGGTGTGATGAGTGCCACAAGAACTATCACTTCGGCTGCTTGGATCCTCCAGTGAAGAAATCGCCTAAACGTCGTGGGTATTCCTGGCATTGTGCAGATTGTGATCCAACGGTAAGCTCTGGTAAACTCGTTATAAAAATCTAGTTTCAAATAACTTAAAGATATTTAGAGGAGTAAATTGCAAATATATTTGGTTCGCGATTGTGCATATTTCGTATCGGTGGTGGATCCGAGTGCTTAGTTTTGTTTTGTGCGGTCGGAAAGTAAATCAATTAGTGAAATGTGCATGTGTCGTCGTTTGGCGAGGTACTTAGTTCCATGGCCAACCGACAAGATATTGCCAATGTCGAACTGAACAAATTGCACAGTTGTCCAAAGGAATTGCATCCTCAACACCCACGAATTTGTCAACAAGAGACATCATTCGCCCACCATCTCTAAAAAGACGCTGCGACGAAGGATCGGTAGGGGAAACCGCCAAATGTTGAACGGCTAGGGTAATTTGCCAAATGTTGAACGGCTAATTTCTTCGCCTATTGTTGAACGCATGTGCATTTCTTATGGGAGTTCAACAATAGGCGACAAAATTAGCCGTTCAACATTTGGCGGTTTCCCCTAATTTTGTCGCCTATTGTTGAACTCCCATAAGAAATCTCATATTCATCCATATTACGACACTATTCTCTCCCAAAACAACGTTTGTAACGGTGGCCCATACTGCCCCATATGGTGTCTCATATTCGGGAGTATAGTCGGGAGCACACATTAAAATAAACACATTTTCAAAGGTGAATTCCAACAATTTCCAAACGCATATTTCATCATTGATCAATGTGATATGAAAGGTAACAATCCCTAGAAAAAGTCAACTACATTTGAATGATGTTTTTTGAGCTTTTCAGTGCTTTTCGGAACGATTTCCTTAGGTGGTCCATATTGCCCCGTTCCCCCTACATGGCCAAAAGGCATTCTGTTCAACGAATTTGACGACAGCGGATCAAAAAACATGTGGATGCCGTTGTAATATCTCCTGCATCGAGCCTCTCTCAATTTTCAACTCCAACTTCCGGACTAGACGAAATTAGTCGACACCGATGCTGCACAGCACTGCCAGTGTGGCTTTGGAGGTTGCAATATCTTATATCAAGGTCTCTGATTTGCCTATTAATGAGGATTCGCATCGCCGCTGGGACGCACCCCTGCCTCATGCATAATGAACGTCTCTGAACCCCTTATCACAGTCAAGCCCTTCCTGCCAGCGGCCTGCAGTCGTCCCGGTGCTGTGTTTGGGATCGGTGAAGAGGCCTTCAAAAATCAATACGCAGGCAATTACCCAGCTCATCAGAACTGTACACGCTCTCAAATACATATCGCTTCCAGCACGTCTGCCTTGAATATCCCTTTGGTAGTTGCATCTCTCATACCTCCAGAATGCAGCCTATCTCACTCTTCCACGGAAAGCTCGAAATTCATCAGCATTGAAGAACCCAGATCGCAACCAACGTATCAAACACTTTCTCCTCGATCTCCGGGATGCACGCTTGCCCTAAGCTTTATGGAAGCCTCTGAGCCCTCCCTGCCACCGTTCAACAGTCGTCTCGGTTCTGTGTCTGGGGTTTGCGAAGAGCTTTTCCGCAAACCATCTCCAGTACCCAACGTTGATGAAGAAATTCTCCAAAACCCTCGAACATCTCTTTCTGGCATCTTGAGTACATCATCCAACCTGGGACGCAAACTTGCCATCAGTCATGAGAAAGCCTCTGGTTCACTCATCACAGTCGAGCCATCCAGCCAGCGAATTACAGTCGTCCCTGTCGACCCGGACCGCGGTCCTGTGTTTGAGCTGGACGAGGAGGTCTTCCGCACACCATCGGCAGGCAAGTACAATACAGCAACTAGGTCTTCTCTGCCTGAAGGATACCAAAATGTGGGCGGCATCAATTCTTCCATCGAAGAATATAACTGATCAGTGATATGACATCGTCATCTTCATCGAAACATGGCTCAATGAGAACACGCTTTCTAGTCAGGTGTTCGATTCTGGATATGAAGTTTTCCGTTGCAACCGGAGTCATAGCAACATCCGGAAAAAAATCCGGAGGAGGTGTATTGGTCGCTGTTAAATCAAGCCGAAGATTCGTCCTGAGAATGTCTTGAGCAGGTTTGGACGTCAATCGAGTTGGGCGATCGTAAGCTGCTTCTTTGTGCAATATACATCCCACCTGATCGAACCCACGATATTAATTATGTTGGAATTCACTGCGATTTCGTTTCGTAGATCCTTGAGGCTCCTAATGCTATTGATCACATTATCGTACTTGGTGACTTTAACTTGCCAGGTATCTCGTGGGAACACACCCCCAACAGCTTCCTTGTTCCGAATGCTGGACTCTTCGTTCTCCACGCTGGAGCTACGAAGTTTCTCGATAATTACAGTTCAGCCACGCTACAACAGATCAGTTCCATTGATAATGAAAATAATCGCTATTTGTACTTATGTTTCGCTAGCGATGAAGGGACATCCACATCCTTAACTATGGCTCCATCGCCACTAATGAAGGTCGACTGCACCCACCGTTCCGAGCATTTTGATCAATGTGGCATAGAAGAAGGCTTGAATTCACTTCATCAGTACCTTCTTATATGCCACATTGGTCAGAATTCTCGGAGCGGTGGGTGCAGTTGACCTCCACAAACGTCAAATCAGAGACTAACCCGCAGGTAAGCTGGCGGCCATTACCCCTCGCGGAAAACTGGATTGCTGAATTTTTGTCCTCCTTCGATCATCACTTCTCTGTGAGGGCTGCCTATACGATTCTGTTTTTTCGCACTTGTATCCAGTTTTCCGCGAGCGGTAATAGCCGCCAGCTTGTCTGCGGGTCAGTCTCTGGTTAGACTCGTTTGAAACTCCGTCACTAAACTCATTTACATATTAGTGTAAATAACATGAAATGCCAAATTACTTTCCTTATTTTGTCTTGTCAATCAAATTTATGTTTTCTATTTTTAGGATACCGAAACCAACTAAAACAACGAACCTTGAAGAACAGTCGCCAGCCGGGATGAACAGTGATATCAAACGTACATGAAAAATGGATCTGCTTTACTGGACCTAACTTTAAATTTCCATAAAAGCGTAAATCAGTCTAAAATGAGTATTTTCTGTATGCGATATGTCTTATATTAAAAAGAAATATGGAATAAATAATGAACCAAAATGTGCAATGGTCAGTAATTTAATTTGAGAAATGCTTAATGCTTGGAAATTTTTCCATATCATTCGTGTATTTCAAGAAGGAATCATTTGCTAATTTTCCCTTTTTTTCGGGCAATCGCGTGCATCAAAAGAAGGATTGCCTTAGGGTGTGGCCAGAGTAGACGCGAAGTGGGAAGCGAAGCGTCCATACGATTTAACAGCTTCTTATTATTGATTGTTATTCCTTTGCGTGTATTTTTTGCGCGACGTCGCGTTGACGCGTCTACTCTGGCAGGCACCTCAGGTAGATATATTTTAATGCGCGCTTTGAAATAAGAAGCTATTCACCTTTCCTGTTCTTGTCATTTCACCCATTATGTTGAGTTCAATTTCTAACAATGCTAAATAACTCTTGCACAATGCACATTTGCCTCCCCATGTACAATTGTGTGCCCCAGGGCCTATAGTGAGGATATTTCATTAGAAAAAAATATCATGTACTATTTTCTGGGGAATGGGGGTCTGAAAAGTGTTGCTTCCATCTTCGATCTAATGGCTTTCTTCATCTTTTCACGGTGTGCCATGACATCAATGTCGTCGGCAAAGCCAAATAGCTTAATAGATTTCGTAAAAAAGTCCACTCGTGTCAATCGCAGCTCTTGGCATTATTCCCTCCAAAGCGATGGTAACCATACCGTAACACTCTGCGCATTCCAAAGGGACTCGGGAATCCTCCTGAAACTCGACCTACCCACATCACCCGATCTATCGTCGACTCGATCAACCGTGTCCATGCATTAGCTGATCTCGATCGATTGTATCATATTCATAAGCAACTTTAAACTCGTTGTATTTGCGTCATTTCTGCAAAATATTTGGCATACGACGTACACTTGATCCGTGGTAGAACGTACTCCCAGGAATTGCGCCTATTCCCCCTCTGAACTTTATAACAATTGATACTATTCGACGGCATACGTTTGGAAGCCGTGTTAAGACGTGTGGTAAGAACATGCTGAGGGTGGCTGGGTTCGATTCCCGGTGCCGGTCTAGGCAATTTTCGGATTGGAAATTGTCTCGACTTCCCTGGGCATAAAAGTATCATCGTGTTAGCCTCATGATATACGAATGCAAAAATGGTAACCTGGCTTAGAAACCTCGCAGTTAATAACTGTGGAAGTGGTTAATGAATGGATGTAATGCCAATAAGAAGACGTTTGGAAGATTACCTACCTTATTCAATAATGTGATTGTGCCGTAGTTGGTACAATCCAGCTTATCGGCCACACTCATCTACAATTGACTAGCGTTTCATATAAGGATTACACTATATCGAGTGATAAAGCTGGTAGTCTGAATACCTCCTTAGTCGGAAATTGTCAAACGTAATTCCCACTTTTGATTCATGAGAGAATAATCAGAATCAACTCTTGAAGAAAAAGTATTGCTAACATGTTTGTGATATTTTACAAATAACTAATTCGGTCGTTCGGTTTGATTTCCACTGTAATTTCCTGCCAATATCAATCTACAATAAATGTTTCAATCAACATTATTTTCAACAGAAATAACTCGGTAATTAAGCCTCCGCCATTTCGACATCATCAAGCACCAAATCGTCCAACATTTCTTCCAATGTAATGCGCGGAGCCGATGGATCTGCCATATCGTTCACATCGACCGGAATAACTTTTGAATTGTCTTTGAAGATGTTCACATTCTGTCGCAAGTCTGGGTCGTCCTCCAAATCCTCCAGGAACTCATTGTAGTCATTTTCGATATCTGTGTCCAGAGCTACATCTTCGGTGAGGTGTTTCAGTTTCCAGTTGCGCGTCTGTTTTCTGGCGGATTTATCGTAGTACTTCTTGATTAACAAAATATCGGGAACGGATTCTTGTTTGAGCTTCTCGAACTCTGCATTGTTAATGTTGGCATCCTGCAAATCGTAACCCATGACCGAATCTCCAGGTTTCAGCAAATGGCCCAGATGGGAACGTATATGCACAGTATTTTCGTTGATTCCCAACTCGGAAGCCTTCACAACCCAAACATCAGCCAAAACGTGACGGTATGAAACCGGTCCTTGTCCCGGGAAATTCTTTTTCTCATTGTCACGCACGATTTCAATATCCATCACAATAAACTCGATCATCTGTTTGGGATTACAAATCGTTTCGAATGGATTCTTCCAGAATGCCATATTCTGTACTTCTGCCATTTGGGCTGTCCGCGGATCCATCAGGTGCACTGCATTAGCCACTTTAGTGACCAAACAAATTGGCGAAATATGTCCCAGTTGTTGCTGAAGCTTTTTGTTCAAACAAACAAGACTTCCCTTGGATATCGGAACCACGTCCAGCGCATATGAATATTTGTAATTGTAGGAATTACTGTGGATGTCGTGGGAAATCAGTTTCTTCGAATTAGTAACTTTAACGGGAAGTACTGCCTGAACAAAGTCGACCATTTTCCTAGCATGGGCATCAGTTGCGTAGTAAAAATCCAATCCTCCCGATGGGGACGGTTTGATTCCCAGTGTATTTTCATGAGCCTTGTGCTTCAGGATCATCTGTTCTAGATAGAAAAGTGTTTTCTTGTTGATGGCCTTCTGGCGCACCTGAACTAAACACCGCCAGAAATCTTTGGCCTCCGTCCGGTGGCAATCGTCGCACATCTGATTGTTGACGGTAAATTCAACCACGAAAACCTGCTGCAGCACCACTCCATCCATAACTTCTCCATGGACCGTCAGTTTTACCTTTATCCGCTTGGAATGAGGTTCCGTCCATACGAAGCCAGCATCGACCAGCTTAACTTCCTTCAATCCTTTCAAACGCTTCAAGCAAACCGACAACAGCTCCTTCGATTCCAAACTACACTGAACCCATTCACTGGGAGGGTTCAGATATCGTTCGCAGTTCCGGCAGAAGAAAACGACCGCCTGTTTGGGAATATTGGCTGTAATGTCCACATGCGTGCGTAAGCAAGCCACGCACATATTGGACGGATTTGGCTCAATGGGAGTTCCGCATTCGCAGCAAAGACTACAAAACATAAAAATGAGGTTATGATTTAAGAATGAAAACAATGTGGCTTATATGGGACTTACATTTTATTTATATTCGTCGTACTGTTCGACGCCATAGATGGCGTATCGCCAGTTTTCATATATTCCATAATGGAAATAATAAAATAGGCGAGTATTATAAGAAATTATGGGAAAATACGTGGAAAACTTGGTATTTTCACTCCATCACGAGTAGCACGTAAACACGAAAGGAAGGAACACGACCGACGAACAGAAACTTTGACAAGACTCGAAGAAGTTGCAAAACAGCAGGGGCAGGGATGCCAGAGAATATTTTCAAATGTCTTCACAGTCGTTTAAATATGTCTTCAAATGTCTTCAATATAAAAATTATGATTATCAGCGAGAAATTTTAAAACCCAATCCAGTATTCCGCGAGCGGCAATAGACCTGTGCAGGAGTTCATCAAATTCACTCACCCGATGGATTTTGACATTTGAGCGGGTCGTCTTCTCGAACAAAAGTTCATTTTGCGTTCATTATGCGACCCGCTCAAACGTCATAATTTCTTGGGGGAGTTCATTTTGCGTTAGTCTATGGTCGCCAGATTGCCTATCACTGTAAACCTCGAATTACCCATTAATGAGGAAAAAATACACTCTTTTTTATGATATATGAAACTGTCACAATAATGGGTATTTTAAATTTTCTAATAATGGGTATTTTATCCTCATTTGATTAAACAAAGCGATTACCCTTTAATGAGTGAAAAAGCACTTCTAGTGCCCGTGTTTGACAAAATCGGTTGTGCTATCAATTTCAAGTGCTGGATTTGTTTTGCGAAAACTGCTCTAGTCGCTGTAAGTAAATATTATCATCAGTGCCAAGTTTTTGTGCAATAATGTTTCACCAGAATAATGAAAATTACTATTTTCCTTGTTTTCAGATCCTATTGTAAATTCTGGAACCGAACAAGCGCAATCCTCTGATCGCCGGACCGGCGGAGCATGATGGGAAGCAGAAAAAACAACATCAGTAGGAGAACTACTCCCGCAGTAATCCTCACATTGATGATCACTAAAACGAGAACTCCGCTCGAAGAAACGGAAAAAATTAGATCTGACGGATTACCGTTTTAGAACGAAAATCGGCACGAAATCACCCTGTATCGCTCAAATGGACGAAGAGTATGCTGTGCTTCCCGGAGTGCTTGGTTTCAACGTATGGCGATCAATTGGCGGATCGCAAGAAGGAATGCTCTATCAAGTTTCCACATTATCGAAAGAAACAATCATTGACATAATGCAATTGTAATTGTTCTGCTTATCTACTACTTTATTTGAAATAAAAAGAATTTAATCGAATGTAATTATTTTATTTTTATATCTTTAAAAAAGGAACCCAATTTTTTCCCGCTGTAGGAATAAACAAAAAGGGCAAGAAAAAGGGTTTATTTCACCCATTTTAAGGCAGCCTCTAAAACTGATAATGAGTAAAAATTACACCTTATTTTGACGTACGGCTTCAGTACTCATTAATGAGTAAACGCAGTTTACTCTTTTAATGAGTTGAACTATTTAACTTTATAATGGGTGAAATTTCACCCATTAAAGAGTACTTTGGTGGCACAGTGTATGAAAATGATAGCTTCGGGGTTGCGGGCCTGCTCAGCGGTTGTAAACAAGTGCAGTCTCGGCAGTGTCACATGAAAAGGCCTATTGTACTGCATAATGTGTACTTTTCTATCCATTAACGAGTACTTTTGCGACACAGTGTAAAAGTTTCTGTGTAGAGTTCGCAAGAGTCGGTTCTGTCAGTTTTTAGTCTCCACACGCACCTCACCGCAACACCCACCGCACAATGTCATGCCAAAAACATCATCATAATCGTCATTCGTCATCAAGCAGTTCGGAGCAACGGGTCGTTTTTCATTGTGCGCTTGTTGGTAGCAACATTTTATATAAAGAAAATTGCTGTGGAAATTCTTTCCTAATTGGATTACGTGTGATTGCTCAAAAACACACTTTGTGATTAGTGTCGTAAGTGTTCCGTCATGAAGAATCTACTGCTGGCTTTGGCTGGCGTTCTGCTGGGTAAGTACCTGCACACTGCGAAATAAAATATCTTCCAAGCGATATGGGGGCTCCATTTTCTTTGCCTGCATTCAGCTGCTCTACTGCTGATAAATGCGTCTTAGTTTTTTATGACTCATTCCTCGACGGAGGCTGCCAATCACGAGAGATGTTTTTGAAGCGCTTGCAAACAATCTCTGGAGGGTTCGATAGGAAATCATAATCTCATTCTTCGTGTTGATGTTGGTGCCATCGAGGAAGCGAAATAATAAATTGAAAAAGGTTTTATGTACTGCATTGGTCAGGTGAACGTCCGCGAAGGGCATTCAGTCAGCTCCACTACAGCTGCGAGTAACACAAACAGTGATAAGGAATTTAGCCAGGCAGACGACATTACAATCTGTGTGCTAAAATAATTCACTTCCGTTTGCCTTTTTTGATTTCGACAAAGTTGGAAATCGCTACGTTATGTCCTTTTAGTCCTGGAATATAAGCCAGAATTGATCTAAATGGTAATAATTATAAAAGGCGAACAAAATTAAATGAACAGCTCTATGCTCAACGCCCACCATGATAGAATCTGGTGATAATTGAACAAAATTCAATATTGATTGGAGAGTACACTCCGCTTTAATAGTCTGAATAAATATTAACACATATGTAAAAGATATAATAAATGAAAATGTTCCTTCTAGTATTTTTCCAAAGAAGGAATCAGCTTCTGCTTTATTCTGGACAAATCAAGTTTTCAAAGTAGGAAATATAACTGTGAAATATTCTGTTCCCTACGTTTCTTTCAATGTAGTCCAAATATTATTTTGCAATTTGTACGTATTTAAAAAAGCTTGTAATTTTTTTCTCTTTATTTCCGTGAATTTTGAAATAAACTCAGTTTTCACTTAAAAGTTTGTAATGTTTTGAGAATTCAATGTGCATATGCACAATATGTGAATATTTTGGTTCGAAAAATGTATTGCATGTACCGTGGACCCCCGGTAATATGACCGCTTTTAATCTGAACACTTTTTAATTTGAACCCCGTTGGTTTGAACATCGTTCAAATTAAAAATGGTTCAAACGTCATTTAGCACGTGGAATCGAGAGAAGATAAATGAAACATCGTGAAACGGAACGCAGAATCAAAACAAACCAGCAAAGAGAGCGGCCAGAAACCAGTTTTTCTGATGCAAATAGAGTAACCAGAAATTCAAATTAAAAATGAACCCCGTTAATTTGAATGAGGTACCGTTCAAATTATCGGGGGTCCACGGTACCTAACCATGTAACTACTTTCTTTCGATGGGATTCGATCCGACAACCTTTAGTACGCTAGACTAATTTACGGAGGGTAAATGTAAATTAATTGTGCTTTATTTTTATACGATACCTTGTGGTATTCTTTAGTCAGGTCAAGGCCCAAGGGTCGTGGGTGCCGTCTTGACGATAATCGCCTCATCTCTGTCTTTTCGCTTGCCACTGCCATTGGAACAAGGCGCGTTGCGTTGCGTTGCGTTGCGTTGTAACGGAGTATTTCGTAGATTGCATACTGATAGTTGTCATGTATATTCTTTACCTTTCTTACCCCAATTGCTTATGGATTTCCATTTGGGATTCAATGGAAATCCAATTGGGGGTCCAAAATGATAAAACATGAAAGCTATCATTGCCGGCCACGCCCAACTTCTCCGTTACTAGGAAAGGGAAGGAAATGATGATATGACATCTACTTAACGAGAGGCCAGCGACTCACCGACGCCCTCATAGATGTCAAGGAATTGGATGGTGGGTAGGGTATGTGGTTTAGGAGTATCATTATAAGCAAATGATAGAAAATTTGTGGAAATACGTTGGGAGTGACTTTGCTAAGAAATTTATGTCACTCCATTATCCTTGCCGATGATTTTCCTCGGATGGGGCGAAGGTATTAGCCTTGCCCTGGCTAATAGCCTAGGTTTAAGCGCCTTTGCTCGCTCTCTGAAACGAAAAAAGAGCAAAAAGAAATTAAATTCCCCTTCCCCCCTGATATGATAATGATTTTGGTCAACAAATGAATTCTAAGTGGATGAATAAATGATCAAACGGCTGCAAACAATCCTCTATCATTGACACAGGTTTGCATCGCTACAGAAAATATGCTGCTTTTATAATCCATGGTTCCCTTATGAGGTTAACTAATACAGTTTTTATTCCATGATGGCTGTCAATCATTTAGTTACGCACTATGGCTCCTATTCAATGCAATATACCTATAAGCGTTGGGCAATATAATACAACTAGCGTCACCTAAATCCAGAATTTTGGCTTGACCAATTAAATGAACCTTTCAAATATTAACTAGATGCTGTTTCAGTAGGAATGAGTCAAAGATGTTTTTCACCACTGTTGAGAAGGGCTGATAAGTTTTGCGAAACTGGTAACACTGGCAATGATATATGCTTCCATACAGAGGAGATCAATTTAGATTGGAATGAGTTTAGAGTTGTGAGAAGTCTGTTGTGTGAATATAGAATTGAAACTAGATTGTAAGTTTTTTCATGAATTATGTTAAGTTTAATAATTATTAATAATGAATAAATTGTAGCTTTGAAGCTGTGTAAAATGAAGCACACTGCTGTCAAAAGAGTTTCATTCGCACCAGATAAAAATCATAGCAACATTCTTCAAAGAATCTAAGATTCTAGTGGAAAGGATTCGCCATGGATGAGCTTAAGAGAAAGCTTGAGTTGCTAGAAGAGCAAAACAAGGCATGGCGGTCTGAACAGCACGAACGAGAAAAAATAATCCAGCTGGATTATGAACGAAAACTCAAGAAATTGGATGATGATTACGAGGCAGGCAAGGAAAATTGATTTGGAATTTTGTGCACGAAAGGAGGCGATAATTACGAAATATAGCGGGCGAAGTGTCTGGAATAACACAAAATTCCACCCCGAAGAGAAAATCAAATCACATAATGATTTTGATAGTGTCTCCTAACCGAATAGAGAAAATTCTGTTCAAGTTAATGCATCCGCGTCAACAATGCCCTCGCCGAAGCCGTTGTGTGTTACATCTGGCGATACGTTTGAAGCAGGAACGGCTTTGCGTCAAAATATCTTGACGAGAGTAAGTTATTTGGAATCGACCAGCACAAACGATATCGATGCGTATGATCGTGGTGGTAAGAGACCGACCGACACAGCCAGTATTATCCATCCACGCACTGGAACGAAACAAAAACGAAGTGAATTTCAACTGTCGTGTGTAGCAATTATGGAACAATCTTCGAACAAATGCAACCAAGCGCCAGCAGTAGGGCAAACAAACGCACCTAACTACATCTGTTTGGATGCAGTCGCACAAGATAGAAACGAAAAAGGCTTAGTTTCAAAATTTGGAATAGGTGTGACATGCAATAGAGAGCAAACAGGATTATCAGATTTGGCAAGATCATTTTTCGATCGTTTTTCGGAAAAGCTTATTTTCGATCCAGGAGGAAGTGATAGACTTAGTTTTTTTGGGAGTGGTAAATGAAAGGATTGGGATTGCATTATAGACCAGTTGGTTACTAGTTTCACGGGTGGGAGTGTTGAGATGAGCTGATAAGTTTTGCGAAACTGGTAACACTGGCAATGCTATATGCTTCCATACAGAGGCGACCAATTTAGATTGGAATGAGTTTAGAGTTGAGAGAAGTCTGTTGTGTGAATATAGAATTGAAACTAGATTGTAAGATTTTTCATGAATTATGTTAGGTTTAATAATTATTAATTATGAATAAATTGTACCTTTGAAGCTGTATAAAATGAAGCACACTGCTGTCTAAAGAGTTTCATTCGCACCACACAAAAACCATCGCAACAGCCACAAACTATGAAACATTCTCTATCGACCAGATTTGACCAGACCAGAAATTGCATGATTTTGTCACATAAAACGAAAAGAACGAACCCTGTATAGAAATATACTTTTGGGATATATCATTGTCCTCAAGACACCTTTACCATCTGAAATGCCATCTTAAGGCCACCGTCTAGTGAGTTTGCGCTTTGAACAATTTAATGCGAGAGTATCGTAAAACTGATTTTAGAACAACAATTTTGACCAAATTGATTGAAATATTCGACCTCCGAAACAAAACCTGCATCAGGAATTTGATATTCTTTGAAATGCGTGAAAAACAATGTGAAAGTTTTTCCGGGATTTTCCAGGGTACTTCGGGGACTGTCGCAAGGGTCCACCAAATTTTACCACCGAACGACTTTTCCCGCGAACTACGCAAAATTCAAAGCGGTGACATATGTATTTTTATGTTGTAAACTGTTGACACAAGTCAAAAGGATGTGTATGTTCCATCACTTATGCAAATAAATTCAATTTTCCGGGAAAAACTACGAATTTCCCAAGTCAGGTCAATCAAAGGTTCTATGCGGAAAAAAAATATTCAAAAAAAATGAATGATGAAAATGATGAAAATGAAAATCTTTCACCATAATTTCAATATCTCAGAAGTTTTCCCTGGTTTTCCCGAATTTTACATTAATTAGATGGTGAAGCGTTACGAAGCGCGAAAGAGGGAAGCGAAGTAAATATAAACGTAGCGTTCCGGTCTTTGACGATCGGTACGATACAAGGCCATCGGTCGGCGCGACCTATCTACGTATAAGAGGGGATCTTCGATAATCTTAATGGTTAATTATAGTATGTGAGCAAAAATTAAACAGGAAAAAGTTTTATAATCAATTGCTATCAGAGTTATCATAACCTTGTCTAATTTAAAAATGGAAAAATGATTATAGTGTAAACTCAACAACAACCAAACATACTTACCCTATTCTACATACCTACACATGACTCAATTAACATCCCCTTCAGAGGAGATCGTACCTTGTACGAAGCCCTACTTATCATAAAAAATATCCAGAGCGTCAAGACGAGCATCTCTTCCCCGTTAATTCTGCTACTCAAGACATCGCCAATTCCGTCGTTCCATCGTCGATGGTGTTAATGAAAGTGCATGTACAGCCATGTAATACCAACGGATCCCTTATTCCAGCTCCAAACGCCAAGTTTTGAGCTTGGTAGTTCTTGTTGTTTCCTAGGCACTGATTCGAAAAAAAGCCCGGATCTTCTAGAACGGATTGTCAGACTATCCGTTTTGTAGCTATTTCCCGTCATTGAAGCACAAGCACTTTGGGTGACAACAGTTTTTTCTTTTTATTTTTGTAGCAAACTTTTTGGAAAATCGATAAAACTGACATCTCTGTAAGAAAAATGTACTTCCGTCGGTTGTCACTGTCATTGGAACAAGGCGCACCCTTTTTCTCACGGGCTCTACCTTTCTTAGCAGTGACCTGCTCCGCTTCATTTGCCGCACTCTTTACGACTTGCTGACGACTCCGCTTCGCCTTTCCGATATTCATGACCTCCGTTCACGGTAGGTCCTACTCCCGGCAATCCTCAGTTATGGCAATGTTTTCCGTTAATCCTTAGGACCAACCGTCCGCTCAATCCTCTTCCGACGAGTTTTCGCATCTCTCCTCTTAGGCGGCAACCTTTTAGCTACATTCAGGTCCGCTACCTGTGTGACCTTACTTAGCTTCTGAGTTGCACCGCCATCCGCTTTTGGAGTTCCACAGTCTGGCTCTCCGCCAGCCTCTTTCGGTGAAAGAAGAAAAAGAAGGAAATAATATTTGTTCAATATTTGCTCTGACGTCACCACGCTTTCCTCCCGATCACCTGTCGCAGTTTGCCAGCTCCTTCCGCTCAGTACATGACGACAATCCTGCTCCATTGGATGAAAGCTACATTGAAAGTCTCCCGTCGTATTTCGTCCGGCTTCCTCAAGTCACTTTCAGCAATGCGGATATTTTTGAATATCTCAACTCGGTCAAAAGGACCGGGACCCGAACGCTTACCAGTCAACTTCATTAAACAATGTTGTTCGGACAACAGTGAAATCCTTCGTATAGCAAGCAACCACCGATTGAGTGTTTGTAACTGACGCACCATAAGGTTGTGCCTGCGGTATCGAAGCCGTTGGGATGGTAGGGCAGGCAGTAACCACATTTGTCATATTATCATTCGCCACCCAGAGCATCGAAGGAACTTGAGTGCTAATTGTAAATGCACTCGTTTGATGAAAGTTGTTCACACCAAGCGGCGGGTACTCAGACAACTGCGGAGTAGCAATCGTTGTAAGCGGAATTGGCTATTAAAACTAGAAACGTGGCGCCTTTTTATTTTGTTATGGCTCACTTTGAAGAACCATAATTAAAAATATCACAAATTATAACGATGGTATGCAAACAATCTAATGGCTTCATTCTCGATAATTTTTACTTATAGATAGTGAATAGGCGTGATGAAGCCTTACTTTGCCGCCGAAAAGTGAATCTATAGCTCTGACCACGACCCACACAATTATAGTTACGCTTGCTTTTTAAGGCTTTAGGACAATGGTTTATTTTAGGTAACTCATTTTGCACTCACCGCATTAAAACAAAGCCGCCACTGTATATGTAGGTTAACATGCGAGAGGTTTTGAAGGAACTGGTGGCGCTATCTACTCATTTCATAGCGGCAGATTTTGCTTCTTCATTAGACAATTTAAGGACCATTTCTCGAGCAACATAATTGATTAGGGCCGAAAAACCAACAAAGCTGAACCGAGAAAAATGAGGTTCAAATTTTCTATGACTAATTTAATTCATTTATTGAAATAGAAACTCATTTCATTGTCAAAACCATGTCAATATTATATGTCGTAATTCAGACCAGAGGAAATCAAAACGGATAAATAACGCGTGTTATTGCTTTGACTGGTACAATGGAATGAATCTTTATTTGACATGTATGACATATAGATATGAGGGATAATAGACTGGCAAATAGATCAAGGTAGTTCTATATCAAGTACATGGTATGTTATAACATTTCTTCCTCCCTAGCGATTAAGAATACCACACATAATGTTAGTAGATTAGTGAACATGTATTCATAGATCGAGTCTGCTTGGTGCTTTTCTGATTCTCTGGGATCTTCGTAGGTCACTACGGCTAGTCGGTGTTGAATCGTTCGATTGTAAGGTTTCGTGTTGTACCGGTCTTTGATCTATTAAAGTGTCTGAATTAGTGCTACCAACAGGGATGACATCGTTTGTAATCGATGGGTCATTAGCATCAAATGAGACTATTGGCACCTCAACTGGAGGCTCGAGACGTGGAGTTCGAGGGAGGTACGGTCGACACTACTCGCTCTGTTACCACTCCGAACCTCCATTTCTCAGATTGAGAAAGGAAGTCCCTGGCAGCCACTCTATCATTTACCTCAAACCCCCGAAGTGCTTTTTCCTCCCCTCTATTACACACACTTTTTTCACTGTTAGGGACCATTAGATCGATTCGCGACCTCAGCTGTCTACCGAAAACCATCATCGAAGGACTTTTGCCGGTAGCAGGATGAATTGTTCTTCTGTAGGCCATTAGTATGTTGTGCAGCTCCTTCTGAATTTCTGATCTTGGACACTGTAGAGCCTTTATTTTGTCTTTAAAGGTTTGAACGTATCGTTCTGCTTGGCCATTTGTAGCCGGGTGATAAGGTGCGCCCATTTTATGGACGATTCCATTCTTCTTCAAAAGTCAGCAAATTGCACAGAAGTGAACTGCGTTCCACGGTCTGTAACAAGCACAGATGGCAGACCAAAAGTGACGAAATAATCGCGCAGTCTATCAATAGTTGTTTCTGTCGTCATGTCAGGGATAATCTTAACCTCAGGCCACTTACTATAGGCATCCACAATGATGAGATAGTAAAATCCATGAACGGACCAGCGAAATCGGCATGAATACGTTGAAACGGCTCAGCGGGTCTTTCCCAGCAGTGTGTTTGCACCTTTGGAGGGTCACTTCTTGTCCTTGCACAACTAACACAATCACGCGACAGCTCAGTGATATCCCGATCGATTGACTCCCACCAACAGTAAGATCTGGCGAGGGATTTCATTCTTGAAACACCGAAATGTCCAGAGTGCAGTTCTTCAAGGACTCTTCGGCGTAGTGGACCAGGAATGTAGACTCGAATACCTTTCATTAAGCATCCACTTTGCAAGCTGTATTCACTCTGGTCAATCCCAAATCGGTGTCGCCCCTCTGTTACACGTCCTGTCTTTAGCCCCTGAATAAGATTACGGATAGATTCATCTTGGTTGGTGTATTCCGCTAGCTCTTCGACGGAAATAGGTAATGTACGAATTTGATCCAACTCAATGACGTCGACTTCTTCGATGCGCTTCTTATTAATGCTGTCCGCGACAGGTAGCCGTGACATTCCGTCAGCATTTCCATGATCCTTAGAAGGCCGATATCGTATATCATACTGAAATGATTCCAGGAACACAGCGTAATGCTGCATACGCAGAGCAGATAGTGTAGGCAAACCTTTGTTTGGTGAAAAGATTTGCGCAACAGGTTTGTTGTCCGTGACCAGTACAAACTTTCGACCAAACAGATATTGGTGAAACTTTTTAACACCATAGATAATGGCATACGCCTCCCTATCCACTTGAGTATAGTTTTGCTGTGTAGAATTCAAAGTTTGTGATGCGTATTGAATAGGGCGCTCACTGCCATCCGGATACATGTGAGCACCGCGCCAACACCATATGGTGAGGCATCTACGGCGAGAACCAGAGGCAAATTTGTGTCATAATGAACGAGAACTGTGTCCGACTGCATCTCTGACTTAATCCATTCAAATGCGGTTTCACAATCGCGATCCCATTCAAAAACGGTTTTATTTTTTAGAAGATTGTTGATTGGGTAGATTCTGGTACTAAGATCACGAATAAATCTGCCATAATAATTCACTAGACCTATGAATGCTCTGACCTCCTCGCGATTCTTTGATCTTGGCATCTCCTGTATGGCAGAAACCTTCTCTTTTATTTTATGGATGCCATCGGAGTCTACTACGTATCCACAATACTCGATACTACTAGCGAAAAACTCACATTTAGAAAAATTCACACGCAGACCATGCTCAGCAAATCTTTTGAGGACTTCTTGCAACCGTGCTAGGTGAGTCTCGTCATTTGGACCTGTGACCTTCACTTCGTCCAAGAAAACAGACACGCCAGGTATACCCTGGAGCATCTGAGAAATCTCCCTTTGAAAAATGGCGGGAGCAGAAGCAACTCCATACATTAGCCTAGTAGGTTGAAATAAGCCGAGGTGGGTATTCAATGTCAATAAACGCTGATCTTCAGGTCTCACGCTCATCTGCAGGTAAGCTTGAGCTAGATCTAGTTTCGAAAACTTCTTACCGCCTGCCATGTTTGCAAAAGTTCGTCGACCGTAGGTAATGGATGTTCGTCGATCAGCAAATGCTTATTCACAGTCAATTTGTAATTCCACATAGGCGAACCTTGTTAGCCGACTTCATCACTGGTACTACTGGAGTACCCCACTCGCTATTATTAACCTTAATCAAAATCCCATTTTCAACCATTTCGTTTATTTCTTGTTCAACGGTATCACGAATAGAGAAAGGAAGAGTACGAGATTTCAGAAACACAGGATTCGAGTTGGGTTTTAGAGTAAGACTAGCTTGTATTTTTGTCATCTTGCCAACAGTACTATCGAAAACAGAGGGAAACTGATCAATAAGAAACTTCACTTGCTCAGAAAGTGGTGTATGCAATGCAATTCGATCGACCGAAGTTACTGAGCTAGACATCACATTATTCCAGTTCAGCTGTAGAGCACGCATCCACTCTCTGCCGAGTAGAGGATGCCGGTTTGAATCAACGACGAATAACCGCAATGTTTGCATTTTGTCTTTATGCATCACTTGAGCGTTAAGGGTACCGAACACATGTATTTGGTTTCCGCAATAGCTACGCAGCTTCAAGTCAGTTTTGCAGAGCGGAATATTCTTGAAATATTTATCCCTGTCAGTAGCACTCACCAAAGACACTGGTGACCCACTATCCACTTCAAATTTGATCATCGAATTATTAACTGTAAGCCGTACGTAGATCTTAGACATAGTTTTATTATCGTGATTCACCTTACAATTACAAACGTCAATGACGCAGATCTCATCGATCATTTCTTCCCCCGATTCAGAATCAGATTTTTCCCCCTCTTCGACCAAATGCGTTTTGTATTTTCTTTGGATGTTACCTTTCCTGCCTTTGCACTCCTCTGGCAGACTGAGGCAAACACGTTGCAAATGCCCCTTCTTTTTGCAATAACCACAGACAGTTTCTTTGTGTCGACAGACATTTGCAAGGTGTGCCTCACTGCCGCAACACGGTAACATGATTTATTAGTATTGTTAGTTACCTTGTTCACAACTGATTGATGCTGTTGAGCTGCGCTGTCCATCAAGTTGAGATCGTGCATTTTCCGGTTGAGAACCTCTGCACCTTCGCCGGAGGCCTCCATCGACAGCGAAATCTGCTTCGCCTTCTCGAATGTCAACTCCTTTTCCTCGATTAGACGGGTTCTGATACGCTGGTTACGAAGCCCAAACACGAGTTGGTTTCGTAAAGCTTTCTGTAGATAATCGCCAAACTTGCAGTGCTTTGCCTCACGTTGCAATGCCGTAATGAACTCGGCAACCGATTCGCCTTCCACCTGGGTTCGAGCTCTTCCACAATTCCACCATTTCGAGAGGCTCTGGATCATAGTACGCCGCAAGTACATCAACGATTTGTTCATAAGTTTGATCTTCTGGTTCTTCGGGAGACAAATTATCTGCAAGGATGTTGTACGTCTCCGAACCCATGTAATGTAGTAGTACACTTTGCTTGTCGTCGTCATTCACACCGAACAGTCGCATTGCTCCTTCCAGTCGTTTCACCCAACGACACCATTTGGTTTTTGATTTGTCAAACGGTTCGAACGTAAATGTTGGTCGTCTATCGGCACCGGCAGCAATGGCCGCAACCGCAGCAGCAAGATTATCCTGATCGACCATCGTTAACACCAGTCAGCACTCCGTCAACAGCAGAAGAGAAAACACACACACCAACAGGGAAAAAAAAAAACGGCTGGATAATCTGGAACAGCAGCAACATAACCTCACTTCCACGTTGAATCGAATTTCATCACGGTTGGCCCCGAAGTATAACGCTAGCCTCAATCGGCTGATCCGCCGATTACTTTTCTTCTCGGGTTCTATCGTCGCCAAACTGTCGTAATTCAGACCAGGGAATTCAAGACGGATAAATAACGCGTGTTATTGCTTTGACTGGTACAATGGAATGAATCTTTATTTGACATGTATGACATATAGATATGAGGGATAATAGACTGGCAAATAGATCAAGGTAGTTCTATATCAAGTACATGGTATGTTATAACATTATACGTAAATGGTTATATTATAACAGCAGATCAAGATTAAATGAAAAACCATTCGAAATCTACCAAATTTCAGCTAAAACAAAATCGCGCCGTTTACTCGCATCATCGGCAACATGTCTGGTTTTTAAGCCGTTTACTCAAAGCTGCTAACACTATCGGATTTGTTTAGATTTGTTAGCCAGAGCAGTTCTGCTATGCGATATATCGAAAACCTAGTAAGAATATACATTTGAAAATAACTTGAAGCTAGTTTTTCTAAATAAACAATATAAAGTGAACGGCCCAAAAACCAAAGCAAACATTCCGCATGGTAGTTGAGGGCGCCAACAAAGGACTTAAAAACCACTATGGTGCAAATGGTTCATGAGACGTTCACTCAAAATAGCAATTAATGTGTTTCTAAAGAGATATCAAGTACGGAGTTTTAACTAGCATGAAGAATAATTTACAAAGCAATCGTTCATGCCAGAAAATCAAAAATCATGGTTTTGGTTTATAAGCCGTAATCATATGTTACGCGAGATTTCTTCATCTTTGCATAACGCTTTAACTAGGTTTTTCGTCTAAGCAAAGATGACCTTTAGTGATAAACAAATGGACGCAATTTACTGACAGCTATACGCAACCTAATCTACAACTAGCATAGATTTAAACTGAATAACGTAGGAAACATATAATAACTAAGACAGACAAAATGATAGTAGAATTGAACATTGCAAGATGATATAACACCGTACTAAACATTTGACTAAGGATACGAAAGGATACGAAAAGATTGACAATAGAAACATAGACGTGGAGATCAATCATAAGACTTCCTAAGCCCATCATCAAATTGAAGCTCATGAACTGTCGAATCTTGTTTGGAGGCAATTCCGAAGCTTTCGAGGTCTATCGTAGCCCATAATGATAGTATTCGGCGTTTTGAATGAAGTTCGGAATGAAGTTCAGAATATGTAGTGGTTAAAATTGTGAGTAGAGAATTTTTGATGGTTGTTTGGTGAACGGTTCTAAACTGCGGCCCGCTTTGGCCTTTTAATGCAGTTTTAGAGGCTTTCACTAAATAATCTTTAAAATCTAATGCAACATTATAGTTAAAATGCGTTTTCATTAGAGTTTCCTACTTCATCATCAATATCATTATATTTAGGGTCTGTCTCATTTGGAGAATTAAAAGTGACAGTTCGAAAATTAGCAAGTAACCCAATCATAAGAATGGCTGGTGCTACCCAGTAATTCCAATAAGGCATCGATGCAAAATGATTCGACATCTGTCAAAAGTAATCTTGCTCTGCGAGCAGGGTTATTCGATAATTCTCGGGCACTTATTCAAAAGGACGTATGTGATTTTGTAAACAAAGATTCAAACGTCGATTTGTCCAATATGATAGCACTCCCACGCAAAACATCACCACAGACAGGTAGGGGAAGCCTCCGGCTACCTCTTGGTGGTGTAAAAAGAAATGGAACGGAAGAAGGCGAAGTTAGTACGGATCAAGGAAAACGCTATGCAGGGAGTATTAAGCAGTGAGGCATCAAATGCTTTCAACGAGCAGTCCGCTGCGGTAGGAATCGGAAAGGTAAGTGACTGGCTGGGAGAGATGGTCGGCGAGATGAATAATCTGTCAATCACACCAGCGAGTGTGATGGAACAGGTAGCAGCATCAGCCATACCTGTGCTCAACGACAGTTCCACCCCAACAACTGCGGGTTCTTTCAACCGAAGTGTATTCGATCCGTCGTTGTCCTCAATATTTCTTGGCGGGCTGAGTAGTTAGGCTAATAGTCCTACCTTACAGTCCTATTATTTGATTACATTCGTTGGAAATGCTATGGAAAGTCAAATTATATGATTTTTTTCAATTCTATAAAAATTAACACGAGAATGCCCATTATAGGAATATTTTTGGGAATCCATAACAGGGAAGAAGAACGTCCCGAAACGGGACATGATAATCAAATGAAGTGTCGACTATAGGGAAGCAATTTCCTATTATGGACCCTATAGGGCGAATTCAGTTAGACATTAAAATGTTAATTTCAACGAATAACGTCGTGTATTTGGGTGTTTTATGTATGTATCGTGAAGAGGGAATGCAGAGCTTGTTGTTTGATATCAAGCAGAGTTAATATGTTGAAAATTTCTAAGCCTTATGACAGAAAGAGCAAAATCCCGCTACTAGGGGGTTCACTATTGGGCATTTTACTCTACAATAGCTCGTGCAACACTGTAATACCTGTGGTAGGGCCCTACTTGCTTCTAGCAGATACGGTCACTTATAGCAGTCTAAACTAAATTAACTGTTGTTGAAAAACACGTTTCAGTGGTTTTGCCTAGTCCTTTCTTCCCCTATTTAGCGGTACACAAACCAAAGACACTCTGTATAATTACGGGCGACGGTGACGTTCGAGGCTTGACACTTGTAGACAGGGTTGGACTGCCGAGGAGTTGTTACTTATGATCCCGCCAGTGCCAGTGGACGCTTCATCGCCAGGTTTACCAAGGACAGGAGGCTTTTTAGCATGATCGGTAACGCAGAACCTATTCCACAGCCCCCGCTACAAGTTGGAACTGGAAACTCTCCTTCTCCATCAATGGGGATAGCTACTATTCCGCCTACTCAACCGAAGTTTTGGCAGTATTTATCCCGTATCGCGAGAGATGTGTCCACAGATCAAGTTCGCGCTCTCGCCATGAAACGCCTCGCTTCAGATGACATTCAAGTAATTCGACTGGTCGCTAAAGGAAGAGATATAAATACTTTGTTTTTTTGTCTCGTTCAAAGTCGGTATGAAACTGGACCTGAAGTCCAAGGCTCTATCGACTTCTACGTGGCCGAGAGGAGTAGTTTATCGGGAGTTCACTGACAACAGATCGGGAGCAAATTTTTGGCGACCAGGACCTGCTGCAGTATCCGTCGATCCATTGAGCACATCAATGGACGAAGTTATATTGACGGAATAAGTGATATGATAGATGACGTCAGCTCTGCTCCGGTGCCGATTATCCGGGGAGCCCATTTCCACCACCACTTGGTAGTGATCTGAGCTGAGCTTCTGGTAGACGACCAGCTGGGAGATGTGGTCGTTCATGTTTGTGATGTACAAGTCAATTGTGGGATGGACGCCGGACCGACTCAGCTTGGCATTCAGGTCGCTGGCAATGATGAACTAACCTTGTCACCGCGTAAGCTTGATGATGTCAATCCGAAGGGCGGCCGATGATCCGTCGCCGGCTTAAGCTTGAGTTGGGCAGTACGCCGAGATGAGCGTGATTGTGCCGACAGAGGTAGTAGCTTCAACACCGATGGCCTCAACGATGCTCAGCTGGAAGCTTGGCAGCAGGCGACAGTTGATGTTGTAGCGGAGGGCGAGGGCCTGATCGGGCAGTCAAGTCGCACGATTCGAAAGTCCGGAATGTTGACGTTCACCTCCGGTTTCAGGTGCGTTTCGTTGATGAACGCCATGTCTATTTCCTTCTCCTCGAGGAAACCCTTCAGCTCGATGGTTTTGCTCTTCAGCGAGCAAGCGTTCCAGTTGACGAGGCCCACTCTAGCAGCCGTTTTCAATGATGAACATTGCAAGAGTGAAGACCTGGTCGAAACGGGTTTTACATCCACGCAGCTGACTTGCGCGAGCGGCACGCAGTATTGGCATCAGTTACTCCGGGATGTAGAGAGGAGCAGACGGAATCCAGGAGAAGGTAGCGGGGTCCATTCGCTGGAGGATGGAGCCGGCGGTGCTGGACCTTGAAACGATGCAGCTGCTGCTGCTAGTCGTTTGTGCGGTTGTAATGGTGGGAGGTTTGGAACCGTACGACGAGGAGCCGGGATGGCTGGAAAGTTCACCTCGTTGATAGCAGGAACACGGTTCTTCTTCGGCAGGATCCTGATTGAAGCCTTCTTTCGGATTTCCAAAAACGCCGCCCACTTTGGGACAGTCCTTGGTTGTAGCCCGATGTTTGTCGCCCCGGTTGGCGCACTTGGATAAGCAACCTCTATCTTGACGCACTCTTCGGTCGGTCGCCACACTTGTTGCACCGCGGCTTCATGCGGCAGTTCCTGGTGCCGTACCCGAAGTTGAAGCAGTTGGTGCACTGCGTGACGTCGTGGTGCACTGGCCGATATCGCTCCCAGTCAACGATAGTGTAATTTATAACGCCGACCGGCTTCAGGTTCTTCTACGTATGGAGTCGTGCTCCAGATGGACCAGATAAAGCTGCCCGCGATATCTCCTCGTCTTGTCGTGAAGAGCGATCTTAGGTACGGCCACTGGCTTCAGGCCGCAATTCTATAGTTCCGCAATGAGATCTTCTTTCTTCTTGTCGTGGAGCCTTCGCAGCAAAGCCTTGAGCTTCGTGCCAGGGTGATCATTAGTGTAGTACTCATACTTGTGGATTTCGAGGAACCCCACGAAGGATTGATGATGGTCCTGTTTGCCGGCATCACTTTCACGCACTCGCTGCAGAGTCGAAAAGTACATTTCAGCCCCTTAGCAATCTGGCGAATTTCGGACGCAAATCCGGCGAATCACCCTTCACAAACACGGGCCTCCTTTCGCTCCGGTTGCACCTGTGATTACTGCTTCTGTCTCTTTTTCGGTGGATTGCCGGCGTCATCAAGCGGCAACGGCGAGAACACGTTGCTCTGCAAAAGCTGCTTACCCGCGCCTCCAAGAGCTTAGGCTCCTTTCCCGCGACCGAGTCGACCACCGAGTCTCTCATGACGGGTCCGGGAGAAAATAACGCTAACGCGACAAAGCGAAAACGTAAACACAGTGAACGAACAGGAAAAAATACTTGGAAACAATCCGCGAGCAAAAAGCACGACCGTACGCGCTGCTGTCACCTTGCGATTATGTTGTGATGTGTGTGTGCGTGTCTGCTCCATCACAAATACTTTGATACGGATACAGTGAAATTACTCACACTTTTGTTTATTTGAAGAACTCAATTGGAGGTCCAAAATGACATAATAAAAACTAACATTACCGGGCACGCATTTTCATTGTTACAAGGAAAAGAGAAGCAAATGATGAGAAGGGATGTATTTAATAAGAGGCCAGCGTCTTATCTAAGCCCTCATATATGCCAAGGGTTTAATAAGTTGACTGGGAGGGTAAAACGCAATCCTATGAGCAAATGATAACAGAATTTATATAAGACGTTGAGAGTGATTTGCTAAGAAAGACATTGTCACTTCTTTCTCCTTTGTGTTCTTCTTCATGGGCTTAGAGATATGATTAAAGCAAAAGATGATTTGGAAGCATAATTACTCTTTCTGTCGTTTCAGTGACGGCATCGGCGTGGGCCTCACCAGTAGAAGCCAGCGGACGTCGCTTAGTCGGAGCAAGGGAATGCACCTGGGGCCCCACCTACTGGTGTTCCAATTTGAAGTGAGTATTTAGGTATAATTTACAGAAAAAAAAACTAAATCTCCCTAATTATATCAAACAACGTGTTGCTTGATATAACAAATTGATTTAAAAAATCTTGAGCTGGCATCAATTTTATACTAATTTGTTTATAATTACAACCATAAACTAAACATGTCATTGAAAAATCGTTGTATTTTTCATCCAGAGGTGTTACCAGCCAAGGGTTTAAAACCACTATAATAAAAAACAAAAAGAAAGTTGTATATTTCTTAGCAAGTAAGGTCCAATAAATTCCATTTAATTTTCATATTTGTATCTTGACCTGTACTCCAAAGAGGTTTCCAGATGTTTTGCGAAACAACCCGTTTCCCGCATCGGGGTGCTAACGCAATCAGCCTGTTTTTTTTTTATTTTTACCACGCATAAATGCGTTCTTCATCACACGGTCATCACACACAGCATTCAAAAACATATTTGTTTCACTTTTCTAACCATGCTGATTATATATGAGATCATCTTTGTTTTTCTTCCGCAAAACGTGTCTTTCCAGCGGTCATCCAAAAAAAGTTAGAAATGGTCATTGTTTCAATATAAAACGATTTAGCGCCCATCTTAATGCTATTCAAACTACATTTAATCAGATTGTCATTTGCATATTGACTTTCAATGCCGGTTGTTTCAGTTTTAGAATGCAAAGAGTAATTTCGGTTGACGTCGCACTAAGGCCGGAGATTTTCGTGCGATGACTAGCGTGCAATGCCTCTAGAATAGTTTATAGCGCCAAGATCGCGTCATTTGTTCCTGTTTTGACCCAGATTTGTGCAGTTTCATTATTCCGTACTGAGTGCTTATCATCATCACGGTCTCAACGGTGCAAATTTCTTTCGCACTCTTTGTGATGGGTACTGTTGTAGTAGTCTGTATTTAGCGACTGGCGGGCCAGATATTATTTACAAACAAAAAAAGGCAAACTCGTTCGGTGGTGTCTGATAACAGCAAGCAGAATCGAGACAATTAATTATTACTCACACGTTCGAATATTTATGTCCGCAGATTCCGGCTATTTGCGGTTTAGTGTTCGGCCCGATAACACAAGTTAATATTATTTACACATACACTCGTGCCCATGTTGATTCATTTGATTCAGTCAGTCAGTGAGAAGAGCAAACGAAAGCGCAAAAAAGGTTATCACGCTGACGCGATACAACTCAAAACAAAGCTGAATATAGCAATCTCTGTGGTCACTGCGGGTATCATTGAGGGGACTGCTCTGCTTATAGCGAGAACGCGACTCTTGTATCGGAACGCTGAAGAATGTTCATTTTGCGATTCAGCGTTTGAACTAGTTAGATGGTGAATGTTTTTAGAGATTTGTTTTTGTACAACACCTAAATGTTAGAGGTAGAAATATGAAATCAGATCTTTTCAATTATTGAATTAGCCTTTACAATTAGTTTCCATGTTTCAGGACAGTCATAAAATTCCACTTAATCCCAAATATTTCGTAATTTGTTGCTATACTCATGGAGCTACACTTTGAATGTACTTTTTAATTTTAGCTATTATAGATACCCGTTGTGTCATGTTCATGTTGAGCAATCCTTTTGTTCAGTTGCATAACATGAGAACCAATAATGGAAGGAGTCACGTCTTAGCTCTGACTGAATACTTGATTCCAACAGTTAGGCAATTGAACGGTAATGACTTCTTCTGTACGACAACGATAGCTTACTTAATTTATTTGAAGATAGACTGTGATACAATTGATGTGATATAATAGAATCGAATATTAATACAAAACGTGTTGTGATTGCCATATCAACTTATCAAGAATGATCATTGACTTTAAAATTTGAATGTGAAACTTTAAACATTTCAATTGTCCTTTCCAGGAATGCCAAAAACTGCGGTGCGGTAACACATTGCATTCAAACGGTGTGGGAAAAACAAAAGTACCCAGTTGATAACGATGAAATTTGTAACATCTGTCTGGATATGGTCAAGCAAGCGCGCGATCAGTTGGAAAGCAATGAAACTCAAGCCGATCTGAAGGCCGTCTTTGAGGGATCGTGCAATTTGGTCCCAATTAAGGTGGTCCGGAAGGAGTGCAAGAAACTGGCCGACGATTTCATTCCGGAACTAGTGGAAGCGCTGGCTTCACAGATGAACCCGAATGTTGTCTGCAGTGTAGCAGGACTGTGCAACAATGCGGCTATCGATAAGATGCTGGAGGAGATGCCAGCTCAGAAGCCGAAAGATCAGGATAACTTGGATGATTCCACAAGTTTGAGCCGGGAAACGACGGACGAATTCAGCTGTGAAAAGTGCAACACGATCGCTGGATTGATCTCTAATCGGTTCCACGCAACCGATCGCGATCAGGTACTTGAAGGATTTTTGCGATTCTGTGGTCAGATGGGCTCTTTCTCAGATGGATGTTCCAGCATTGTGCTGACTTATTTCAATGAAATTTACGACCATATGACTGAGGAACTTAATGCTAAGAACGTATGCCACATGTCGGGTGCATGTGCCGGTCAGTTCCACCAGCACAAAGAAAGGTGAGTAAATTAGATGATTTCATTTTGTTGATTACCCTTTTATCTGTTCACCATTCTATTGCGTTTCACTGATATATTGCTGTTTGTTCAACTAACATTTCGATTACATTCTTACTTTTAACTCTGCCATATTTCTTCGTATCATGCTAATTTTTAATGTCGGTAAATTTCAGCGACGAAATCGAAATCAGACCCATGGGTGGAATTGGCGTCATCAAAGTTGAGAATGAACAACTAGTGGGTGACGATATTCCGTGCAAGCTGTGCGAACAACTTGTCGACCACTTGCGAGACCTGCTAATTGCGAATACGACGGAACTCGAGTTCAAGCAGGTATTGGAGGGACTTTGCAAACAAACTAAAGCTTTCAGTGATGAATGTTTGAATCTGGTGGATCAGTATTACGAGGAAATTTACAACACCCTGGTTCATAACTTGGATAGTAACAGTGCCTGCTTCATGATTGGTGTTTGCCCGAAGGGGCTGAACAAGGCACTAGACGGCCCAATCATGCCCATTGTTCCCATACGAGTCGCTATTATTCACGAACAAAATAGTGCTCCACGTGTTCCTCCAAAGAAGTTACTTGGCGAAAATGAGCCCGTACTATCCGCGGTTGAAATACAACAAGCTCAATTGCCGATTGATCGTCTTATGGGAGCTCCTTTGTCTCTGAATTTAGTCGAGAACGGAAAATTCTGTACCCTCTGCGAATACTTCATGCACTTCGTTCAGGAAGCTTTAAGTGAGCCGGCAAATGAAGATGAAATAAAGAAAGCAGTTGAAACAACTTGTGATAAGCTTCCAAAAGCCGTCAGGTCCGAATGTCACAGTTTTGTTGATCTCTATGGCGATGCGGTTATTGCATTGTTGATTCAGTCCATGGATCCCCGGCAAGTCTGCCCCCAACTGCGTATGTGCCCCACAGCTCGGGAAGATATCGAAATATTTGCTCCAGCTCAAATCGATGTCACCATCGATGCAACCGCAGGAAAGGATAAACCTACGTGCCCGTTGTGCTTGTTTGCGGTTTCGCAGCTGGAAGAAAACATCAAAAATGATCGCAGTAAGGAAAACATTAAACAAGCTTTGAATAAGCTCTGTTCGCACCTCTCTCCAAAACTAAAACTTGAATGCACCGACTTTGTTGATACATACTCTGCTGAACTTGTTGAAATGCTAGTGTCCGACTTCACTCCACAAGAAATATGCGTCTATTTGAAGCTGTGCATTGATCAACGCCCCGACTTGAGCCTTCTCAATATGGAATTCGAACATGATTTCCGTGAGAAAAAAGGCACTCATTACGATATTGAAACAAATGAAATTGCTGACAACACCGTGAACGGGCAGGTTACCGTTGACCACCAGACCACTGTCACCTCTCCAGAATGTCTTGTATGTGAAGAAATGGTCAAAGAAGTAGAAAAACGGGTTAAGAACAAAAAGAACAAAGACCAAATAAAGGAAGCATTGGAACACGCTTGTGATCGATTGAAAAAGTACAAGACCAAGTGCGAACGTTACGTTGAACAGCACAGCGATCAAATCATAGATCTGCTTTTGAAACAATTATCTCCGAAGGAAATTTGCCATAATCTTGGATTTTGCATTGCTAAGGAATTTGACGAATGTAAGTAACTATTTGTTCGTAAGTTTAATAAATCTGTACTATTTCAATCATTTTGTTCCACAGTGGAAGTAGACGAAGCTCTATTGGATTACGTTGTTGAACCTGGCGTCGCAGTTGAACCCCCAAAGGAATTGTTCAGTCCTGTAGAGGAGAGCCCTGTAGAAAATCAACCACCCCAGTGCGCCATGTGCGAATTCGTGATGGTCAAATTGGAGTCCGAACTGGCTGACAAGAAAACCGAAGCCGATATCGAAAATGCTGTCCGTACCGTTTGTGCGAAGCTTCCGAATACCGTGACCAAGCAGTGTGATCATTTGATTGACCAGTACGGCAAGTTTATCATAAAGTTCCTGGCCACGCTGCCACCGAAAGAGATTTGTACAAGACTGGCGTTGTGCGAGAAGCAGCTGGCCAAACTGGAGGAAAGCAATCGTGAGTATTGACAGTTATTGTAACTTGTGGAGTCGTTAATATTTTTCAACAATATATTTTATTTGCAGTTGAAATCATTGAATGTGCTGTTTGCCAGGGTGCCATCAAAACGGTAGATGACATTTTGGGAAACAAAAAGATTGACTACGACATTGTTCAAGATGTGGAAAAAATCTGCAACACTCTGCCGGCCAAATACTACGGAAAGTGCGAGAAAATGGTCGAAGTTTACGGAGTGAGCATGGTTCGCCAGCTGCAAAAGTATGTCGAAAAAGAACAGGTTTGCGTAAATATGGGCATGTGCACCAACATGGACGGATACGTTAAGTTCGAAGACGAGGTGGCGCCGGAGGATCCCGTCAAGAAAGAAGAGGCACACCTTGTTGGACTAAACGAGTGTACGTGGGGACCAGCACATTGGTGTGTTAGTGAAGAAAATGCTCAGAAGTGTAAAGTAAGACGTTTTTCACATTCAATTCGTTCGATGTTGCTAATTTCTTCTTTTATTTAACCCATACAGGCCAGCCAGTTCTGCGCAAAGAAGAAGCTTGGTAAGTGGCAGGACTGAACCGGTGTAAGCCATCTCTATTGAACAACTAGTTTTTAAGTGTGCAGGGAAAAGCTTTCCGATAGAAAACGATACCAAGAAGTGCTATAGTTTGAATTAAGCTTTCGTGTTTACAATTTCACTGTCCTTTCAGGATTATATTTTGAAACTCTCACCTATATTTTTTCAAACCAAGGTAGTAAAAATAGTTCAGCGTTCTATTATCTAAAAAGTATTTAGAGAAGAATTGTTAGGAACAAACGCATCTGGTGATACGTGGAGTGTGATTGAAATTACATGAAAAGTAGGATTTAACTCGGAGAAAGGATCCGGTTGAAAATTAGGCTGTTAATATCATGTATCTGTACGATTTTGTAAAAAAAAAACAGTTTTTTAATAAATAGAAATTTATATTAATTGGATTTAAAAAATATTATTATTTGAACGAACTAGGCCGTTGTGAATATGTCTTCTATGTTTTTATCATGGCTCTCTTCTTCTTCCAGGACGAGTCTGTTGTGCAGACTCGGGGGAAGGGCCGGTAGTGAAAACCATATGCCCTGTTGTGCACATAGAAGTTACTGGTTCAGTGTTGTACTTTATTTAGAAGTCGAGTTTGCATTTGTTAATAAATGCTACAATTTCTTTATACACTGTTATGTCCTTCTGTTTGAATATTTGTACCAAGTTCGCGTATCTTCCATCAAAAGAGAATTCTGCTCTTTCGATATGTTGTTTCAGGCTCTTCACATATTTCGCAGTAAGGGTCGTAACCAATTTTCATCTTCGCTAACCATGCCTTAGCGTAATTGTGTGATGTCATTAATCGTATTTCGTGTCCTTTAAAGACTTTCCCATGAAACCAAGGGCGTTCCATGAACTTCTCTTGAATTTCAAAGAAGTGTTTTCCTTTTTCTAGCGAGTAGTTTCTGTACCATTCCTGGGTTAACTTGGCCTATCTCTCCTTCAATTGGCTTTTGGCATTCTTATAGAATATTTGGTGCTGTAGTATTTCCGGGCTTGTTCCTAGTTTTGCAAATCGATCTGGGATGTCATTGCCGCGCAGCCCTATGTGGCTGGGCACCCACTGTATAGAAACTCCCATCCTGTGCGCTGTTTCAAGGATTTCGAACAGTAGTGTTTCTCCTTCTTGGGCATCTATTAGCTGTCACATGCTCGTCCTAATGTCAGTGTAGAGGACTTGGAAATAAAGTAGTTTTTCCTCGATGAGTTTTACAACTGTTTGTATGGCATATAGCTCCGAAGTCGTAATGCTCACGTCAATTTAAAATGATATCTTGCTGTTCCTTCAAAGTATATTCCTATACCACAATAACTGCATTCCTTCAACGCATCCGTGAAGATTCGTGCTCGGTGCTTGAATCTTCCGTTCATAACGCATAACGCTGGTTTTTGAGTTTGGCTGAAGGGAGGTCATGTAAGAACAGAATCTTGTGTATACTTACTTGATACTTGATGGGCTACAGCTCTTCGATGAACCTACGCCGAATGGAGTATCCTTTCACACTGGACTCGATCCTGGCCCAATCGCCCAATCGTTTCCCGTCGCCCTGAACATTGAGCGCTCTAAGGTTTGTATTCCGGAAGTAGTAGTCTGCCGTGTTGTATAATATTCAGCCCTTTATACACCTGGTACAACTAGTGATTCATGCGACGCCGTCAGATAACGTTCTTCTGTTTACCGCCGGGTATTGTCCGCAGTACCCTACGCTCAAACACTCCGAAAGCTCTCCGATCAGCCTCCTTTAACGTCCATGTTTCATGTCCGTATAAAGCCACCGAAAGAATCAACGTAGTATACAGCGTCTTCGTTTTCAGACTACGGGACTTAAGTTGGTTACGAAGTCCGCAATAAGCTTTATTTGCAGCTGCAATAAACCTTTTCACCTCGCGGGTAATATCATTATCGCACGTCACTAATGTTCCAAGATACACAAATTCTTCTACCACTTCAAATTTTTCACCAGCCAGCACCATTTCACCACCACGACCACTAATGAACCAATGTTGATTGCCAGCGACCATGTACTTCGTTTTGCTGGTATTGATCGTCCAATCCTCGCTGTCTCCCTCTTAAAAGGCACAAAAGCATCTTCCACGGCACGGCGATCAATCCCGATAACATCGATATCGTCCGCAAATCCCAGGAGCATATGCGATCTTGTGATAATGGTACCGCTTATTTCGTCACCAGCTCTCCTAATCGCACCCTCGAGCGCTATATTGAACAGTAGATTCGAGAGTGCATCACCCTGCTTTAATTCAACTAAGGTAACAAATGACGTCGATATTTCATCCGCAACCCTTACACTTGATTTCGATCCGTCCAACGTTATACGATTCAGCCGTATTAGTTTCGACGGAAAACCATGTTCTAGCATAATTTGCCATAATTCATTCCGTTTCACTGAATCGTGAAACCGACATGAAATCAATAAACAGATCGGGGTAAACATTTGATTCGTCGTTGATCGGCAATCGCAAAAACCTGCTTGGTATTCGCCAATCTGTTGAACACAATACGGGACATAATATTGTACGCCGAATTAAAGAGGGTTATTCCACGTTATTGCTCGGTAATTGGCGCACTCCAGTCCCTTTCTTAAAGAAAGAGCAGTGGCGTAGCCACGGGGGTGGTTTTGGACATAACCCCCCCCCCAGAGACAACATTTTTAGAAGAAATTTTTTTTTCGAAAAAAAAAAACAATGTTTGGAAACCCCCCCCCGCAGATCAATTTTCTGGCTACGCCACTGAGAAAGAGTAAATAAAATCGTTCAACCAGATTACGGGCAATTCCTCGTCTTCTCATATTTTCGACATAATATCACAGAGAACAGACGTTGAAGCTGCACTCGCTATGTTGTGATAACTTTTTACTGTTCATTTTTAAATAACTTTGGAATGTCGCGGTTATCTAGTGCAGAATCAGCGTTAGCGTCATCAAAAACCGCCACTGTAACGCATCGTTCGCTGTGATCTTTCGTTCGATACAGTTGACAACCGTGATCGAATTTTACTGACAACGAGGTAGTGATCAGAGTCAATGTTCGGATCTCTGAATGTCCGCTTATCGATAACATCCGAGAAATGGCGCCCATCCACCAGAACATGGTCTATCTGGTTGCAAGTTTCACCATTTGGGTGTCTCCAGGTGTGCTTTCGGATGTTCTTTCGTGCAAAGTAGGTGCTACTGATGGCCATTCCTCTGGCAGCAGCGAAATTTACTACCCGTAGGCCGTTGCCATTGGTAGCGGAGTGAAGGCTCTCCCTACCGGTTATGGGACGGAAAAAGTCCCCTCTACCGACCTGAGCGTTGGCATCTCCGATAACAATTTTCACGTCATGCTTTGGCCACTCTCCATAGGCTTTATCAAGACATTCATAAAACGTGTCCTTCACGTCGCGACTTCAGATTTTTCGTTTGTCAGTGCGTAAACGTTGATAAGCGTCGTAATTAAAGAATTTCCCCCGTATCCTCAACACACAGATTCGTTCGCAAATGGGTTTCCACCTCATTCTTCGCTTCATCTGCTTTCCCATCACTACACTGCCGTAAAAAACCTTTCGATGTTCATAATTTTGCCTTATGAAATTTAGCCACAAGGAATCGGTTTGAAAATCATAAGTTAGCCTTATGAAATGGGATGAACTCCTGGATGAAGTAGAATGAATAAATGTTTAGGTTCATCATAATAACTGTCAATGAAATCCATAGAGTAGCCTTATGAAATTTCATGAGCTTATCTTATGGAGCTCCTAAGATCGCAGTATGAATATCATTTTGTGAAATTTTGGTATTGTTCTTGGAAACATCAGTAATTTAATTAAATTAATTGGAGAAAAAGTTATAATTTTATTTTGACAATGATTGTAAACAAAGTACATTAAATTGAAATTATACTTGAATAATAAAATAAAAATTAAACTAAAATAACGTTAAGGCCCCCACGCAATACAGCGGAACGGCGATGGAAACGGCACATAGATTTTCCTTTTCCACCTGCCGATCTTTTTACGTGCTCGTTCCTTCCGTTTTATTTCAAAGTGGAAAACTTTGGTCTCGAGTTTTGTCTGGTCCTAAGTTTCGTGTGATGATTCGCATGCTGGAGTTTTTCTAAATTTTATTTCTCTATATTTTCTTAGGTTCTTTTTCACTATAGTTTCTTGTTTGATGAAGCGAAGTCCATTAGCTTTGTTATCTATAACGGCGCATTTGGCTAACAATTTTGCATGCAATTATCAGCTAATCTATAGTTTCTTGATCTTTTGGGAGTACACCGAAAATTTCTTTTGGAATTCCTAAAGGATTCCCGTCGGAATCCCTGAAGCATTCCCGTCGGAATCTATGAAGGATTCTCGTCGGAATCTATGAAAGAATCCCGTCAGAATCCCTGAAGGATTCCGGTTGGAATTCCTAAAGGATGCACGTCGGAATCCCAAAAGGATCCCTGAATGATTCCCGTCTGAATCTCCGAAGGATTCCCTTCGGAATCCCTGAAGCATTCCCGTCGAAATCTATGAAGGATTCTCGTCGGAATCTATGAAAGAATCTCGTCAAAAACCCAGGATTCACGTCGGAATCCCTAAAGGATTCACTTCGGAATCCCTAAAGGATTCACGTCGGAATCCCTAAAAGATTCACGTCGGAATCTCTAAAGGATTCATGTCGGAATCCCAAAAGGATTCCCGTCCCTAAAGAATTCCGGTCAAAATCCTTGAAGGATTCCCGTCGGAATCCCTGAAGCATTCCCGTCTGAATCTCCAAAGGATTTCCTTCGGAATACCTAAAGCATTCCCGTCGGAATCTCTGAACGATTCTCGTCAGAATCTCTAAAGAATTTCAGTCGTAATCCCTGAAGGAATCCCTATAGAATTCCGGTCGAACTCTTTAAAGGATTCCCGTTGGAAGGAAGGACTCCCGTTTGAAGGATTCTTGTCCGAATCTCTGAAGAATTTCAGTCGTGATCCCTGAAGGATTCGCACGGAATCCAAACAGGATTCACGTCGGAATCACTGAAGAATTCCCGTCAGAAACCCTGAAGGATTCATCTCGGAATCCCAACAGGATTCACGTCGGAATCCCAAAAGAATTTCCGTCGAAATCCCTAGAGGGTTTCCGTCGGAATCCCTGAAGGATTCTTGTCGGATTTTCTGAAGGATTCTCGTCGGAATTTCTGAAAGATTCCTGTCGGAATCCCGAAGGATTCCCGTCAGAATCCCTAAAGGATTCACGTCGGAATCCCAAAAGGCTTCCCTTCGGAATTCCAGAAAGAGTCCCGTCGAAATCTCTGAAGGATTCCCGTCGGAATCCCTGAATGATTCCCGTCAGAATCCTTGAAGGAATCTCTAAATGATTTCCGAACGAAATCTGTGAAGGATTTCCTTCGGAATCTGTGAAGCACCCAAAAAAATCTGCACGTTGTTTCCACCTGAAAAAGTACGTAGATTTTTTCCACCTGAAATTCACGTAACTTTTACCTGATTTTTCGATAGAATTTTCATTCTACGTGAAAATCAGGTAAGTTCTACCTGCGTTTTGGATAGAATTCACCGGACACGTAAGTTTCACCTGAATTTTTCTGAAGCATTTGCAGCTACGTGTGCACGTAAAATGTACCTGAAAATTCAGGTGGAAACAACGTTTAGATTATTTGGAGTGAGGATTCCCGTCGGAACTCTTGAATGATTCTCGTCGGAATTCCTGAAGGATTCCCGTAGGAATTCCGGAAGGATTCCCGTCGGAATTCCTGAAGGATTCCCGTCGGAATTCCTGAAGGATTCCCGTTAGAATCCCTGAAGGATTCCCGCCGGAATCCCTAAAGGATTCATGTCGGAATCCCAAAAGGAGTCCCGTCGAAATCTCTGAAGGATTCCCGTCGGAATCCCTGAATGATTCCCGTCAGAATCCTTGAAGGATTTCTGTCGGAATCTCTAAAGGATTTCCGATGGAATCTGTGAAGGATTCCCGTCGGAATTCCTAAAGGATTTACGTCGGAATGCCAAAATGATTCACTTCGGAATCCCAAAAGAATTCCCGTCGAAATCCATAGAGGATTCTTATCGGAATCTCTGAAGGATTCACGTCAGAATTTCTGAAGGATTCCCGTTGGAATTCTTGAAGGATTCCCGTCGAAATCTCTGAAGGATTACCGTCGGAATCTCTATTCTCGTCGTTCCTTCCTTTTAAAACCCCTCCAGAAACACAATCAAAATCTAGGCAAACTTTCCTGCAACTTCAGTTGACTTCTTCGGTTTTTTCTCAGATCGTCAGAATCTCAATGCATTGCTTGCGGGATTCTTGAGATTCACTGCGGAACTGAGAAAACACCGAAGAAGACGACCGAAATAACAGATGAGTTTGCTTCGATTTTGATTATCCATTGGGGTGGTTTTGGTGAGATAGATGTTGACGTCGCCATTTTGAACATTTTATCTTCGTCGGTCTTACCGGGCTCCAGGAAGCTTGATCGTAAAATGACGTGAAGCAAATCTTCTTGAAAGTATCCTGGATTTTATAAAACTGGTTTTGCGTTGGTGATCGTTCAAAATTGACTCTATGGCCCAAAGTTCGTTGCAATCAGGAACGGACAGCTGATTCAGTGTTTTCGCCTTCCCACTCTAAAAAAGCAACAACACCAACTCTTCCGAAAAAGGTTTTGCAAGGAAATTCTTCACCTGATCCTGATCCGGCATCGGTCAATCAGCACCTAAAAAAGAATAAAAGAGTTAGTCCCTGGTCAACAAATTAACAAGATTGGAACGGTACTTACCATCTGACACACCGTCCGAGGATGGAATCGGACAGTGCACTTTCATCGACTTCATCGGCTGCCTGTGCTAATGCCCAAACCAACTTGCGTTGATGAAGGGCCCCCCTGGTTAACCGGTGCGGCTACACCACACGGGCGACCTGCGGGATTTTGCGTCGTCAGACGCCGCACCGCCAGGGGGAGCTTAGCACCGTTGGCTTACGCCAACTGTGGTCCAGCCCCTCGAAAGGAAGATGAAGCCGACCAAATCGTCGTGACCACCGTACTCATCCCCAACGATGACACCCGATCACTTTTACCGAACACCCGAAATTCCACGTCACGTCAAGGCACTGCATTCGACAACGTCTGCCTCTACTCCACTCGATGAGAACTCCACTAGGATAGCTGATTCCTGAAAAGAAAAAACAAAAAAACCTTAAGAACAACGCCGAAGAAAAACCACTAGAAGCAACGAAGACGCAAACCCAACCCTTCAACACATCAACAATATCTAGTTTACATCATTCCGTAATTAACAACCGAAGCAATCATCACCCAACCACAACTGAAGCACTGACCATCCTCCCAATTCTACGCCGAAACAAAGTTTGCCACAACATCACAAGCACCACTTACATTCCAGCACCGGCAACCGAGCCGGCAACCACCACCCATCCGCCCCCGGCTAGGACAACCACATGCAGCTCACCCCACGGATTTATCGCTTTGGCTCGACAGTAGAAAATAAAAACAATGAAACAACATAACCCCCGGCCGCATTCCGCCGGGGCACACGCCACACATATTGTTCCCATCGACATTACACCAAAACACTTGTTTTCCTTCTCCTTACCCTGGCTATTAATGGTACCATCCGCAGCAACCAACAGGGCAAACAAATAGCGCGAATTTCCTTTTTTTCGGGAGCGCGATTACTTGGCCCAACTGCCACTGGAAGCTTCCACCGTTCAAATTACGCACCACCACATAAGCCCGGAACTCCGCTTCATTCGAACACCGGATTCTTTTCAGTGCAACTCCTGTATTATGTCCTTCCGAGTACCGCGCGTCCTGTCCCAAGCAAAATGGAACCAATCGCTCAAATTTTCGTCATCGTTTTCGCACATATCCACAATCCGCAAATAACGCATCCGTAGCTTCGTGGTTCCATAGATGCGACCTTTTCCGGCCTCGTAAGACATCACTTAGCTTGCACACTCTTATATATAATATATTATATTCAGCGCCTGTAATCGTTCCTCCGCCGTCAAGGGCCAGACAGGGCTGCTCTTCCTACCGTTGCAATTCCAACACCATCGGCATCCTCATTTTAGCTATGGCTGGCAACAGTTGAGGGCCCGGAAAACAATCCTTATTAAAGTGCTGAAATAAAGATCAATTTTCATTAAAAATATCAATCATTATTTTATCTGTAATTATGAAAAATTCTATATAGCATATTCTGTAGCATGTTTTCAGAAAGTGAAATTGATTACTTACATTGCTGCTAGACCCGATAGACCAGATTCGCAAACTGCTTGGTCCTCCGCTCATAGTGTCCTGCTCCTGCTGCACCTCAGGATTAACGAATCCATCGTTTCGCGCTGACGACAAACCGATTCCGGTGCCTCTTCCGTATTCCGTCCATCTCTTGCACAGAGACCCGCTCCGGTCGCAATATGAAGCGAATAATGTATAATGTCTATATAGACAAAAACTGGCCGGAATAGTTTTATTCTGAGTTTTATTAATTAAAAACAAGTCGACCGGAATTAAAAAAAAACAAAACAAACCATTTTTCGGTGGATGAACTGGATGAACATATATGAAATGACATAAGATTATCTTACGATTTTTATTCATAAGGAATGGTATTGCGATTCATAAGGCATATGTATGAAATTAATATTATTGATTATGAGTTTCATAGAAGCCTTATGAATCGATTAAGAAATGAACTTTTGGTGTTTCATAAGGCGGAACTTATGAATATCCATATTTTATTTACGCCAGTGTACGAAACCAATTCCATGCTCTGCTTTTCCGCCGCCGCTGTGATAGATGTTGTTCGCGCCTAAAGCGAACGCGATAGAATGTTTGTCCCAAGTTACCAAGTCCCAAGTTAATCACCCCAAAATCCCACATCCCATCCTACTAACCCCGAGTCGACCGCGGGTGTTTCGGTCCCCTTCCTACTAATAACCATGTTTTGAAAGTGAGCACGCATTCCTCATCCAAACGGCAATTGATAGCCTGCATGCTTGGCTCGCGAAGTCCCGTTAGCGGAAGGTCCCGTTATGAAGCTGACGCCACCAGCAAGGACAAAGAAGAAGAAGAAGCCCAAGATGAGAGCACCGACAGCAATGACGACTTGACAACATGAGGCACGCTGATTGGCCGACCAATCAGGAAGCAGATTCCATTCAGTAACATGTAGGGGGAAAGACGGCTTTGGCAGGTTTTGTTCTATTATTGGCAGGGGGGGTTTTGTCGACCAAATTTTATGAAACTTGGCCACAATATTCTTTGATATGCAAAGAATGTTTAGGCCAAATTTGAACCTAGTCAGTCATAAAAACCCCCCCTGCCAATAATAGAACAAAACCTGCCAAAGCCGTCATTCCCATATAAAAGAAATGCACACTCGCTCGCAGAGCATTCAGTGTTCCTTGTAAACCCCGCGAAATTCATCGTTGTTTATTATTAAACCGGTTTATTTTTCTTGGACAAGCCGAAACAAACAGCTTTTCTCAAGGCTTCAAGAGTTTAAGAATAATTCAATCATTTGTTTGAGAAACTGCATAAGTCCATTTTACACAATTTCGAGAAAACAACAAAAAACTGTTTTTGATCAAATTGGCACCGAATCTTTCGATTTCTTCCATACAGATGAATAGTTTTGGCAAAACTCAACACCCTGGGGCACTTCTGGTGCAAAAACTGTAAGCAGTACTCCACAATTGATCTTCAAAGTGCGTGGACATATGTAGTTTCTCAAACAAACGAAAAAAAATTCATACACTCCTGAACAAAATTTTTTTTTCGTATTTTTTGCCAGAATACCTATTTTTGGACGAGGACTCAGAATATATTAAAATCTCATTTTGGCCAAAAATGTTACATATGCAGTTCAATTTCTTACTCGCTATCGGCATCCTTCCGCTCCTTCGGCATCCAGGCATTCTTCAGAGGCAAGGTGCCGATGTCGAGGTTAAGATACCGACAGTTTCCCTGCCAAGTGTCCGTGATCGGACATTTTGGTCAAATCGAACCGGATCGACGAGCGATTCGCATCCTGTGTGTTGCACCCGCAACAGGCTGAGTGCAGACAATCTGACAATTGCGGCCAGCCCACACCACCGTTCCCGCACGAAGGCGAGGTTTAGTTTGCTGTGTAGCTTGCTGCTGCGCCAGGAAATCACCCATTGCGCATTATTGCACTCGGCGAAGGTATCGCCTTACTCGGATCACTGTTGGACTCTGACTGAGGGAGAACGATGCTTGGCTGCTTGCTCGTCACCAACACCAAGACGGCATAAACAGCATATAATATAGAGTGGTATACAACAGGGCTGTCTCGCCCCACACATCCCCCTTTCTCTCCGGCTTTTTTTTATTAGTCTCTTGCAATTATAACTTGTCCTTGGTCTCCTCTTTTATTGTAAAGGTATTATTGAGCTTATATTTAATTAAAAACTCGGTAAAAATACCACTATAAAGATTTATTTGCCGAAGGCACAATTCAAAGGCCAAGGAAATCGAAAACCATTTTCTACGGAATATTGTGTTATATTCAGGCAACGAACAGATATTTCCGGTTTGAATAGATGAAGCTTCCTCCAACGGTTGTTCATTTACCTCATTCATATGCTCCAAGATTCAATTTGTACGTTGGTCTTCCTGGTCTTCAACCCATAGAGGGCCATCGCACTTTGTAGGTGGTTGTAAGTACGATTTTCTACTACAATTTTGGCGCGTCAATCTCCAGCTGCTGAGCGAAGCACATCAACTCAACACCACGACCTCCTACCAAATATTCCTCTCTCTCATCTGTCACTTTCCCATCTAGGGCTAATGCTAATGGCTAATATATATGCCCTTTATTCGGTTTATGTCATTTACCATACCCGTCTCAATCCCTACAGATGCGTCTCCGAATTTCGTCGCTGGTTCATTCATTTCATTTATTCAGTTTACATCTAAACAGACAACACTGAATCAACAATTTGGCGCTACAATACACGGTTTGAGGCCTGCACTTGGTCTGCCCACCTTGCCGCTGTGCTCCACGCCGTCTTATTCTTGTCGGATCGGAAGCGAACACCATCTTTGCAGGGTTGCTGTCCGGCATTCTTGCAACATGTCCTGCCATCGTACCCTTGCGGATTTAGCTACCTTCTGGATACTGGGTTCGCCGTAGAGCTGGGCGAGCTCGTGACCACACAACGTCTTCTTGCACACCGTCAAAGATGGTCATAAGCACCCGTCTCTCGTATAATCAGAGTGCTTGCAAGTCCTCCTCGAGCATTGTCCATGTTTCATGTCCGTAGAGGACTACCGGTCTTATCAGCGTCTTGTACATGTCACATGGTGGTGCGGTGGTGAATATTTTTTTGACCACAGTTTCTTCTGGAGTCCGTATTAGGCCCGACTTCCCCAGATGATACGCCTTCGTATTTCACGATTAACATTGTTATCAGCCGTTAGCAAGGATCCAAGGTAGACGAATACCTAGACCACCTTGAAGGTATCCCCGTCTATCGTAACATTTCTTCCCAGGCGGACCCTGTCGCACTCGGTTCCGCCCACAAGCATGTACTTGGCTACGATGCATTCACCACCAGTCCAACTTTTGTTGCTTCACGTTTCAGGTAGGTGTACAGTTCTGTCACCTTTGCAAATGTTCGGCCGACAATGTCCATGTCACCCGCGAAACAAATAAATTGACTGGATCTGTCGTCGCTGGTATTGAATCCATAGATCTGCAGTCAAACAAAGTACGCGAACACAATAACCGCCCTAGTTTCAGCTCCGAACTTCTTCTGAAACGAACTTTCTCTCGGAGCTTGATCTGTCAAACTAAATGATGCCTTTTTTAGTGCAATTTTATGAGAATCTAGCGCACTTCGTCCGAAGTTGGGTTTCTAGCCTATATCTTGCATGCTATGATGGCATAAACACCAGCTATCTCGCATCGACAAAACACGCTAGCAGTGCACCACTATCTTGTGCATCTTCGCATTCGTTCAAAAGCCTTAATTCCTTACACAAGCAAAGTTATCGGCCACGTATAGATAAGCAAACTCTGCATTTATTATCCGCTCTTTTTTTCCGTTATTCAATCACACGCACATTCTCTAAAAATAGTGATCGACATCACTATATGTGCCATATTCCGAGTACTGATCAAATTTGACACGATATTTTAGGGAGCATCAGAGCTAGCGAAGTATCAAATTCTTTTTTATATGAAATTGTATCTGAATGATAAATACATCTCAAGACAAGACTGATCACCATCGATGCAAACTCATGGTACAGCTACATTGTCTTCTTTTATGTCTTTTCCTGTCATGTACATCGTTTTCCAGGTGGTCATGACTGTAGCAGGTTTCCTCTATCTTGTCGTTCCGTGTCAAAGCACCAATTCCGACATTGCTAAGCGGTCCTTATACAAATCATACTAATAGAGTTATTCCATACCAAAGCGTAACCCTCTGAATGTTCTTGAAAGGATCGAAAGCGTTCGTGTAATTTAAAATACTCGTTTTTCCCCTTTCCAACGTCGCCTTAACTAATCTTGTTAGTTTATCCGAAAGTTCACATTCGTGCATTAAATACCATAGCAAACGAACATAACAAAACGATACAGATTTATTTTTTAGTATTCTATTCTGTACACCCAGGTTTTTTTTTACACGGTTTGGTTTTAGTCGATTAGGACCTTCAGCATCAATGAAACAATGAGTTAACCCCACGAAAAAATTCAGAAAAAATCAAAGAAAATTCAGGGGGTATTTAAAAAGCAGTGAAAATTCAGGTTACCCGAGAAATTAATGAATTCCAACCGTGTAAAAAAAAACCTGGGTGTAGTGTGCTCATAACATGTAAGGGAAGGTAATCATATGATAATTACTTCTGCGTCATACGCAGCTAGTCGTGGGATCAATCCCAAGTTCAATTCTCCTACTTTTTTCTCTCCATATATTTCTCATGTTTTAGCAATCGCTAAGATTAGAAATAGACTGAATACCGGTTCCATCTTCTATTCTTTATCTACAACTTGACTAATTCTAGCCGTAACTGTTAGAAATCGAAAGAGCAAAAGGAAGCTCGTTTTGGCATCCATTCCAACCTGTTAATCAAGATGAGCCTCTTCCATAGAACCTATCCCCTAGATTCCAATAATATTCTCGTGGCGAGTGCAGAAGTGTTCTTGGTTTACAATGTGGCGAGTGACTGCATCTTTTATCAATTCCTTTACATCTACGGTAGCCCGAAAGGACGTGGCCAGCGCCGTTTGTTTAACCCCCCTCGAGCTTTTGAACTGAGCACATTGAGGTTCTCAGTGCAAATCTCATGCCCTAGCTATTGGTTCTCTATGCAATTGAGATTGTTCTGATAAAACACGGAGTAGCAACTGCTTAGGCTCTACTTTGTTAATGCAGTGTTCTTCTCATAAGACAAGAACCTCGACTAATTCTATTCGTTTTTGGAGCGAAACATCGTGATTTCGCATGAATTAAAACTCAAGCATAATCCATTTCTTCAAATTTGCGAGCAAGTTTTCCAAAACATTAGGACTCCAATATTAAGATCTGGGCAGGTCTCTGGGTATTATTTTAGCACCATGGTTGGAGATACATCCAATGTTATTCCTGACATTCGATATTAGCTGCACCAAGTTGGGGTCTTTAGTTAGCCTTGTGATTGAATTGCTAAACATTACTTTATTTTGCAATTTGAAATCGAGGCTCTTCAAAAGCGTCATTGCGGCATCCACAACTTCAATATTACTTTCTTACAACGTGCCTTTGCAGTTTTTTTAATTCGCATTTTTTTATTCGGTGGTTCAGTAGAACCATGCTACAATAAGCTGAATTTGGCAGATTATTATGCATTATGTTGTAGTGTGTGTTTTGTTTTATCACCAACATCGATTTGGCACTTATGGTACTGGTACTTTGGCTGCTAGGCTGAGGTAAACTAGATATTTGATACGTGACCAGGTGAGTCATTGGTAATCTTGAACTAAGCTTAGATTACGCAAGTGAATTGAGCAAGTCGCTTGACTTGAACATCTAAACTCCCCCGTTCAACTCATTTGCACGAAAAGAAAGTTGAACATGTTCAACCTTTGGTAAGTCAAATGAATTTTACTGAAATGATCAAATTACCTTGTCAAAACCTCGGTTAAAACATAGCATGATACTTTAGGATCAATGCCCCATTGTTGTTTCCTCAGAATCTTGCTTTGTGTTTTCTAGTGCTTTTAACACACCATTATGTTTTTCGTCATCAAACCATTTCAACTATGGACGGACCTTTCAAATCGCCCACGACATGCTTTGAACTGTGTTCCAACTCGCAAACCTTCAGCTATTCAATTTATCTGGCTATCATCATAACTCCCATATCATTCCAACTTTATTTGGCGGTCTTCCCAACACGCCATTACGGTTCTCAAAACACGTAAAATATCTCAACTTTTCTTGGCGGTCCACCTAACACGACATTTCAGTTCTTTCACACGCAAATCATTCAAGCTTCACTTAGCGAGCTTACCAATACGCCATTATGGTCCTTAAAACACGCTAATCATCAACCGTCTAAGACGAGTTGAGTAACTCCATTTAATTCCACCAATTATTTCTATATCTTTGCAGATACGTATTTCGACCACAACTCTATGGTCGTCTTCAGTGTCTCGTACTTGACTCGACGACGCTAATCATTTCATATTTTCTTGGCGGTCCTCCTAACACGCCATTGCGGTCCTCAAAACTCGCAAAACAATTCATCTTTTCTTGGCGGTCCTCCAAACTCGCCATTGCGGTCCTCAAAACTTGCAAAACAATTCATCTTTTCTTGGCGGTCCTCCAAACTCGCCATTGCGGTCCTCAAAACTCGCCAATCATTTCATCTTTTCTTGGCGGTCCTCCAAACACGCCATTGCGGTCCTCAAAACTCGCAAAACAATTAATCTTTTCTTGGTGGTCCTCCAAACTCGCCATTGCGGTCCTCAAAACTCGCCAATCATTTCATATTTTCTTGGCGGTCCTCCAAACACGCCATTGCGGTCCTCAAAACTCGCAAAACAATTCATCTTTTCTTGGCGGTCCTCCAAACTCGCCATTGCGGTCCTCAAAACTCGCCAATCATTTCATCTTTTCTTGGCGGTCCTCCAAACACGCCATTGCGGTCCTCAAAACTCGCAAAACAATTAATCTTTTCTTGGCGGTCCTCCAAACTCGCCATTGCGGTCCTCAAAACTCGCAAAACAATTCATCTTTTCTTGGCGGTCCTCCAAACTCGCCATTGCGGTCCTCAAAACTCGCCAATCATTTCATCTTTTCTTGGCGGTCCTCCAAACACGCCATTGCGGTCCTCAAAACTCGCAAAACAATTAATCTTTTCTTCGCGGTCCTCCAAACTCGCCAATCATTTCATCTTTTTTTTGGCCAAACGCCATTGCGGTACTCAAGAGACACGCAAACAATTTCGAATCTTCTCCGTTTTACTTACTTACGCAAACGCGTCTCTCCCAATTCGGAGCACCGGTCCCCACGTAAACACTGCAAAAAGCAAACATCCTTCTTGGTTCAGGAATTTTCCTTTTCTTCTGGGATTGCGCAGTGGGTGATTTCCATGACGCAGTATTTTATCAGACGCATTAGTTTTAACATTATTCCACTTGATACTAACAAAAATGAGCAGTAAAACCTGCCACTGTCGCCAAATGTGTAGCTCGCTGCTGCGCCAGGAAATCACCCATTGCGCATTATTGCACTCGGCGAAGGTATCGCCTTACTCGGATCACTGTTGGACTCTGACTGAGGAGAACGATGCTTGGCTGCTTGCTCGTCACCAACACCAAGACGGCATAAACAGCATATAATAAGAGTGGTATACAACAGGGCTGTCTCGCCCCACACATTTGCTGCTGACGATCAGCCGATCGTTGTTCCTGTTCCGATACGATAGCGACGGGTTCATTAAAATAGTTTTCTTGGCTGTCCATTGAGAGCAAGTGACGGTGTAAGTAAACCGATTGCTGCAAACCGAAGTAAAACGCGCGCGAGTGAAATAGTGAAATTTTCTAGTCGTTATTTTCTATCGCGCGCGAGTGAACATGTCGTATACACCGGCGAAGGGCGAGAAGCCGAAGGCCAAGGACATTAAAACGTTGGTATCCTTGCGTGGCCAAGAGAAAGTCTAGACTACCAGGATCAGGAAGGCACTTGATGAAATCGCCGGAGCTAGATTCGAAACACCCAGCATAGCAATGCTTGCGGTGTATTCGAAGAAGCTGGATCACTTTTACAGCGAATACTGCAGCCATCACGAGAACATCATTGCGCTTACGCCGGAAGATCGGATGGAGGAGCAGATGGAGACCTAAGACGCGTTCGAAACACAGCACACTGAAGCTTGCGTTCTGTTGGAAGCCATCATGCAGTCTATCACTGCCACTAGTAACACGCCATTGAGTGTGATCCCACAACTACAACCTAATCCTCCAAGGATCATTGTCCAGCAGCAACCGTTGAAGGCACCAATCCCTTCCTTCGACGGAAAACCCGAAAACTGGCCACGCTTCAAGGTCATGTTTTTGGACATCATGAGGACGTCAACCGTGCCATAATATCTATGTCGTCGGCGAAGCCAAACAGCTGGACGGACTTATTGAAAATTGTACCACTCGTGTTAATCCCTGCTCTTCGTATTACCCCCTCCAAAGCGATGTTGAATAGCAGACACGAAAGACCATCACCTTGCCGTAACCCTAGGCGGGTTTCGAAGGGACTCGAGAATGCCCCTGAAACTCGATCTACGCACATCACCCGATCCATCGTCGCTTTGATCAACCGTGTCAGTTTATCCGAAAATCCGTGTTCGTGCATTAGCTGGCATAGCTGGTCCCGATCGATTGTATCATATGCGGCTTTGAAGTCGATGAATAGATGATGTGTGGGCACGTTGTATTCGCGGCATATCTGCAGTACTTGGCGAATGGCGAACACCTGGTCCGTGGTGGAGCGTTCGTCCATAAAACCCGCCTGGTACTGCCCCACGAACTCCCTTGCAATTGGTGCTAGTCGACGGCATAAAATTTGGGAGAGTACCTTGTAGGCGGCGTTCAGCAATGTGATTGCGCGGTAGTTGCTACAATCCAGCTTATCGTCCTTTTTGTAGATGGGACACACGACACCTTTCATCCAATCCTGCGGCAAAACTTCCTCCTCCCAAATCTTGGTAATGACCCAGTGCAGCGCTCTAGCCAGTGTCTCACCACCATGTTTAAACAGCTCTCCTGATAGTTGGTCAACCCCAGGGGCTTTGTTGTTCTTCAGCCGGCCAATCTCCTCCTGGATTTCCTGGAGATCCGGTGCCGGTAAAATTATGTCCGGCGCGCGTTCCTCCAGGTTCATCACCATACCGCCATCTTCGTCTGCCACATCGCCATTCAGGTGTTCTTCGTAGTGCTGCCGCCCCCTTTGGATCACCTCACGCTCGTTCGTAAGAAGGTTCCCGTTTATGTCCCGTTTATATTATGGCACGTGACTTTGAGAAGATGGAGGAAGCCTACATTAGACTGAAGAGGGAAACCAAGCGGATCGGACTAGTCATCAACACGTCGAAGACGAAGTACATGATAGGAAGAGGTTCAAGAGAAGACAATGTGAGCCCCCCACCGCGAGTTTGCATCGGTAATGACGAAATTGAGGTGGGAGAAGAATTTGTGTACTTGGGCTCACTGGTGACTCGAATAGAGTTCGCCGCCGTACCAAACTGACAATCTACAAAACGCTCATTAGACCGGTAGTCCTCTACGGCCACCAGACCTGGACGATGCTCGTGGAGGACCAACGCGCACTGGGAGTTTTCGAAAGGAAAGTGCTGCGTACCATCTATGGTGGGGTGCAGATGGCGGACGGTACGTGGAGGAGGCGAATGAACCACGAGTTGCATCAGCTGTTGGTAGAACCATCCATCGTTCACACCGCGAAAATCGGATGACTGCGGTGGGCCGGGCACGTAGCCAGAATGTCGGACAATAACCCGGTGAAAATGGTTCTCGACAACGATCCAACGGGCACAAGAAGGCGAGGTGCGCAGCGGGCTAGGTGGATCGATCAGGTGGAAGATGACTTGCGGACCCTCCATAGACTGCGTGGTTGGCGACGTGTAGCCATGGACCGAGCCGAATGGAGAAGACTCTTATATACCGCACAGGCTACTTCGGCCTGAGTCTGAATAAATGAATGAATGAGGACGTCAACCGATTCAGACGCTTCTTCTTCTTCTTCTTATTGGCATTTCATCCCCACACTGGGACAGAGCCGCCTCGCAGCTTAGTGTTCATTAAGCACTTCCACAGTTATTAACTGCGAGGTTTCTAAGCCAAGTTACCATTTTGCATTCGTATATCATGAGGCTAACACGATGATACTTTTATGCCCAGGGAAGTCGAGACAATTTCCAACCCGAAAATTGCCTAGACCGGCACCGGGAATCGAACCCAGCCACCCTCAGCATGGTCTTGCCTTGTAGCCGCGCGTCTTACCGCACGGCTAAGGAGGGCCCCATTCAGACGCTATAAAGCTCTATCATTTGGATAGGGCTCTGGTCGGCAGAGCTGCTGGAGTGATCGACTTCCGTACGCGAAGATAAGCGTGTAATCGTGGACATCCACATCAACGGTCTGCTGGGATTGCGAAAGATGAAACGAGAGAACGCCAAGGAGCTGAGAGAGCTTGTCGACGAGGTCACCTAGGAGATGCTAGGATTTTCTGAACGTTTCGTCGTCAACCTACTGGCGGCCGCTCTCGACAAGGACACGCGACTTCAGTGGGAGGCTTCCATTCCCCACAAGCAGTTGCCAACATTCAATGACACTGTAGAGTTCTTGAGGAAACGTTGCGCAGTATTGGAACGATGGGAAGAATCGCTACATAAGCCAGCATCCACAGTGAAGACATCGTTGCCCGTAAGGAGCCATGGACAACTACCGAAGAATGCAGCGAGCATCTACGCTGCCACCATTGAGGAACGCACGTGTGAACTCTGTGGAACTGGAGTCCATCCGATCTACAAGTGCGAGGCTTTCCGAGAGATGACCGTCGCTCAACGCCAAGCCAAGGTAAGAACTATTAAAGCTTGCTTCAATTGCCTTAGGGTGGGTCATCAGAGCAGTTTTCATGCGTAACATGTAAAGTCAGGTATCATACTCTTCTCCACGTCGATAACCTTGATTCTATTGATAGTTCTAATTGTGGCATCCTCACCCCTCCACTTATTAATTGCTCCGTGAATCAAACTCCTCGTCTGAATAACAGTTTGCTTATGACAGCACTCGTTAACGTGGCTGATAGTTCTGGTAAGATTATTCCCTGCCGAACATTTTTAGATTAAGGTTCTCAAGTTCATCTACCATCCAAATCGTTCGTTGATAAATTGAATTTGCCAACAACTTCAGAAAAAGCAGAAATTGTGGGAGCAAACGGAACAATGTTGACAATTAGTGTTAAATTGAAAATGTTTTCACGGTATTGCGATTATCAAGCTGAGATTGATTGCCTAGTTGCAGATGAGGTTACGGGTTCAACACCCATCTAGTTTCTTTGACACCAAATCCTGGAAGATTCCGGATTACATTTACTTGGATGATCCTTCATTCAATAATCCAGGGTCTGTGTATTTGTTGATTGGAATAGGAGTTGGATTAATTAAGGATTAATGTTGTCTGGACAAATCTCGCTTAACTTTTCAAAAGGACCTAAGTAACATTTTTTTCGTGAATTAATTTGAGTACTACAATCAAAAGCTTTCATGTTGTTCTGTTGATTGCGCTATTCAAATTAATTCATGAAAAAAATGTTACTTAGGTCCTTTTGAAAAGTTAATCGAGAAATAGTTTGATCTGACGAACTACCAACATTTCAGGAAACACGTTTAGGATGGGTTTGTGCTGGATCCGTTGAAACAGCTGTGTCACCCATTAGTTCATCGTTTGTACAATCTCATTGTGCATTCGACTCTAAGGATTGTGTAGACAAACCTGCTAGTCTAAAACATCCTGGAGATTGTAGTCCCTCGTTTTCATTGAAACCAAAATCATCGAAACGTACGCAGTCAAATCAGAAACAAATGGATGAGCGTCTGTCAGATCTTCTTCAAAATCTTCAAGGCTCCAAAGTGTCGATTGCCCCTCAAAAATAATGCCCAGACGGCTTGTCGCAAATTCCGTACTGTTTCGGGAGTTCTTCGAAGAACATGTCTGACTCAGATACACATTCTGTAGGTAATCGCACATCTTTCTGCCCGGTGGAGAATGTTCGCGCCCAAAGCGAACGTGAAGAATGTTTGTCCCAAGTTACCAAGTCCTAAGTAAATCACCCCAAAATATTTAACCGCTTTATTTTTCTTGGACAAGCCGAAACAAACAGCCTTTCTCAAGGCTTCAAGAGTTAAAGAATAATTTCTTAGTCGCTATCGTACGGACTTGGAGGCCCTTCAGCCGAAGGGCGTTGATACAGTCCACATCCCCAACAGAGCCAACTGGGTGGCTCATTCCAGGCATCCTTCAGAGGGAAGGTGCCGCTGTCGAGGTTAAGATACCGACAGTTTCCCCGCCAAGCGTCCGTGATCGGACAGATGTTATATTTGAATGCAGTGTTTGTCGTGGGGTCCACGGCTCGGAGTTTATGTTCTCCGGATCTAGGCCATGAAACTTCTTGAATACCGGCCACGTTCACTCCAACCTTCAGCAGTTCACGAGCCAGAAGGCTCACTCGCCCAGGTTCATTTAGAGTCCTGACATTCCAGGTACCGAGTTTCCAATCATAGTCGTTATTTCGTTGCCGAGTCGGTTGCCAAAAATATCGTTCTCTTTTTCTTCTATCTCCATTTTTCGTGGTATTTGAGAGGCTTTAGTAAGCTACCTTACCGGGGTCGCGTTACCAACATAGCGCTGGTGGAGCTGCCACCTTAGGTATAGCTGACGCTATACAGCATTTCGTTAATCAGCCGCTGGGCAGACGCTGTTTGAGCCGCATCTCCTGGTGAACAGACGCTCGAGGCGTACCTTCTCATTCTAGCTGATGTCAGAATGCGCTTGCGACCCGTAGACACATCAGCTTTGATCAATTCATTGACATTGTACCCAGCCTTAAGTGTCATGGACCTTGCTGGTACGCCGTAGTGGATAAAAGACAACGCTACTTCCGATATAGGCCTACGCAGCTGGTTATGCACCGCCGATCCGTTGGACATCTTTCGTGATAATGAATTTATCGCTAGTGATGTTCTGGGATGGATAATCGACTTATCGTCGATCATCACGCCCAGATGCTTGAATGCTCTCACGGACTTAACTGTGCAGGTCCCTACTTTTATCTTGACTTCCTGCAACCCATGCCGGTTATGCACCACAACGACTTCCGTCTTGTGATATGCTAACGCCAACCTCCTTGAGTTGAGCTATTCCTCGACTCTGCTAATCGCATATGAAGCTTTAAGTTCAACAAGCTGGGATGCCAATATGTCCACAATCTAATAGCTAGAAATTGAGATTTTGGTTCTCAAACATTACCATTTTGTATGAAAATCAGCGAATGTCTTATAATTATTTCCGAGGGTATACATAGTGTACCTCAATACCGGTCCGAGGATCGATTCCTATGGAATACCTGCTGACACCTAAATCGACTATTGGCCAGTATCGGTATCATACAACAAGATTCTGTTCTGAAAATAGCTTTTCAGAATCCTGCATAGATAGTCCGGAACTTGCAAGCGGTGTACACGTTAGCAATTGCTGCCCAGCTTGCGTTCAAAAGCATTTTTTACATCTAATGTAATCAATGCACAGTACCTAATACCTCTTCTATTAAAACCACGCGCTATCCTAGCCGTATCCGTTACTGATCGAATTGCTTGAGCGGTAGAACGACCTTTATGGAACCCATACTGGTTGCTTGATAAACCGCCAGCACATTCCGTGTAAACCGACAATCTATTCAGGATCACCCTTACCTACCAGTTGTGTCGAGCAGGCAGAATGGTCTGCATGCCGAAGGGTCTCCTGGGGGCTCACGAGCTAGGGCAACAGGACCAGTTTCTGCCATTTCCAACGGTCTGGAAATTTCCTTCGTTGGAGGCAATCGCATCGTTGGAGGCAACTCCTGAACATATCCGGATTACCAAGAATCACATGTTTAGGGACAAGTTTTGGGATTCCATCTGGACTTGACGCCTTGTTCGTTTTAAGTTTTCTTGCAGCGACGTTAAGCTCATCGTTAATCACTTGCGGTACCACATCAACTGACTCGTACGGTGTAACAGGGCCAATTCGATGCGTCATGCTTCAGAAACAACCCTTCGACGATCCTGGCTAACATCTCCGGGGACTTTTCAGGAGGTGTGCTATTAGTCCTAGCCATCACTACCCTGTAAGCATCCCGCCATAGAGTGTCATTAGTCATCCTACACAGCTCCTCAAAACAGGCTTTCTTATTACATTTGATCTCGTAGTTTAGAGCTCTGCTCGCTGTCTTGAAAACCTGAAGTCTTTCGATCCTTTTCACCTCGGTTCTAGCCCGTCGTGATCTTCTTTAAGCACAGAGAATTGACATGGATGAACGAACAAAATTTTGTTGAAAAAGTTTGTAAAGATTTAAATAGCAACTCAGCGAAATTTCAGCGAAGTGAACTGGCAATCCATTTGACAGCTATTTGCTGAATCACCGGCCAATCAAGGAAGTTTGCGAAAATTCAGGTTTTTCGGGCATTTACCTGATATAAAATTACATATATAAAAAAACAATCAATAATTACGAAATAAAATAAACATGAATTGTATTGGAATGACCAGAATTGCCAAACCAATCTGAAATATGCGAATTATTCATTAGATATGAAATATTTACAGGTTTCAGGATTCGTGTTACATAATAAGAGACATGAACTTAAAATGGATACTTTTCTTTCTAAAGTTTGACAGTAAATATAGTAACTCGATGGAAAGTGCTGATCGATCAGTAAAGTATGCTACATATTTTCAGTAAACTTAATAATTGCTGATTTTTTCTAGCAATGCATTTTGTTGAAATACTTTTTAGAAATTTGGTGTGTAGATCTTTCACAGCAAGCGTTGAAATGTCTTCTTCTTTTTAATTTTCACTTCTTGTGTCATTCGGGAGTTGATCAGTTTAGAAATGAAAGGCCTCGAATTTTCTCTAGCGGTCATTAAACCAGACGGCATGCAGCATAAAGATGAAATTATTCGTCGCATAACTGATGCTGGATTTGTCATAGTGCAATCCCGTTCAGTACGGCTCTCAGCAGAACAAGCGTCCGAGTTTTACCGTTCGAAGGAGTCCCAGCCGAACTATCATGCTTGGATTGTGGCGCTATCAAATGGGCCGGTACACGCAATGTGTGTTTCCAAGTCAAATGCAGTGACTGATCTGCTTATTTTGATTGGCCCCGAAAAGTATCAAGATGCTATTAAAATTGCTCCCTTATCACTGCGTGCTATGTTCGCCAATAGCCAGTACGAGATGCATAATGCAATTCATGGAAGCGAGAACAGAAGTAGCGCTCATACAGAAATAAAATTTTTCTTCCCGACCCTGTTGGAGCCTATTTTCATAGAACAAAATTTGAAAAACTATCTGTCTTCGACGGTGAATACCGTTCTATTACAAGGTCTTTACGCGATGGCGAAGGAGCGTCCAACAAGTTCAATAATGTGGTTGTCCAATTGGCTGCTAATAAACAATCCTTATAAACCAAAGTTAGCATCTGGCCAATTTGATCCATTATACGAAGATGTTACCAAATCGGAAGATAGGGCCAGAGTTCCCAATACTGTTGCACGTGACCACGTTGGTGCACAGTCTCGATGTGATTGTAGTGATTATGAGGAAGAAGGTTTTTGTTCGTGTTCGTTTCCGATCATAAATAAAGCGCAATAAATAATATTGTACATAATTTACAAAAAAACAGTTTTATTCAGTGGGAAATTATATCGCAGTTCAATATGGGCGATTTAAATCTGAAAATCAACAAAGCCTCTGGGGTTGGCGCGGACTTTGATTTTCGAACGACTCCTTACTTGTTCGATGGCTACTGCAAACTAGCAACCCTATAACCAGAGACCGGCGGAGTGAAAAACTGTCGAAATGGCAACGTATGAAAATGCATGAAATCGTGAAAACAATACTGGCAGCACTTGAACTTTTTGCTTGCTTCTTATGGATGCAAAAAGTAAACAAGTCGAAATGGAACCGCTTTTGACGGTTCGATTGGAAACAAGATGGCGTCTTCGCCGATCTCTTATTCTAGTATTTCTACTGCAACCTATTGAAGATCGCGCTTGTTTCGATCAGAGCATAGCGTAGTATGCGCATGAGCCACCGAACACTAAAATCAGGCAATGACGATCAAAGGAAAGATTGCAAGCAGGGGTTGAATTCAAAGAAGAATGAAACAATTTCCCACTTATCATCTCTGTATACATTTACGATATGTAGTATACCGAGAGAGACTTTTTTCTCAAGATATCATGCTAAAAAACTTATTCGGGCCGGAGACGAGCCAGCCTCGGGCTGAAAGTCTCCTTAATAAAGACACAAAAAAAAGCTTATTCGGGAGGCTATAATTTATGATAAATTTTTTACAATAAATTCCATATGCGAGGGCCACTGGTCCCGATGATGCATTTAACTTGTTTTACACATATTGGTCCTTCCCGCTACACTGACTGGGGATATAGGGTAGAGAACCATTTGGGCAGCACCCCCTATTCCCGTCCACAACGTTCATTACTCGGGAGCATTAAAACCGAATTACTTGTTTTTTAGTACATGGTTAGTTTCTGTCGATATCTAGTGATGTACAAAAAATCATGCCATTTGGTTGGAACGCGGTCGAGTTATTAACGTTGCGGACGGGAATAGGGGGTGCTGCCCAAATGGTCCCGCTCCCTAGATACTTTTGAGCAGTGTAGCGGTGTAAATCTGGTCATATTATCAGGAGCACTTCAGTGCAGCTAATAATATGACGTCCCCTAACCCTTAATCCTACGGTATCAAGCGACCCGTGCCAAGAGGATGCATGGTCTGAGGGGTGAAATAAATAGCAGGCCGCTAACGGAGCCTGTGGGGTACCTGGGCATCCCCACAGTATAGCGTTCCCTTACCACGTTCATCACGGAAGTGATGGCCAGTCACATGGAGAATGGAGGCCAGAAAATGGAGATGATTATAGACGTAACGGACGTAATTATGGACAACAATATTTCTGGACAACGGCGGGAAGTACAGCAAGGACCTTAAGAAATCCGTGCTGACCCTCTGCAACATGGTTGTAGAGGCAAAGCTGGAGTGGAAGTCCTTGCTGCATGCAAGTAAGGAGGCGGAACGAAAGAGTCGCCAACTTACCGAGGAGCAAGAGTTGGCAGTGAGCCAAGCGGTGGAGGTCGGGAAGGAAGCCGAGTCGAAGATTCGAGTCCTTACGGAAGAAAAGCAGCTTGTAGAAAGCCAGACTGCAGAACTCCGTAGACGCATGGCTGTTATTGGAGCAACTCCAAAGCTTAGTAAGGTCAGTATGGCAACGACCTGAAGGAAGCTAACGCCAAGCTAGTACTGCACGAGAAGAAGGCTACTAAGATCCGTCGGGAGAAAGTTGGGCAGGTAGCCGACCCTAAGGAACGACGGAAACCAGTTCCTCTTTCTACGAGTACTACCGAAGTTTGCCGGGAGAAGGCCTGCCCTGGAGGGAAGTTGTGAATTCCTAAAAGGCGAAGAGAAGCGAAAAGCGGCAGAGGAGACGAAGGCGCCATTGGCAAAGAAGGAGAGCACACCTTCCAATGGTCATGGCAGGAAGGACAGAGGCGAAGCAATTATCGTCAAGGCTGATGGTAAGAGCTATGCTGATGTTCTGAAGGCTTTGCGGGGCGATAAAAAGCTCACTGGCCTAGGGGATGATGTCAACTGCATCCGCAGAACGCAGAAGGGCGAGATGATCCTCGTCCTGAAGCGGGATGCTGCGCGGAAGAGTTCCGCGTATAAAAAGTTGGCAGAAGAGGTGCTGGGTGATGCGGTTCAGGTGAGAGCCCTATGCCCAGTAGAGGTAATCCAATGCCGAGGCCTGGACGAAATTACCGAAGCCGGTGAGCTGGTAGCTGCACTGAGAGATCAGTGTGGCGTTGAAATCCAGGATACCGCGATTCGGTTTCGGAAAGGTTATACAGTCGACTTTCTGCATCTCGATGTTCTATATCTCGATATCTCCCCCTATGTCGATGGTTTCCTCAGTCCCTTCAATCTACATACATTTGGGCATTCTACATATAGATAACCTTCCTATTTCGATATCTCTCTATCTCGATGTGTTCTGATTATATTTTGTTCAGGACTAACTCTCCCTATGTCGATATGTTCAAATTTTTAGACTACTAGACCATCTTTGGACAATAGCAAACACATCAACAACAGGAAACGACATTTCTTTTGTTGTTGTTGTTTTCATAGTAACGAGCTTTTTTGGATCTAGAATTCATTTCAATTTTCCTTCCATTCCTCGATCTCTTCCTATCTCGATGGTCCCTTCAATATCGAGACGTGGAGAGCCGACTGTACTGGAACGCAGGTTGCCTCATTCCAGGTACCTGTGACTGACGCCAAGAAGGTACTGGATAAGGCCAAGCTGAAGGTGGGTTGGTCGGTATGCTCGGTGAGAGCAAACCAACAACCTCAGGCCTGCTTCAAGTGCTTCGATTACGGACATAACCCAACAAACATTCACTAATTGAACTAACATCAGTGTGATGATTTAATTCAGCGATGTGTTGAATTATGTCTGTACTATTTCTTATCACAACTTCTGTTCAAGCTTTGTTCACACAATTTTGGCGAAGTTATACAACTACAACATCTCATTTTGAAAAACAACTTTATTAACTGATTCGTTAAACCTTTAATAAGCATTTTACTAAGCCTCAATTCAGCTACATGTGAATTCTTCGAAAATAATAACGCATAGAAGGTAACATCATCAAGATCTCCAAATGAACGTATTTTGAAGTAATTGCTATTTTCATATAATCATTTTAAAATTTTCCTATATCGGGTCTCGAACTGTTGTCATTTGATCATCCGCCGGTAACGTTGCCATCCGCGCCATCCTTGATTTGTTAGATATGGCTCACTCAATGCATAACATACATAACAATCTTATTGCTGAATATGAATCATAATTGGGCTCTTATTAAATAAGTCAATCTGTCAAACTACAGTTTGTTAATTAGTGTACAAGATTTTTTTTTTTCAACCATTGTTCAGGCAGTCATAACCATCGCACACTAGGAAAATACGTAAAACTAATGGCGATAAACGATAAAATAAAATCCGTCCCCAATGCCATTTATAAATTTACGAAAATAAAATCAATGTATATTCGATCTTCCTCAGAATCTCTTGATAAACGGTTGCGATATGATGGTAAGATTATTCCAATTTCGCCGCAATAAAGATCAACATCCATGCGATAATATTGGGATTCCACACTCAAAGATTCAATAATTTTCCAACGTTATTCAACGGCGTTATGTCCGGCTTTAAGTAAATTTAGTTCCGCATGAATGCATGTTTTTTTTTCATTGCTCCAGCAGTTTTGTTCGTTATAATCTCCGACAGCTTAATAAATCACGAATATAAAAAGCATGTCTTGAAAACAAATCTTTATTTTCCTATAAATCAAATTTTCCAGATCTAGAATCCAGATTTTTTTCCCAAACTGAAAAAGCATAATGTTTTTTCCCACTGTGCGGTAGATCAGATAAATGTGAAATCCAATGGTTAAGAAGGACAAAGGTTAAGAAGGATGTCTAATGCTTGCTTATTAACTTACTATTCAAACTCAATTCGACCACCCTTTCAGAGCATCACATCACAGTCGAACAGGGAACCTTAAAAATCATTAGTTCAGCACATTGTTAAACTTCCCCAATGTGCTGAAATGTGATAAAACGAAAACGTTAGTTCGACTTCAAATAAAGGTAGTAAACAAATAAATAGGCCATGTCAAATATTAGTTAGATTAAATGCTGAAATGAAATCTGTCTAGCGAATTATTCAGCATCCATTTTATTCAGCTACGAAGATCACAAATAAACAATAATTCAACCTAGATGCTTATTTGTAGCTTGTCGTTGTTTGTTGGGAAGTCATATGACTACAAAGGTCCAGATCGGAGTCGGCTTTGCCGGAGGTGTTGAGCTGAAGGTCACAAGCCAGGCCACACCGAAGTGTTTGATCTGTGGTCTTGGCACAGACAACAAACACCCATCAGGTGTGGGCAGGCCTGTCCGGCCTCCAGACGGGCTCGGTAATGCAAGTAGCTCAGCTAAATCTCAACCAATGCGAGGCAGCGCAAGCGCTGCTACAACAGTCAGTACACGAGAATAAGACTGATGTTGCCTTGCTGTCCGACCCGTACCGCGTCCCTGCTAAAGCTGATCTAGGATGGCGTACCTCGCAGTTCGACCCAGAACTGCTGGAAGAATCACTACGGTGGGAAAATCGGACTCTAGGCCTTAGTGGTGAAGAGTTGTCCGATGTCCTAACAATAGAAGGCTTTGTGGATGATGTAATGCTAGTGGTCACAGGTGACACTCTCGATGCCGATAGACATACTTCTGGAGGAAGATGTGGAATGCTTCAACGACAGAGACTCGGTGCAAGTGCGACGTGTCAAGAGAGCAGCTTCGTTGCTCAAATGGCAAAGAGCATGGGACACTGCAGTCAAAGGTCGTTGGACCCACAGACTGATTCCGGGGGTATCAAATTGGATTAGTAGAAAGCATGGTCAGGTCAACTTCCACCTATCACAGGTGTTGTCTGAAAATGGCTGCTTTGAAAAGTTTCTGCATAGGTTCGGGTTCGCAGATTCTGCGGAGTACTCGGAATGTGTAGGTGAGGTAGAATCGGCAGAGCATGTGATGTTTGCATGCCCGCGATTCGATGTTGAACGCAATGCCATGCTGCTTGTTAGCGGCATGGATACAACCCCGGACAACCTCGTTGAGAGGATGTATCGGGAAGAGTAGCAACAGAGTAGCAACAATCAGAGACCGGCGGAGTGTAAAACTGTCGAATTGGCAACGTATGAAAATGCATGAATTCGCGAAAATAATACTGGCAGCACTTGAACTTTTTGCTTGCTTCTTATATATGCAAAAAGTAAACAAGTAAAATTGGAACCACTTTTGACGGTTCGATTGGAAACAAGATGGCGTCTTCGCCGATCTCTTATTCTAGTATTTCTATGGAAGAGGTTCTATGGAATGCGGTGAACACCAGTGGTGCGAATTCTCAGTCTCAGTGACTGAAATTTGTTGGATATTGATACCATTTCCTCTTCACACTCACTTCCTAGCAGTGAAAACTGAAAATGATTAGCAGCAACAATCAAAGATAAAGTAAACAAAAGACCTCTCTTCTCATTGCACACGCAGCCCGCAGTGACAGTCCATTCAGTTCACTCGCTGCTGCGTGAATGCGACGGCCCTATATAAATGCATGGGTGAATACTATCACTTGAAAGACAATGACAGGAAATTTGTGCCGAATGATCATCATCAGCGGTAAACAGGAGAACGGTATCTGGCGGCGTCGCATGAATCACGAATTGTACCAGGTGTATAAAGGGCTGGATATTATTAAGCTTATACAACATGGCAGACTACGGTGGGCTGGTCACGTTGTTCGTATGCCGGAAGAACGTCAAGCGAAGATAATATTTAGTAGAGAATCCGGAAGAGGCCGCAGGCTTCGTGGAAGGCCGCGTACACGATGGCTTTTTGCAGTTGAAGAGGACCTGAGGGCGCTCAATGTTCAGGGCGACTGGAAGCGATTGGCCCAGGATCGAGTCCAGTGGAGAAGGTTACTCCATTCGGCGTAGGTTCATCGAAGAGCTGTAGCCCATCAAGTATCAAGTAAGTAAGATCATCAGCTTTAGCCCGCTGCACAATGGGGAAAGTTTTGCAGTTTTCGGGCAAAATTCACTAGCTCAAAGGGCCGCTGGCCAAAAATTTTGACCAAGGACTTTTCTAAAACAAAATTTTCCCAGGAATCGAATGAAGGTGATTTCGAAATCCGCACGCCATTCCTTATAGGTGGTTTTGGCCGTTTTTCCCCAAACTCCCCCCAAAACTGTGATATTATGAACGATTTGCAGGCGTTGTAAGCAGTTTACGACATATTTCTGATTGAATCGCAATGAATAGAATATTTGTGGGTAATCCCGGTGCTATTTCATCTGGAGAGTATGGTTATTTTCGGGGAATGTTTGGTAAAATGGTCTTATTTATCTACATAAAAATAGATTTCTGTCTGTTGGATCCTTATAGATTTGGAAACCACTGAACCAATCAGCGAGAAAATTTGCTTGCGGTTTTTTTTTGGTGACGAAGTTTCTCATGGCGGTTTGAGACCCCTTCCCCTTTCAAATGGGGGCTCCCATACAAATGAAACAGATTTATGCATAACTTATCAAGCAAATGAAATTAAATATGGCATGTGGAGGTTTTTCAAGTCAAGAAATGGTTCTGTGGTGGTATGAGACTCCTCCCCTTCTGGATGGAGGGGGGGGGGGCATAACAAATAAATACAAATTTCTTCAAAACTCGGGAGCTAATTAAGAAAATGGTACAACATTTGGCATGTGGTAGATTTTGAACACAATCAATGTTTCTGTGGTGATTCGAGACCCCTCCCCTATTGAGAAGGGGTCTCCCATGCAAATAAAATAGTGTTTTTTGCATGACTCGGGGGCTAATCAAGAAAATTGGACAAAATTTGGCAAGTAAAGGTTTTTGAAGACAAGAAACATTTCTGTGGTCTTTTGAGACCCTTCCTCCTCTCTGGAAGGGGGGCTCCCATACAAATAAAACAGAATTTTCTGCATAACTCGGAAACTATTCAAGAAAATGGTACCAAATTTGGCATGCAGAGATTTTCGAAGACAAGAAATGTTTATTTGGTGGTTCCTCAAATGTTTCTATGGTGGTTTAAGACAAATCCTCCCCTCTGGAAGCGCGATGGGCTCATATACATGTAGTAAAAATTTGAATATAATTGTTCAACATTAAAAGATAAAAATCTCAGTTCGAATCTGAATAAATTGTATATTTTCAATTGCCTGATGAAATTGTTTTTGGATAAATTTTAATATATTCTTTGTTTTTAATGGTTCATTATATTATTCTACCTTCATCAATACATTTTACAGAAACATGTAACTAGAAAGTTGGGTTTTGGAGCGAACATATAGCCTTTTGGTACACTTAGTGTACTTGAAAAACTCAATATGACAAAAATACGAATATTCTAGAGGAATTAGAAGAAATAAACAAAAGTATACCTAGATAACACTCCTTCAAATATCATTAAACGCATTATTTTCAAGTACATACTTTATATTAAACTGCGCGTTTGTAATTGGGAAATTTTAAAATAATAATATAAAACAAAGTATATTTTTTAAAAGACCATTCTACCCCATATTCCCCTAAACTAAACATGCTTTCCGCATAAAATATGACTGGACTAGAAATACTAGAATAAGAGATCGGCAAAGACGCCACCTTGTTTCCAATCGAACCGTCAAAAGCGGTTCCATTTCGACTCGACATCCATAAGAAGCAAGCAAAAAGTTAAAGTGCTGCCAGTATTATTTTCACGATTTCATGCATTTTCATACGTTGCCATTTCGACAGTTTTTCACTCCGCCGGTCTCTGTTTAAAGGGTTGCTAGACTGGACCTACTCATCAATATTCTTTTTATTCATAGGGTAAAGTGCCCAATAGTGGACCCCCAACCAATAGTGGACCCTCCAGACATTTTTTCATTAATACAACACAATGGAAACATTTTGCTATGAAATTCCATCGGGAGAACCTACCTTACAGTCCTATGATTTAATTACATGCATTGAAAATGCTATGGAAAGTGAAATTAGTTGATTTTTTACAATTCTATAAAAAATAAACACGAGAGTGTCCATTATAGGAATATTTTGGGGGGTCCATAATAGGGAAGAAGAACGTCCCGAAACGAAACATGAAAATCAAATGAAGTGTCGACTATAGGGAAGCAATTTCCTATTATGGACCCCCAGGGGGTCTACTATAGGGCAAATTAAGTCCAACTTTACAATGTAAATTTCAAAGAATAACGTTGAGTATTTGAGTGTTTTATGTATGTATCGTGAAGAGAAGATGCAGAGCTTGATATTAGATACCACGCAAAATTAATATTTTGAAAATTTCCACTCCTTATGCCAGGAAGAGCAAAATTTCGCTACTAGGGGGTCCACTATTGGGCATTTTACCCTATTCGATCAGAAATAATTCGTTAAAACTGCTTACAACGGATGCAAACCGTTCTTAATATCACAGTTTTGGGGGGAGTATGGGGGAAAATGGTCAAAATTTCCTATAAAGAATGGCGTGCCGACTCCGAAATAACCCCCATTCGATTCTTGGGAAAATTTTGTTTTAGAAAAGTTCTTGATCACAAATTTTGGCCAGCGGCCCTTTGAGCTATTGAATTTTGCCCGAAAAGTGCAAATTTTTCCCCATAGTGCGCTGTTGGCAAACCGAGTTTGCTAAGCTACTCCTGCTTTGTCTTGCTGACTGAAAGGCACTGTCAAAGGCAAAGAGGAGCAGAGAAAAAAACAACACTAAAGAATCTCACTCAGCAGGCATTGTTGATAAATTGCACCACTGATGAACACAGAGTCTCAGCAGATTATGTCGAAACTGCTGCGCTGGTGGCGTCTTGAACAAAACCAGCAGCTGCAATAGAAACTACTGTGATGCAGTGAACACCATGCTCACCCTAACAACAAAAACGTCGCGGGTGGGCTGCGGGGACCTCCGTATGTAGATATAGAGGTCAGTGCGGTTCACGCGCGGCGTTTGTTATCGTGGTGCTTGCCTCCTACGCGAGTTTATGATACAGACCTATAGGTTACTATCATAGCTTGCGATCGACGGGTGGTGAGGTTACCACCCTTGAAGTCGATGTTGCGTTATAACGCTTAATTAGTGGATCGGATGATCCCATCCCCATACTACCTGAGTTAACCTTTTCAGGTGTCTGTTTGCAGATTTCCGTTTACCCTTGCTCAAGAAAAAAAACACATTTTTTGTCCCCAACACAAAATGCGCGTTTTATACGTACACTTCTCGGTGGAGGCTACCTATCCGATTCTGTTTTATTCGCACTTGAATACAAGTTTGATAAACTTGTTTTTAATGGCTTGTAAACAGTTTTGGTCTCTCTTTTATCGTTCTTCGTTATCTGATGAGAACGATTTTTGTAAACCCTGCTTGCAACTAACAACTGAGGATATCCTGACGGAATAATAAGTTGGAAAGCAGACCAAGGCCCAATTGTAATGTAGAGCCATTGAAGAAGAAGAAGAAGAAGAAGATAATCGCAATAAAAACTTAGCGGTTTCAACTACAGACCCCATTTGATTTTGACAACATTCGGTTTTGGCAACATTCGATTATGGCAACAACCATTCGATTTTGGCAACACATTTTTTAATTTTTTTTTTAAATTTTTGATTTTGCTTATAAACCACTTAAATATTGTAATCCTCGTAAAAAAATGGTTAGACCCCTAAACCGTCGTAAACAAATAATTAAAAAAAAAAATTGCGTAATTTTTTTTTTAAATTAGCGCCTAAATATTGAAATTTTCGTAAAAAATAGTTAGGCCCCGAAATCGACGAAAAAAAAACGTAAAAAAATTTAGTGTAGACGTTTAGATTTCAAAATACGCGTCAAAAAGGGCCACAGTGTGTATAGCGTCACAAAAAGTGGAGAAATGTTGACCTAACATATTAACGATTAACAATAAAAACTACCCAAGTAACACCAAGCATTACAATATTGCACATATATCAATCACAAATCGGCATGCTAAATGCTAATTGCATTAGATCAGTTTTAACGATGTGACGTTGCATTTATTTATCAACTGTCAGACAACGACACTCTAAATCAGCATTACGAATGCTGCGATGCATCACTGATGCTTTATTTCAACATGTCAAAGTAATGAACCATTAATTCGGTCTTATAAGGTACACCGGGGCTAGTTGAAACGGTTTTTTCAAAGTTGAAATTCAAAGTGCTGTAAAAAAATCACCCTTTGGTATATTTTGAATCCATTTGCGGTGTTTGCTAGTTCGGGCCAAATATTATACATAAAAAATAAGCAACCTTAACAAACTTGTTTATAAATATTTCTAATATTTAAATTATTTTTTTATATGCATCGTTTCAACTTGCCCCGCGAATCGGGGCAAGTTGAAACACTGTGTTATATTCAGACGTAAGCTAATTTTGCCATATTAATAACAAAATGTATGTACTCAGTGACACTCAAGAAGCACGAGGTTGTAAAGGTGACTATAAAACTGCCAGGATTCGCATAAGAGTCCCATGTAAGTTTTTGACGATTTTAATTTTCTTTCGCTGAAAATTGTTCCTGTTTAAGAAAAACTGATGAAATAGTAGGCTTTGTTCTCGAAATTTGAAAACAAATCCCACTTTTGTTGTCTCATCTTGATATTTACTCGCATAAAAATCAGATTCCAGATTTTGATAGGTACTCTTTTACATAAAAAATAAACTTATGGTCCATTTAATTGTCCCAGAGCAATAAATACGGACTAAAAAATTTTTTGTCAATAATTTGGAAACATACCAATTTGTTTTCAATTTATTATTATTTTTTGTATTTCTCCATGTAAAACAAATTTGATAAATTCAACTGCAAATTACTCAAGTCAGCGAAAATAACATGGGAGTCTTATGCGAATAAGGGCAGTGTACAACAAAGCCACAAGCGTATTTTCAGAGACCAAATTCTGGAGAACGCACTACGCTGAAAATTTATCAAATTGATTTCCTCCTACTGGTGACCACTCGGATTACTATTCAGGATGCTTCATTATTTGGTTCACTTGTATATTGCGCAGTTGATTAATTCGATTGTGGCTTCTTCACAAATGCACATTAACTAACCAGCCATCATATCTCTCATAAACTCTTCGATTGGAGAAATAGGCAGCTGGGGAAGTGAAAGGTGGAGTTAATGAAATGTTTACATACTCTATGTTTTATTTTTCTGAGAGTCAGTGCTCGTAGATTAAGAATCTCAAAACTGCAGTTTAAGCACGACCCCTTTTCATTCTAGTGGAGATTGTAGGAGGGTTGCATTCATGACGGAATGGGCGGAAATTTATTAAATTTATGTTAGAAGTCCATATATTTATAAATTTGTGTGTTTTCGAATGTATGTTTTTTGAAACCATGCTGAATTCTGGAAAAAAATTACTTTTAATTGGAAGGGTCACGTTTTGAATTGTTGTTTCAACTTACCCCGCACCACGCATTTCTATTTGCCCCGATGAGTTGAACATGCAGAGCAATATCAAACATCCAAAATACAAAAATTAAAACGGGTCATTCATCGATTTATCATAATCATTATGCTTATTCATCATTGAATGATTACCTACCGTGAAAATTTGATGAAAAAACTTTTCCAAACATTGTTTTGAGACCTGTTTCATTTGCACGTCAAATAGTTGTTTTGGATTTTGCAAAGGGTGAAAAATAAACACTGGCAAGAATTGCCTTTGAAAGCTGCAATCTTTCGGGAATGGCAGTCAGAAGGTGCATTTAGACGAGAGGCATTCCACGGGGGCATGTCAGTCGATCCTGAGCGACCATTTCGAAAATATTTGAAACTCTGCACAGTTTTTCAATTTCATCTAAATCGTCATTTTTCGATATCAAATCTTCATATTGAGTCACGACTAACTTTTCAAAAGGGTGTATGTGAAAATGGTTCAAAAATATTTAAAAAGCTGCACAGCAAAAACGGAATGTTCGATTGTTATGATTTTTTCAGCAAAGTTAGACAACTAAATGGTGATTCTTAAGAAAATGTGCACAGTAAAAAAATTTTTTTTGCCTGTAAAAATATCATTTTAGTCACGAAAACTCAAATATCTCAAAACCCTATCTTTTTTCGAACGTAATTTTTTTAGGGAAAACGGTCCATTATATTAGCTATCTACCATAAAAATTTGGTGATGGTAAACTAATAAACAAAAAAGTTATGACATTTCAAACATTTCACAATTTTCACATTTAGTAAAAAAAAATTTTTTCTGTGTAAGTTATTTCGAGAATTGCAGTTTGATGCAGATTTTATTGTTAAGGGACGTGATTTAAACAAGTTGTTTTCATGATATTTGGATTTAATTATTCATAGCATCTATAAGAAACTTAGACACGATCCAGTGTTGTGATCAAAAGTATTGATAGTGTCATAATTTTCATTGCACGTGACTGGCGAAAAATTCTTTTAATAGTGTTGAAACCTGTTGATAATAACGTTGATAGAAACATATCAGAAATGTTATTTTTAAGACAAAAGCTGCAAAATCAAAGATTTATATACACGTGTACGTCTATAGTTTACCTGCAAAAAATATACCTCTTAGAGAATAGACTTTATGATTGGGAGGAAACGGGTATCTTCAACAACAACAAATGCATGATAGGTACATACCATGACAATGCTCACGAAAAAGCAAAAAAATTACTACTACTAAGGTTGTTAAAGATCTTATAGTAATTTTTTTCTTCAGTCAAGCAAATGACACCAAACTAGTCAGTAAAAACTTAAAAGTGATTTTGTTAATTGAAATATTACGAACAACATGAGTAGCCGCTTTCTCAACTGTTGTAGGCCGTTTGATGGAAAAAAGTGTTCAAAAGAGTTACGAAATCTCACCGAAAGCACCATAGATAAACTGAAAGCGACTGGTTATGCTCCAATGTCCACATTGAATACAAATTTACGCATTTGCACGTCCTGCCGTCTAAACGTTGACAAAAGAGCAATCTGTATATCATCGGTTGAGCAGAGCGCAGGAAGTTCGAAAACGACAGCAACTGAGGAATTGCCAGATGTATCGACAACAACTGAGGAATTACCAGAAGTATTAAGTGCTGAGAGCCTTGCCACCGTACCATCAGCGAAATCTGTTTCAACAAATCAATCGGAAGATGAGTGTATCCAAAAGGTCAACATCGAACGCTTTAACGAGGGCATAGCTGGGATAAAAGTGACCTGATTAAATGGAGTAAGATGGACTACGTTTATTACCCGGAGAAAAATACCGTGAAATAAACGAAGCTGTACGAAGAAACCTCTTCAAATTAGGACCTGATGATGTGGAAAATACAGACTACGATGAGGTAATTATAAATATGAAGGAAAGGTTCTCGAATGCAGCCACGACAAGGAAAGAAAAATTATTGATTTTGTCGATGCTGCCAAGTTCGTGGTCTATTCAGGATGCCATTGATGAGTTCAAAACCAATAGAAATACAGTAAAAGAGGCAAAACAATAATAACTGTCTTTCAACCAAAAATACTAGGTCCAGTACTGCATTAACAGATGAGACAAAAGAAATAGTAGTTCAATATTTTAAAGATGATGAAGTAAGTCGAGCTATGCCTGGTCAAAAAGATTATGTATCAGTAAAAAAAGATGGAAAGCGTCAAGCAATCCAAAAACGATTAATGATGACGACTTTGAAAGAAGCGTACACACGCTTCAAGGAAATTCACGATAATATTAAAATAGGTTTTTCCTCATTTGCAAGCCTTCGGCCAAGGCAATGTAAGCTTCTTTCCAATTCAGGAACACATAATGTGTGTGTGTGCACAACCCATGAGAATATTAATCTTATTTTACATAGTTTGAAAAGAATCAATTTAACAAAGAATATTAAAATGTTAACTGGTAGTCTTTTGTGTGAAAATACAACATCAAATTGCTATCTACGATCTTGTTCGGTTTGTCCAGATTCTTCATCATTGGAAAATACTTTTATTCGCTGAGTTTGAAGAAAAATATATTGATCAGTTATCATTTGAGCAATGGGTGACCACGGATAGGTGTGACATAGAAACTATTGTAAACCTGTAGATGAGTTTGTGTCATATTTTTGCTTGAAATTAGAAAGTTTAATCCCTCACGATTTCATTAAAACAGAACAATCCAGCTTTTAAAAAATACGAAAAATACATTACAAAATGGTGAATTTTAGTCATTTGTGATTTTCTGAAAATTACAGCTTTGTATTGCAAGATGAAGTGCAGTCCCATCACTGGAACGTACAACAAGCTACAATTCATCCATTCGTTATTTATTTTAATGGAAGTACGCAAATTGAACACTTAAGTTTTATTATAATTTCCGAAGATTTAAGACACGATTCAGTATCCGTAAACTTGTTCATTGAAAAATGATTAACTTTTACGCGTTGATAAGCATAAAGAAGTCAAAAGATATATTTCATGTCTGATGGAGCAGCGTCGCAGTACAAAATCGTAAGAATTTTCGAGCCTATGTCAATTTAAATCAATGTACAAAATTGATGCAGAATGGCATTTTTTGCTACATCACATGGCAAAGGTCCTTGTGATGCTATTGAGGAACAATAAAGCGCATGGCCACAAGAGCAAGTTTAGCCAAAGAACGTGAGCATCCAATTAAAACTGCGAAAGAACTTTTGATTGGGCAAATCGTAGAAAAGAAAAGATTTAACCAAATTATCATTTGTTTTACTACTACTGAAGAGTACGAAATAAAGGCTTCAGAGCTCAGCGAGCAATTTAATAACGCGAAAACGATCCAAGGAACCCAAAAATTTCACTGTTTCATTCCATTGTCGGAAAATAAAATTAAAGCAAAACTATACTTAAACTGTGCTGATAATAATTCAAAAGTGTTCGATATTTTAAAAAATTTGAATAAAATAAATAAAAATAAGTATTAATAAACTGTTTTCATGATATCATAACCCATACCAAAATTCAAACCCAAAACTCTTAGAGTTTCTATAACAACATTGTGTAACTGCCACATTTAATTTAATACTTAGGATAATATTAATTCATTTTTATTTATTTATACATATAATATTTATACATATAATATACATAATATCGATGAATACATAAATATGGAATATCATACAAACAACTTGTTTAACTCACGCAAGGCCCTTAACAATAAAATCAGCATTAAACTGCGATTCTTGAAAAAAAAAATACACGGAAATTTTTTTGTTTACTATATGTGAAAATTGTGAAATGTTTGAAATGTCATAACTTTTTGTTTATTAGTTTACCATCACCAAATTTTATGGTAGATAGCTAATATAATGGACCGTTTTCCTAAAAAAGATAGGGTTTTGAGATATTTGAGTTTTGTGACAAAATGATATTTTTAAAGGCAAAAAAAATTTTGTTTTTTACTGTGCACATTTTCTTAAGAATCACCATTTAGTTGTCTAACTTTGCTGAAAAAATCATAACAATCGAACATTCCGTTTTTGCTGTGCAGCTTTTTAAATATTTTTGAACCATTTTCACATACACCCTTTTGAAAAGTTAGTCGTGACTCAATATGAAGATTTGATATCGAAAAATGACGATTTAGATGAAATTGAAAAACTGTGCAAAGTTTCAACTCAATAGAAAATCATGAATTAAAAATTTTCTTAAATTTTGATGCTGTTGCTTGGAATCGCTCAGTTCCGTTAGGATACGGCAGGCATGAAGAATGTTTTTATAGAAGTCGATTTGAAAACGAGCGGAGGGCAATATTTGTGCCAGTGGCACATATCAGCATCCACTTCTATTCTTCCTCCCTTCATACGGCAGCTTGCAGAAGGAAGGTCGTGTGATATGTGCCATCACAAATATTGCCCTCCGCTCGCTTTCAAATCGACTTCTATAAAAACATTCTTCATGCCTGCCGTATCCTAACGGAACTATCAATTCTATACTTTCGCCTCTAATGCTATCATGAACATGTACGTCCAAATTTGGAAGATGATATTAGCATTTCCATATCAAAAAAATAGGCTTAGGGCCAATTTCTTCACCTCCGCTTAACTCTTAAGCGGTGCTTACCCATACGCTTAAACTTGGTTTAAGCACTAAGCGGAGGTGAAGAAATCGGTCCTTAGTCAATTTGCAGCAAACAAATAACATTTCAAGTCGATAATTCACAATTTCACCATAGCTCGTGGTATCTCACTCCGATGAGATACATATTCTGTATTGCATGGATGCACGCAACTATGAGTGGCTTCTGAAGTAACCAAGAAAATTCTTCCTTCCATCCAAGTCATTACCATCACGACAGTCGACTTTAGCGGAAGTAGGTTTATTCTTGTGCTCGTCCACAAAACTATGGGATTCTGTAGGACAGTGATTGATAGCAATATTACCGGATCCATGCAAAGCTGGATAATATGTTTAGTGGCCATGGACTTGAGGCAAATTAATATATCAAGATAAGATGTTCAAGTTGTGTAGTGAATCAATCGTATGATGATTATTTAAGGGTGCAAATATGTTCTTTTTCCTTTTATAACATAGTTGTATAATACAGTGGTGAATTCGACGTATAACTCATACCTGCAGAATAACCCTACGTTACGCAGGAAGTTAGGCAAAGCCTAAAACATTACCTTGGTTTGCTCGTTCAGCTGTGCATAAGAAGAAAATTTTCCTTCAGCCACAAAGCGATCGATATTGGTCCCCATCTGAAGGCACCTACAAACGTCGTGTATGTATGGGGAGTAGGCACTAGTGTGTTGCAGTAAGGCCTCCTTGTGAGAGATCCGGCTTGAAGCGTGAGAGCGTGTGGCGGAATGTTGGATCCTCCACAACGCTGCTGCTGCTGCTGTCGTGCTTTTCATTGCCTGTTGGACTGCATTTGAGTTACCAGCATCATATGCTAAGAGTGCAGAGGAGGGTGGTGAAGTGAGTGCCCACCGCGCGTTGCAGTCGGGCGGAATACCACCCACCGGCGGCGGGTGCCGGTCGTTTTGGGAGGTTTTTCTCTGGAAAAAAAGCGCGCGTGAAGTTTCGCGGTATATTTATTATTCGGCGAGAAGCGAATCATATGTTTACAAATATTGTGCAAGGAAGAACGAACTCGACGGCGATGTGTTTTCAAATACCGAAACAGGGTGGCTCGCAAAGATGCATTGGAGGGGTGGCAGGACACGTAACTGAGACTGCGTTTCTGAGCAGATGTGGAGAATTATTGTGAGATCAATCGAATCTGTCTTTTGAGCAAAATCAGAACCAAGTGAAGTCTCTTTAATTCCCAATTAAAAGATGCGTACAAATCAAAACTCATACAGAAGATAGAAGAAGGTACCCCGGTGACAAAAAAGGACTCACTTGAACCAGTACGGCGAGGAACGGAAAAAGATGTCCGACTTGATGATTACTAACCAAAGCGAGCACTTGAGTGAAGAACTAAATTTTACCGCATTCATCGATTTGTGTCGGTTCTGCTCTATCAAGAGCGGCCCAAGGCTTAACATCTTCGACAAGGAGGCAGAGCAGCGGCAGATATTGTTTAAGATTAGAACAATTTTGCCGATTGTGGTAAGCAGTATGGTTCATTTTCAACAAAGAATTTAATTAGTATACTATAGCAAATTCAGTGCCAACTTTTAGTGTATGTTAGGTTAGTTAGGTTGTTACATGCATTAGGAAAAATTGTTTTAAAAAAAAGTTAAGCGACTATTAATGTAGGAAAGTCATGGGACGAGTTCCTCCTACAAAATGAGTCTCATGGAGACGCATGGTGTTCATCATCATGATGAATCAATTCTTCAATTTTCAAAATTTGAATCTTGAAAATTTTCATTTTTTGTTTCCTTTTAAAATACTACAAACCCGTTTTGCCTTTGATTCAAAAACAAAATTGTTAAATATGGATTGTAATAATCAACTTTGTTAACGAAGCTAATTTATGAGGCCCTCCTTAGCCGTGCGGTAAGACGTGCGGCTACAAAGCAAGACCATGCTGAGGGTGGCTGGGTTCGATTTCCGGTGCCGGTCTAGGCAATTTGCCGATTGGATATTGTCTCGACTTCCCTGGGCATAATAGTATCATCGTGCTAGCCTCATGATATGCGAATGCAAAAATGGTAACTTGGCTTAGAAACCTCGCAGTTAATAACTGTGGAAGTGCTCAATGAACACCAAGCTGTGAGGGGGTTTTGTCCCAGTGTGGGGATGTAATGCCAATAAGAAGAAGAAGAAGTAGAACGAAGCTAATTTTACTATTTGTATCCTGAGGTCCTACAAACGGACACGTATATTATAGTGGGGAGCAGTTGTATGGAAAAACGCAGACTTCATCCAATCAAGTGATAATCTAAATTGTTTTGAGACTAAAATCACCAAAAAATGAAATTTTTTACATTTTTGCTCTTATCGGCTTCAATTTATCGTCAATCACGTAAGTCAACGCATTATGCCGAAACACTTGGCCGAAGAAGGTACGTAGCAGGAAGGTCTACACAAAGTGTTATTACGCTTCGAAAGTTGATATTTGAAACCATATGCAAGAAATCAATGTTTCTGCTAGCACTACCCGACAACCTATGAATGTCAGAGGGCAAAACTCATCTTCCTTCTTGTCGGAATCAAGCAATCGGGCCAAAATATATCCTGGTCGAGACTTTCTCATTGTCCATTGCTGGAATTTCGACCCTTTAGTAAATGTTACCATTGTATGGGCGGAGCTTCTGGTTTAATTTTATTGGATATTAACAAAACGTTCTCCTGCTCGCGCGTTGATTTGTTGAACAATTCGTAGCGATCAGGCGCGTTTTCTTCTTGCGCACCTCGCCTTCTTGTGCCCGTCGGATCGTTGTCGAGAACCATTTTAACCGGGTTACTGTCCGACATTCTGGCTACGTGCCCGGCCCACCGCAGTCGTCCGATTTTCGCGGTGTGAACGATGGATGGTTCTCCCAGCAGATCATGCAACTCGTGGTTCATTCGCCTCCTCCACGTACCGTCCGCCATCTGCACCCCACCATAGATGGTACGCAGCACTTTCCTTTCGAAAACTCCAAGTGCGCGTTGGTCTTCCACGAGCATCGTCCAGGTCTCGTGTCCGTAGGGGACTATCGATCTAATGTGCGTTTTGTAGATTGTCAGTTTGGTACGGCGGTGAACTCTATTCGATCGGAGCGACTTGCGGAGTCCAAAGTACGTACGATTTCCAGCCACAATGCGTCTCCGAATTTCTCTGCTGGTATCATTTTCGGCAGTCACCAGTGAGCCCAAGTACAAAAATTCTTCTACCACCTCGATTTCGTCACCACCGATGCAAACTCGCGGTGGGTGGCTCACATTGTCTTCTTTTGAACCTCTTCCTATCATGTACTTCGACTTTGACGTGTTGATGACTAGTCCGACCCGCTTAGCTTCCCTCTTCAGTCTGATGTAGGCTTCCTCCATCTTCTCAAAGCTACGTGCCATAATATCTATGTCGTCGGCGAAGCCAAATAGCTGGTCGGACTTATTCAAAATTGTACCATTCGTGTTAATCCCTGCTCGATGTTGAATAGCAGACACGAAAGACCAGCAACATTTTGCCGTAGCCCGCTGCGCGTTTCGAAGGGACTCGAGAATGCCCCTGAAACTCGAACTACGCACATCACCCGATCCATCGTCGCTTTGATCAACCGTGCATTAGCTGACATAGCTGGTCCCGATCGATTGTATCATATGCGGCTTTGAAGTCGATGAATAGATGATGAGTGTGGGCACGTTGTATTCACAGCATTTCTTCAGTACTTGGCGAATGGCGAACACCTGGTCCGTGGTGGAACGTTCGCCCCTAATACCCGCCTGGTATTGCCCCACGAACTCCCTTGCAATTGGTGCTAGTCGACGGCATAAAATTTGGGAGAGTACCTTGTAGGCGGCGTTCAGCAATGTGATTGCGCGGTGGTTGCTACAATCCAGTTTATCGCCCTTTTTGTAGATGGGACATACCACACCGGCAAAACTTCCTACTCCCAAATCTTGGTAATGACCCAATGCAGCGCTCAAGCCAGTGCCTCACCACCGTATTTAAATAGCTCTCCTGGTAGTTGGTCAACCCCAGAGGCTTTGTTGTTCTTCAGCCGGCCAATCTCCTCCTGGACTTCCAAAATTGTGTCCTGCGCGGTCTCCCAGGTTTATCACCATACCGCCATCTTCGTCTGCCACATCGCCATTCAGGTGTTCTTCGTAGTGCTGCCGTCACCTTTGGATCACCTCACGCTCGTTCGTAAGAAGGTTCCCGTTTATGTCCTCATCCATATCATGTTGTGGCACGTGGCCCTTACGTGAACGGTTCAAATTCTCATAGAACTTTCGTGTGTTATAAGCGCGGTATAGTTGCTCCGTCTCTTCACGGTCTCGATCTTCCTGCTGGCGCTTTTTCCTCTGGAAAATCGAGTTTCGTCTGTTCCGCGCCCGTTTATATCGTGCCTCGTTCGCCCTCGTGCGGTGTTGCAGTAATCTCGCCCATGTTGCATTCTTCTCCTCAACTAATTGCTCACATTCGCCGTCATACCAGTCGTTTCTCTGATCCGGAGGCACCGTGCCTAGTGCAGCGGTTGCGGTGCTTCCAATGGCGGATCGAAAATCTCTCCAGCCATCTTCAAGAGACGCTGCGCCTAGCTGCTCTTCCATTGAGAGCGCCACTTCCAGCTGCTGTGTGTATCCTTGGGCTAGTCTACCGTCTTGTAGCCAACCAATGTTAAGCCGCGGCGTCCGACTTCGACGCGTGTTGTACATCGTCGAAGTTTTGAGCGCAGACATACTGCAATGAGGTACACAGAAAAAAATAATAAAAAGTAAGAAGCGCGTAAAACTAGAGATGCGGAAATTTACACTATTCTACGCTGAATTGGCTTTCTTCCTAACAAGTTTGCGTACAAATTGCAAGCAAAGTTGATGATTCACGTCAAATATTGTATACATTTAGGCTATATCACGTTTGGAATTACGCTGATAATAGCATTCCATTTATGTGCATGATTTTTAGCGTAAATTTCAGTAGATTTTTCTATCTGTGTAGTGGTTGGATTCAATATTCGCACTACGGTAAGTGCGTACGTTCGTGATGTCGGGGAAAAAATTACCGTCGATATACGATTACCATCGTATGTCTGCTCCAGCTGTGCATAGAACGCTTCTTTCTCGTCGTCGGGTCTTCCTTCGTGTGGGCGGTGTACCTTGATGATGCTATAGTTGAAGAAACGGCCTTTTATCCTTAGCTTGCACATCCTTGCGTTGATTGGCTGCCACCCAATCACACGTTGGCGCATCTTACCCAGCACTATGAAGCCGGTTCCCAGCTGGTTAGTGATGACACAGCTTGGGTAGAAGGCAGCCGTTCGATGTCCGCTTTTCCACACTTTCTGTCCTGCCCAGCAAATCTCCTGCAGCGCCACGACGTCGAAGTTGCGGGGATGTAATTCATCGTAGATCATCCTGTCGCAACCTGCGAATACTAGTGACTTGCAGTTCCATGTTCCAAGCTTCCAATCGTGATCGATTTCCTCACATGCCAACAGGAAATGAAGCGGATTAGAACTGATCTATTAAAACAAAAGGCCCTTTTCAGGGCCACAATAATCACTGGAAGAGGGATATTACCGATTGGATTTTTATTTATTGTTCGATTTGATTGAAAAGAACCTATTCTATTAAAACAAATATTGTCGATCATCACACGAATCACAATCAGTTCTTTAGTTCTTTTAAGGACCGAAGCCACTTAAAGTTTTCTTAAAGCACACAAATTGTCTTTCTGTCAGTATCAGAATCACGAGCGTGCATCAGAAAGAGACGCTGCCGAAAATTATTGGCATGGATAGCAGCAGTACCAGTCAAGCGAATTTCCCCTCAAGATTATGATTTTAGTAGGTAGCCTTCCCAGTCACAAACAGTAACAAAACCAAATCAGAATCTTGAGAAATTTCATTTGGCTACCACTGATGCCATCCATCCAAATAAATATTTGTAGCATCTCCCTCCGACGCGCGTTCATGATTCTGCTACGGACGACAACTTTCTGGCGTCGTAAAGCGGTTAATTTGGTGTCAGGCCATTTGGATGAATGCCGTTTGGCCGAATAGTTGACAAATTTGTGCTTAAATTACGAGTAGTGAAGAGTGAGAAATGAGAAGTAGAAAGTGAGAAGTGAGAAATAGAAAGTGGGAAGAGAAAAGTGAACTGAAAATTTCTTCCTTCATCCTTCTTTCTTTTCCTTTGTTCCTTAATCTTTCTTCCTTCTCCTAAGTTTTTTTTATTTTCCTTCTTTCTGCTTCCTCCTCATTTCTTCCTTCTTTCTTTTCCTTTGTCTTGTCTTACTTCTTCCTCCTCCCTTCTTATTTCTTTCTTCTTTTTTCTTACTTATTCTTTCTTCTTTCTTCCCTCTTTTTTGCTTTCTTCCTTCTTCATTTTTCTTTCCTTATTCCATCCTCATTCATCCTTTTCGTTTCTTCCTTATTTCTTCTTCCTTCTTTCTGCTTCCATCTTTATCCTTGCTTCTTCCTTTTATTTATTCTTCCTTCACCCTATTTCCTTCATCCTTCTCCATTCTTCCTTCTGCTTTCTTCCTTCTTCCTTCTTCTATCTTCCATCTTCATTCTTCCATCTTCCTTCTTCTTGCTTCCTTCTTCCTTCTTGCTTCTTCATTTTTCCTTCCTCCTTTTTCCTTCTCCCTTTTTCCTTCTTCTTTCTTCCTTCTTCCTGCTTCCTTTTCCTTCTTCCTTCTTTCTTCTTCCTACTTCCTCCTTTATTCTTCATCCTTCTTCCTTCTTCCATCTTCTTTCTTCCTTCTTCCTTCTCCCTTTTCCTTTTTCCTTCTTACTACTTCCTACTTCTTTCTTCCTTCTTCCTTCTTTTTTCTTCCTTCTTCCTTATTTTCCTTTTTTTCTTCTTCCTTCTTTCTTATTACTTATTTCTTTTTTGTTTCTCTTTCTTCCTTCTTCCTTCTTACTTCTTTCATCTCTCTTTTTCCTTCTTCTTTCATCCTTCTTCCTCTTCTTTCATCCTTCTCTCTTTTTTCTTATTCTTCCTTTTTCCTTTTTTTCTCTGCCTTCATTCTTTCTTCTTCCTATTTCTTTCTTCTTTGTTAACCTTCATTCAGCGATGATCTTGCCTCGTATTGCTGGCTACTCGCTACCTCAACTATCACTACTCATTGATGCTAGGACCGCTACCAACGCCATCTTTTTGTGCGCTCTCCGTTCCCACTTACCGTGGATCATCGTACAGAAATGACGCGTGAGCGCGAATCATGGGCCATTTTATACCCGGAGAAAATGAAATGGAGGATTTTTTTTCCTTTCTCGTTTTAAATTAAATTTGAATTTATTTTCAGTTCTATGGTTTCACAAAATAATTTTTGAATTGTAAGTGGTTGGCCATTGCACTAAGGTCCAGGATACAGATTTACGCGGAAAGATGCATTTTACGCCAAAACTATATGTTTTAGGAAAAACTGTTGTTCTACAGGTGTCAGGCCATTTGGCCGAATGCTGTTTGGCCGAACGCCATTTGGCCGAATGCCGTTTGGCCGAACGGGTCGTTTGGCCGAATGCTGTTTGGCCGAATAGTAAAAAAAATTGACCTCAGTTTAAGAGTGGTCCTTCATCCTACTTCCTTCTTCTTTCTTCCTTCTTGCTTCCTCCCTATTCCTGTTTTCTTCTTTCTTCCTTTCTCCTCCTTCCTTCTTCCTTTTTTTCCTTCTTCCTTATTCCTTTTTACTTACTCTCTTCTTCCTTCTTCTTTCTTCCTTCATTCTTCTTCCTTCATCCTTCTTTCTTGTTCCTTCTTCCTTCTTTCTTCTTCCTTCTTCCTTCTTTCTTCTTCCTTGTTGCTTCTTCCTTATCCCTTCTTCCTTCTTCCTTGTTCCTTCTTCCTTCTTCCTTCTACCTGCTTCCTTCTTCTTTCTTGCTTCTTCCTTCTTCCTTCTTCTTTCTTCCTTCTACCTTCTTCCTTCTTCCTTCTACCTGCTTCTTTCTTCCTTCTTCCTTCTTCATTCTTCCTTATCTCTTCTTCTTCTTCCTTCCTTTTTCCTTCTTCCTTATCCCTTCTTCCTTCTTCCATCTTCCTTCTTCCTTCTTCCTTCTTCCCTCTTCCCTCTTCCCTCTTCCCTCTTCCCTCTTCCTTCTTCCTTCTTCCTTCTTCTTTCTTCATTCTTCCTTCTTCCTTCCTCTTTCTTCCTTCTTCCTTCTTTTTTCTCCCTTTTTCCTTCTTCCTTCTTCTTCCTTACTTCTACCTGCTTCCTTCTTCCTTACTTCCTGTTTCATTCTTCCGTCTTCCTTCTTCCTACTTTCTTCTTAATTCTTCCTTCTTCCTTCTTTCTTCTTCTTTCTTCTTTCTTCTTCTTTCTTCCTTCTTCCATCTTCCTTCTTCTTTCTTCCTTCTTCCTTCTTCCATCTTCCTTATTCCTTCTTCCTTCTTCCTTCTTCCTTCATCCTTCTTCCTTATTCCTTATTCCTTCTTCCTTCTTCCTTCTTCTTTCTTCCTTCTTTCTTATTCCTTATTCCTTCTTAATTCTTCTTTCTTCCTTCTTCCTTCTTCCTTATTCCTTCTTCCTTCTTCCTTTTTCCTTCTTCCTTTTGCCTTCTTCCTTCTTCCTTCTTCCTTCTTTCTTCCTACTTCTTCCGTCTTCCTTCTTCCTACTTCCTTCTTCCTTCTTCCTTCTTCCTTCTTCCTTCTTTTTTCCTTCTTTCTTATCCCTTCTTCTTTCTTCTTCCTTCGTTTTTGTTCTTTCTTCCCTCTTTTTTTTCCTTTTCCCTTCTTCCTTCTTCTCTCTTCCCTCTTCCTTAACCCTTCTTCCTTCTCCCTTCACCCTCGTTCTTTCCTCCTACTTCCTTCATTCTTCTTCCTTCTTCTTTCTTCCTTCTTCATTCTTCCTTCTTCATTCTTCCTTCTTCCTTCTTGTATCTCACTACTTACTTCTTATTTCGTAAGGAAACGTATTTCAACTATTCGGCCAAATGGCGGACAAATGACCCTTTCGGCCAAACGACATTCGGCCAAATGACCCGAAACCGTTCTACAAAATTGTTCGAAATAGTAAGGCCATCATTATGGTGCTACCAAAAAATAGTATGGCCCACCATATAAAAAAAATTAGAATTTTTTTTTTTTTTATTTTTCGGAATATTGACATGTTATGTTCTACAAAGTTGTAGCGCAGCTTATTCCAATCAATTTTGCTATAAAAAACCTTTTCTGTAGCTCTTAAGTTGGCTGATTTAGAGCAATTTTACCTAATTGGATTAGGGTGTACCTCAAGACTTTTGGGGCTTTTCAAAACGCGTGTTTTGCTAGAAGAATATTGTCTTCCATTGTCGAGTTATATCAATTTATTTGAAAAAACATGATTTTAGTAAAATTAGTAAAACTTGAGATAAAAAAATAACATATCTCCAATTTTTCTGACATAATAAGGAATATGAATTTCTCTTTCAAATGCCGTGTAAAAATATTTTTTTGGTCTGCCTAACCGTGAAAAAAAATGTAATTTTGACAGAAAAACGATTATAACTTTCGATCGGAAAAAGACATTGAGCATATTTGCTCATCAAATGTTGCATTTTTTTTAGTTCTAAAAGTCACCTGAAGACGACTTTTTCGAGAAATCTAAAACAAAAACAGTGGATTCAAAATACTGTGTTTTTGAGGAACACCCTAATCCAATTAGGTAAAATTGCTCTAAATCAGCCAAGTTTTTTTTAGTAAAATTGATTGGAATAAGCTGCGCTACAACTTTGTAGAACATAACATGTCAACATTCTGAAAAAAAAAAAAATATGTGATGGGCCATTCTATTTTTTAATAGCACCATTTCGAACAATATTGTAGAACAACAGTTTTTTTTATCTAAAAAATATAGTTTTGGCGTAAAATGCATCTTTCCGCGTAATTCTGTATCCTGTACCATAATGCATTGTAAGTGGTTGTTTTTTTTTCGTTTCTTTTTTGTTCTTGAGAAAAAGATCCTACATTGTAGCCTAAACAAGGCCCTAATTGCTATTTGGTCTGAAAAGGCGCAACGGACCCCAAACTTTTCTTTACACTCACCAAAGCGTTCATGTAATGTTTTATCCCGGCTAGACGGTGGACCTCGGATGTTCTTGTCCTGGGAGGAGTTTCATATGATGAGTTTTAGCGCAGCTCTGCCAGACCGACATGCCATATTCGATCACAAGTAGCTTGTTGACAGCAAGCTTATTTTTCAGGGACAATAACGACCAGCGGTTGACCAAAGGGTACATTCGTTTCAACAACACGTTACACTTCGTCACCGTCTTGTCGGTGTCAGGCCATTTGGCCGAATGCCGTTTGGCCGAACGGGTCGTTTGGCCGAATGCCGTTTGGCCGAATGCCGTTTGGCCGAATAGTTAAAAAAAATAACCTCAGTTTACGAGTGGTCCTTCTTCCTTCTTCCTTCTTCTTTCTTCCTTCTTCTTTCTTCCTTCCTCCTCATTCCTTTCTCCTTTTTCCTTCTTCCATCTTTCTTCTTTTTCCCATTCTCTATCTTCTTTCTTCCTTCTTCCTTCTTTCTTCGTCCTTCTTTCCTATTTTTTTCTTCCTTCGTGTTCCTTATTCCTATTCCTTTCTTCTTCTTTTCTTCTTTTTCCATCTTGCTTCTTTCTTCTTCCTTCTTCCTTTTTCTCTTTTTCCTCTCCTTTCATCCTTTTTCCTTCTTTCTTCCTCCTTCTTCCTTCTTCTTTATTCCTTCCTACTTATTCCTTCTTCCTCCTTCCTTCTTTGTTTTTCATTCTTTCTTTTTCTTTCTTCCTTCTTCTTAATTCCTTTTTCTGCCTTCCTTATTCCTTATTTCTTTTTCTTTCTTCCTTCTTCCTTCTTCTTTCTTTTTCTCCCTTCTTCCTTCTTCCTTCTTCCGTCTTCCTTATTCCTTCTTCCTTCTTCCTTCTTGCTTCTTCTTTCTTCTTTTCTCCCTCTTCCTTTTTCCTTTTTCCTTCTTCTTTATTCCTTTTTTTCTTCTTTCTTCCTTCTTTCTTCTTCTTTCTTCCTTCTTCCATCTTCCTTCTTCCTTTTTACTTCTTCCTTCTTTTTTCCTTCTTCCTTGTTCCTTCTTCCTTCTTCCTTCTTCCTTCTTCCTTCTCCCTTCTTTCTTCTTCCTTCTTTCTTCTTCCTTCTTTCTTCTACCTTCTTCCTTCTTCTTTTTCCCTCTTTCCCTATTCCTTCACCCTTTTTCCTTCTTCCTTCCTTCTTCTTTCTTATTCCTTCTTTCATCTTCCTTCTTTCTTCTTTTTTCTTCCTTCTTTCTTCTTCCTTCTTCCTCCTTCTTCCTTCCTTCTTCCTTCTTCCTTTTTCCTTCTTCCGTCTTCCTTATTCCTTCTTTCTTCTTCTCCTTCCTTCTTCCTTCTTCCTTCTTCTTTTCTCCTTCTTCCTTTTTCCTTTTTCCTTCTTCTTTCTTCCTTCTTCCTTCTTCCATCTTCCATCTTCCATCTTTCTTCTTTCTTCTTCCTTCTTCCTTTTCCCTTCTTCCTTCTCCTTTCTTTTTCTTCTTCTTTTCTTCTTTTCTTCTTTCTTTTTCTTTCTTCCTTCTTCTTCATTCCTTTTTCCTTTTTCCGCCTTCCTTATTCCTTCTTCCTTCTTCCTTCTTGCTTCTTTCTTCTTCCTTTTTTCTTCTTTTTTCTTCCTCCTTCCTTCTTTCTTCTTTTTTCTTCCTTCTTTCTTCTACCTTCTTCCTTCTTCTTTTTCCCTCTTTCCCTATTCCTTCACCCTTTTTCCTTCTTCCTTGCTTCTTCTTTCTTGTTCCTTCTTTCTTACTTCTTTCTTCTTTTTTTACTTCTTTCTTCTTTTTTCTTCCTTCTTTCTTCTTCCTTCTTCCTCCTTCTTCCTCCTTCTTCCTTCCTTCTTCCTTCTTCCTTCTTCCTTCTTCCGTCTTCTTTATTCCTTCTTTCTTCTTCTCCTTCCTTCTTCCTTCTTCCTTCTTCCTTCTTCCTTCTTCCTTCTTCCTTCTTCCTTCTTCTTTTCTCCTTCTTCCTTTTTCCTTTTTCCTTCTTCTTTCTTCCTTTTTCTTTCTTCCTTCTTCCTTCTTCCTTCTTCCATCTTCCATCTTTCTTCTTCCTTCTTCCTTTTCACTTCTTCCTTCTTTTTTCCTTCTTCCTTCTTCCTTCTTCTTTCTTTTTCTTCTTCTTTTCTTCTTTCTTTCTCTTTCTTCCTTCTTCTTCATTCCTTTTTCCTTTTTCCGCCTTCCTTATTCCTTATTCCTTCTTCGTTCTTCCTTCTTCCTTCTTCCTTCTTCCGCCTTCCTTATTCCTTATTCCTTCTTCCTTCTTCCTTCTTCCTTCTTCCTTCTTCCTTCTTCCTTCTTCCTTCTTCCTTCTTCCTTCTTCCTTCTTCCTTCTTCCTTCTTCCTTCTTCCTTCTTGCTTCTTCCTTTTTTCTTCTTTTTTCTTCCTCCTTCCTTCTTTCTTCTTTTTTCTTCCTCCTTCCTTCTTTCTTCCTTCTTCCTTTTTCCGTCTTCCTTCTTCTTTCTTCCTTCTTCATTCTTCCTTCTTCCTTCTTCTTTCTTCTTCTTCCTTCTTCCTTCTTCCTTCTTCTTTCTTGTTTCTTCCTTCTTCTTACCTTCTTCGTACGCTTTGCGAAAGCGTTGTTCAACTATTCGGCCAAATGACCCTTTCGGCCAAATGGCATTCGGCCAAACGACATTCGGCCAAACGGCATTCGGCCAAATGACCCTAAACCGTCTTGTCAACCTGTTGCCGGAAAATAAGATTGCTGTCGAGAGTTAAGCCAAGGTAGTCGGCCTCATTTTCCCATTCGACAGTCCACATTGAGGATGATTTTGCAGTCCTCAGGGGGAACAGGTTTAGGGAATTTAGAGTGGTGGAAAATGCTGACCTGGGTCTTCCCCGCGTTGCTACAGATCTTCCAGCATGAGAGGTACTCTGTCAGGGCATCCAGGCCTCGTTGGAGTTTTGTCACTTAGCGCTCTGATCACTCTACCATTGTAAACGATGGAGGTGTAATCTGCGAACAGAGACAGAATGCCACCTTATGGAGGTTCTGGCATGTCGGAGGTAAACAGATTGAAAAGCAGGGGCCTGAGGATACTGCCCTGGGGTACACCTGCGATGATGTTGTTCGTAATGCAGCTCGTTCCGCTGATTGAGACCCGGAATGTTCTTACCGACAGCTGATTTTCATCAGGTACCGTCAACTGGGGGGAAGATGATCATTGAGGTGGATATGATCATTTGATGTGTCAGTCAAAAGTGCCAATTTTTTTAATGAAACGGTAGAAAACAATATTCTCTGTTCAAGTAATGTTACCGCTAGGTAGAAATCCGAGTTTTTCGATTATAATCATGAAAATGTATTTTGTGGAAGAAAGAGAGAGATAGTCATAAATGACGCTATTTTCGTTTCAAATATTGACTTCTTAGACTTCTTTACGTAGTAAATTCAACATTCATACAGATAACCTAGTGTATTTTGACTACTAGGTCATAATGGTTTTAGTAGAGCTGTCTTGATCAACTTCACCCCAAACCAGATTACTCAAAAAATGTGTGATAATTTAATTTATTTTAATAAATGCAAACGCATTTCAGAAAACTAAAGTTGTTGATTATTGCAACGTATAGCAGTACATGTTTTGAAAATATTTGCTTCGATTTAAAATGTAAACACACATTGTTATTGCATGTTTTGTCTTAAAAATGATCATCTTCCCCCCAGTTGACGGTAGCTAGGAAGATTGTAGCGTTGTAGTTTGAACACCAGGCTATCATGCCATACATTGTCGAATGTCTTCTTAACATCGAGTAAGGTCATGACAGATGTTTTTGAGACAAACTTGTTCCGTCTGAGGACGTTGGTAACTCGACTCAGTTGGTGAACGATTGACCGATTGCGTTGGAAATCAAACTGTTCCTCGTGCAAGATGTTGATATTTTCGGCAGACTCAAGTAACCAGTGATGAATAGCATGGATAACCCTGAAAGAAGGCTGATGGGACGATAACTTTTGTGGTAGGAAGGATCCTTCCCAGACTTACGGATGGGGATGATTTTCTCTGACTTCCATGACGATGGAAAGAAGCTGAGCTGGAGGCACTGATTAAAGATCAGCAAAAGGTGCTCAAAGAACGCGAACGGAACACTCATGTGTTTGAACTCGAGATTCAGAATGTTATAAAACGGTGGGACATAAGGCCCGTAACTTACATCATTCTGATGTCCGTGTTGAGAATGCATGAACGGGATTGGTTGGTTCTGATAGTTTTACTGGGTAGGACAAGAATTGAAATTTATTATATATTAGCGGCAAAATTAAATGATAAAAAGTTCCAATGAAATTGACTAATTGCTGGAAAGTTCCGGAGTCGATTGATATACACTAAGGTTTTTTTTTACGTCGCTCCATGTACCGCGTAAAATAAAACCGCGTAAAAAAAAACCGCGTTATTTCAAAAAAACGACGTAAAAAAAAACCGCGCTATTTTAAAAAAACGACGTAAAAAAAACCTATTGGGGGACTTCGAAAATTTTATATGTTGGTGCCTACTGGGGACTTTTTTTTGTTGGTGCCTACTGGGGAGTATTTTTTTTTATGCCGGTGCCTACTGGGGACTTAGAAAATTTTAAATTGGGACTTATAATGAACGGGGCTTCTTCCTATTTGTTTGCTAGGTGTTGTTTGTAGGTCATAGTACGCTAGTATGGATCGTGATATGGTACATGGTTTTTGTGATATGAAACCAGGAATGTGTTCCGATCTATGCTCAAACTCATCCAAGAATCTCCTGAAATAAGGCCTTGAGATCTATGAAATAAGGCCTTGAGATCTATAAAGATCTGTCCTCTTGTTTCAAATATGGTACATGCTCTGTGTGACTCATAGAATAGATTGTGTTCAAAGCCTAAGTTATTGGTCATCCTTTTTT